>NC_092712.1:83550649-83860433 GCF_047496885.1 Scyliorhinus torazame
TAGGTCATTGATAAAAATGACAAACAGTAACGGCCCCAGAACAGATCCTTGTGGTACGCCACTTGTTATTCTGAACATTTCCCATCAACCACCACCCTCTGTCTTCTTTCAGCTAGCCAATTTCTGATCCACATCTCTAAATCTCCCTCAATCCCCAGCCTCCGTATTTTCTGCAATAGCCTACCGTGGGGAACCGCATTGTCAGAGTTAATATCCTCCCTCACTATTGTGATAATTTCCTCAATGACCAGCAATGCAACCCGACTGCCTTTTCGTTTTTGACTGTATTTACTAAATACTGAACACCTCTGGACATTCAGTTCCCATTCCTGGTCACCCTGCAGCCTTGCCTCTGTAATCCCGACTATTATCATACCTGTTCACGTCTATTTGGCAATTAGTTCATACACTTTATTGCGAATGCTCTACGCATTAAGGCAATAAAAATAGGTAATAGGTACGTCCATACGAGGCACTCATTGGATCACACGTGAAATACTGTGAACAATTTTGGTCCCTTTATCTATGGAAAAATGTACATTAAAGGCAGTTCAGAGAAGGTTCACTAGGTTTACCCCAGGAATGGAGGGAATTTCTTAGGAGGAAAGGTTGAGTAGCTTGGGCCTGTACTCATTGGAGTTTAGAAGAATGTGAGGCAACCTTATTGAGACATACATTATTCCCAGGAAGCTTGACAGTGTAGATGCTAAGAGCTTGTTTCCCTTTGTGGGAGAGTCAAGGACCAGTGAGCATAATCTCAAATTAAGGGGTCGCTGTTTTAAAACAGAAATTAGGAAGAATGTCTTCTCTGAGGTTATGAATCTTAATAATAATAATATTTTATTAGTGTCACAAGTAGGCTTACATTAACACTGCAAAGAAGTTACTGTGAAAATTCCCTAGTCGCCACACTCCGGCGCCTGTTCAAGTACACTGAGGAAGAATTCAGAATGTCCAATTCAGCTAACCAGCACGTCTTTCGGGACTTGGGGGAGGAAACTGGAGCACCGGGAGGAAACCCACACCGACACTGGGAGAACGTGCAGACTCCGCACAGACAGTGACCCAAGCCAGGAATCGAACCCGGGTCCCTGGCGCTGTGAAGCAACAGTGCTAACCACTGTGCTACCGCACCGGAGTTCTTTACTGTACAGGGCTACAGAGGCTGGGCTGTTACGTTCATGACTGAGATAGACAGGTGTTTAATCAGTAAGATCGCCGAGGGTTATGGGGAAAAGGCATGAAAGTGGAGTTAGGATTATCATACCAGGTTAGCCGTGATCCTTTGTCTTGTGGAATTTCAACAGGAGTAACTACAAGGCGTTGCCCTATGTGGTTCCTTGCAGTTGGTGTCATTATCTTTTTGTGTCCTGGTGATTTCGGGCAGGTTCCTGCTTGAGGCACGGGTGCTGCGGACCTAGTTGAACAGAAAACAGTTTCACTGGGATTATAATCAGGCCATGTCAGTATTGATGAAAAATAAATCGGCTGAAGGGTAGGCATGACCACACAGAGTGATGAGGCATGTCACGAAAGATCAAATAAACTTCTCAAACTAAAGTCTTTCTCCACTTTTCCTCTCTCCACTCCCTTCTCCCCTGTCCACAGCAACATCTTAGAATCCCTACAGTGCAGAAGGAAGTCAGTCGGCTCATCAGGTCCGCACCAACCCTCCGATAGAGCATCCCACCTGGACCTACTCCCCTACCCTATCCCTGTGACCCCATCTAACCTGCACATCGTGGGACACTAAGGAGCAATTTTATCACGACCAATCCACCTGACCTTAATATCTTGGTGGGAGGAAACCGTAGCACCCAGAGCAAACCCAGGCGGACACTGGGAGAATGTGCAAACTCCACACAAATAATCACCCAAGGCCGGAGTTGAACCCGGGTCCCTGGCGCTGGGAGGCAGCAGTGCTAACCACTGTGCCAACCCCTACTGTCCTCTTGTAGCAATGGTCTTTTGACCTTTGAGCAGAATTTTCTGAATGCTTTTAACCGCAATTTCTAATATCCCGGAGGGATGTGCTAAAAGTTACTGAACATTGAGATTATCATTTCGATATTAATGGGTGGTTTATTATGTTGTTAAAGATACATAGGTGATGGGCATTATTTGGTTAAGTATTGAGGTTGAAGTGGAGTAAAATGCCTGAGGTGGCTGCTGCGACTTAGGGCATGGGTCCCGCAAGGCTTCCAAGCAGTTTCTGACTAAAGTCAACAAGAAACTGCCCAGGAAGCGGAGGAAGTTTTTCAAACAGAGATGTTCCACTTGCATGTAGTGGGTGATGACCCAGGTCCACCCTTCCACCAGGATATCATCCAGGTCCATGAGTGTTATAACTCCCTCATCGTCATTATTTTCAAGCACATCACCTCCGAGGCCTAGCAACTCATTCACTACAACAAGGCGCATAGCATCTTGGCTAGGGAGTTCAAGAGCACTGCCGCCTCATGCTGCAAGGAAACTGGGCAAACACAACATCCAACATCTCCAAAGGCACAAAAGCGGTCACAACTCCTTTTAGGTTGACCATCCAAAAAATAGAAAGAGCGTCAGCCCCGCCAGGGGATGTCATCCCCCCCCCCCCCCCCCCCCCCCCCGCCTTTTATAGGGTCTGGTTTAGCGCAGTGGGCTAAACAGCTGGCTTGTAATGTAGAACAATGTCAGCAGCGTGGGTTCAATTCCCGTACCGGCCTCCCCTAACAGGCGCCGGAATATGGCGACGAGGGGCTTTTGATAGTAACTTCATTGAAGCTTACTTGTGACAATAAGCGATTATTATTGTAATATTATTTGTGCTTAATTTATCGATAATTTGTTTAATTAGGAGTCTGGACGATCTTGTGATGCAGTGGTAATGTCCTTACCTCTTAGGGCGGCATCGTGGCATAGTAGTTAGCACTGCTGCCTCAGTGTCAAGGATCCGCGTTCAATTCCAGTCTTTGGTGACTGTGTGGAATTTGCACTTTCTCCCCGTGTCTGCATACGGTTCCTCCGACTGCACCGGTTTCCTCCCACAGTCCAAAGATGTGCAGATTAGGTGGATCCATGCTGAAGAGGATCGCTGCAGACTCAGTGGGCCGAATGACTTTCTTCTGTCGGGATTCTATAGATCTATGGGCTAGCGGCTCCTGTTTCGAGTACCACACTAGGACTTGTTGACCATGGAACGGGCGTTCATGACGTGGTTCAACAGGCTGATAATCAGCCTGGGAATCCTTCCAGTATTTCCAAAGGAGGAAAAGTGTATCAAGAGAGTCACACACAAGAAGGAGCTGGAATGCAACACCAGCTCTGGGAACACTAAATTAATTTGATAAGTTTTTCCTTTGAAAGTCCCGTTTTTTGTTTACAGTGCCCCTTTAAGCAGCTTTCAAATAATTCATTTGTCAATCAGTTTATTTTATTGGTTTGCGTTTTAAGAAAGACCATACGAAGAGAGTCATACAGTGCCAGCTGTGGTTCAGTTGGGAGCACTCTTGCCCCTGAATCACAGGGTTCTGGGTTGAAGTCCCACATCAGGGCTTGGGTACATGCAAAATCAAAGGCAGTGCTGTCAGAGGTGCGTGCTGTCTTTCAATTGAGATGTCAAACTGAGGTCCCATATCAAGTGGAAGTAAAAGAACTGTCATGTGAGAGTACCATTAAGAACTGGGTGTTTATCAAATAGCTGCAGTGATGTCAGTGTGTGGGTGGAGCTGGGCTGGCTGTCTTTCACTTTTGTTTTTGAGCAGGTAGCTACAGTGTGTTTTAGATTTGTTTTCAGAGCTGGATAGCTGCAGACAAAGCAAGCAGCTGCTCTACAAGCTACAGACCATCTTCAGCTCATTTGAGGATTTCAAAATAACGCATATTTCTGTAGACAATTTAAACCTGCTGTCTTTCTGTAAAAAGGATTTTTTTTGTCTTGTGGATGTTGTTCGGAAAGTTATGAAGGGTTAGAATATTGTATCTTGGTATCTTGAGATTATTGGTATGTTGGCCTTCATAGCGAGAGGATTTGAGTATAAGAATAGAAACATTTTACTACAATTGTATGGGGCATTGTTGAGGCCACACCTGGAGTATTGCGTGCAGTTTTGGTGTCCTTATCTGAGGAAGGATGTTCTTGCTATGGAGGGAGTGCAATAAAGGTTTGCCAAGCTGATTCCTGGGATGGCGAAGACTGTCTTATGAGGCGAGACTAAATCGGTTTGGATTCTATTCATTGGAGTTTAAAGAAGTGAGAGGGGATCTCATGGAAACTTATAAAATTCTAACAGGATGAGACAACATGTGGTAGCATAGTGGCTAGCATTGTCACTTCACAGCTCCAGGGTCCCAGGTTTGATTTCCGGCTTGGGTCACTGGCTGTGTGGAGTCTGCATGTTCTCCCCGTGATTGCATGGGTTTCCTCCGGGTGCTCCGGTTGCCTCCCACAGCCCTAGGATGTGCAGATTAGGTGGATTGGCCATGACCAATTGCCCATAGTGTCCAAAAGGGTTGGGTGGGGTTTCTGGGTTGCGGGAATGGGATGGAGGTGTGGACTTAAATGGGTTGCTCTTTCCAAGGGCTGGTGCAGACTCAATGGGCCAAATGGCCTCCTTCTGCACTGTGAATTCTATGATTCTATGTCAGGGTAGATTCAGAAAGAATATTCCCGATGGTGGGGGTGTCCAGAACTAGGGATTATAGTTTGACGATGAGGGGTTAACGTTTTAGGACTGAGGTGAGGACAAATCTCTTCACCCAGAAAGGGATGAATCCGTGTAATGCAATGCCACAAAAAGTAGCTGAGGCGAAAACATTTTGTAATTTCAAGACGGAATTGGATATAGCTGTTGGGGCTAAATGGATCAAGGGATATGGGGGAAGGCAGGACCAAGGTATTGAACAAAGAAAAGTATAGCAGAGGAACAGGCCCTTTGTCCCTCCAAGCCTCCTCCCACCATGTTGCCCGTCGAACCTAAAACCTTCTACACTTCCAGGGTCGTTTTCCCCCATTTCCATCCTATTCATGTATTTGTCAAGACGCTCTTCAACGTCGCTATCGTACCTGCTTCCACCACCACCTCTGGCAGTGAGTTCCAAGCACCCACTGCTCTCTGTATATAAAAAAAACCTTCCCTAGCACATCTCCTCTAAACTTTGCCCCTCGTACCTTAAGCCTGTGTCCCCTAGTAATTGATTCTTCCACTCTGGTGGGGGCGGGGGTGGAAAAGGTTCTGACGATCCACTCATTTTGGAGGGGCCTGGAACTTTACATTAAACCACTGCTTTTCACAATCGTCTCTGGGCCAAACGGAAATTCCAACTTATCCTTTCTCTCCCACTCCACCACTGGAAAGGATGGTCCCTCCAAAAACTGGATCATGGGCAAACTCTCCCCCGGGGCTCCAACCTCAAAAGATCGATAAAAGGCTTAAACACAACATTAACCTTCGATGAGATGGAAACCAACTTGCCACTTGAGTCCTTAGCCTGCACAATCTCCTGGGGGGCAGCCTGTCACCTCAACTGGTTCATTAAAAAGTGACTAGCTTTCTCCCCGTGTTCATAGAATGTCTCCTCGACCATGGCAGCTGACTCACCACCTTACCCATTGAGATTAGCTCAAATTGCATTTGCAACTTTTTCCTACACACCAGTCACTCTCAGGGTAGGGGCAAACATGTACTGGTGGTCCTCCTCAAGGTTGGAACCCACCAGCCTCTGCCGCTTCACCCTCTCAGTCCTCTCCTTATTTGAAACTTTAAAAATCTAAATGTAGGTGACTGTGCGAGTGAAATTTGGGGATGAAGCTGAGTGTTAGAGTTTAATAAAGGAGGTCAGAATGTGTGAAAAGCGTAGTGAACAAGAAAATCCTGCAAGGGAAAGACAAAGCATGAGGACATATTTAAAAGCCTTGTACATAAATGCAAGCAGTATTCAGAATACAGTCAATGAGCTGACATCACAAATGGAAACAAATGGGTATGATTTGGTGGGGATTACTGAAACATGGTTGCAGGAGGACCGGGACTGGCAGTTGAATGTCCAAGGGTACTCCGTATTCCGAAGGGATAGAGGATGGATGAGGAGGTGGAATTGCTTTATTGGTTAAAGATGACATCAAGGCTGTATTAAGAAATTATATTGGCACGAAGGACCAAAATGTTAAATCGATATGGGTGGAAATAAAAAAGCAAGGGAAAAATATCCTTGGTGGGAGTAATTTACAGGCCCCCGAGCAATACTTCCAAAGTGGGGCATATTATAAACCAGGAAATAATGTGAGAAGGGCACAACTGTTATCATCGGTGATTTTCATATGCATGTTGACTGGATTAATCAAATTTGCAAGGGTAACCTGGAGGGAGATTTCCTAAAGTTCATGAGGGATTGTTTCTTAGAGCAATATGTTATGGAGCCAACCAGGGAGCAGGGTATTTTAGATTTAATATTGTGTACTAGGAAAGAAGAATTGATAAATAATCTTGACGTTAAGGATCCTCTTGGAAGGAGTGATCACACCATGCTAGAATTTCAAATTCAGATTGAGAGAGAGAAGACATGAGTGCCATACGAAAGTTTTAGCGTTGGGCAGAGGAAATTATACAAGCTTGAGGAAAGAGTTGGCCCAATTAGATTGGGCACAAATAATTGAGGGTAGGACAGTTGAGGAACAATGGTGGATGTTCAGGAAGATATTAAATACCTTTCCATTAAAGTACAATCCTGAAAGGAGGAGCAATTGTAAAAGGGAGAAAAACGTTCCATCGCTAAACAAGGAAGTCAATGAAGGCATTAAGGCAAAACTTATGGCATACCGTAATGCAAAAGCTAGTGGTAAGCTGGAGGATTGGGATAACTTATAAGTTCAGCAAAAGGTGACTAAAAATAAAATCAAAAGAGCCAAGATGAACTACGAAAGGAAACCAGCAGAAAACAAACACTGATACCAAAGGCTTCTCTAAGTATATATAGAGGAAGAGAAAAGCGATTGTAAATGTTGGCCCTTTAGAGGACAAACAGGTGAGGTAATAATGGGGAACACCGAGATGGTGGAGGCACTGAACCAATATTTTGCCTCTGTCTTCACGGTAGAAGGTAATTAAGTTAATGTGGAGGAACTTGGTGGAATAACTATCATATGGGAGATGATATTGAATAAACTGATGGGATTAAAGGCAGGTAAGTCTCCGGGACCTGATGGCCTGCACCCGAGGATATTAAGGGAGGTGGCAGAAGAGATAGTGGATGCATTGGTTATAATATTTCAGAATTCCGTGGATTCTGGAAGGGTCCTGGTGGATTTCAAACTAATGTGACGCCCCTATTCAGAAATGGAGAGAGGCAAAAAATAAGATTAAATAGACTGACGGGGCGGTGGATTTGAAACCAGGAAGGGACCAGCCATGATCTGATTGAATGACTGAGCAGGCTCGAGGGCTGAATTGCCTACTTCTGCTCCTAATTCCTATGTTCCTATGCCGCCACTGGAAGTCCTTGGCGACATCACATTTAGCGGAGAATGTGAGATTAGTTTGTGGTTAATCAGAGAGAAATCAGCTCATGAACAGAACCCCTAATACAACTTTTCCAAGTTGGGGAGACCGAGAGGGTTCCGTGAGTTCCATATGGTTGAGAATAAAGGGTTTAAGAAACTACAGTTCGCATGCAGGAACTTGAAAAGAACTTGGAGGCAGTGAAGACCGTGCACAGCAGGCATCTAGAGGACAAGAAGAGAAGTTCAAGAGCTTAAATCCGAGTGTTTTGGAGATATAGGCAAAGAATGCAAAGGAAACCATTAATAATCTGAGTTTAGAAAAGGACCAGCTTCTTGATCAGACAATGGTATGATGAGGAATTGTATGAAATGGCTGCGCTCACCATGAGCATGTCTGTGAAAATGGTTCCATTGAACAAATACAAATTTTCATTGTGCAAGAAAGTAATTTGCTTAAAAGATCAGTTGAAAGGAGTCAATGGCAAGAAAATGTCCTGGAAAATTCATTTGTGGAAACAGAATGAAGGTTGGCAGTGTCATAATATGCACCCATGCACATCGTGAGGTAAAAACAGGTAGTGACAGACACCCATGTTAGCCAATCAACATACAGAAAAGAGCACAACCAATCACCAGACAAAACACCAGAGGGGGGCTTCCAACTATAAAACACACGAGGCATCAGCACTCTGCCTCTTTCCACTGGTGACAACTGTAGTGACAGTCTGGGTGTGTATGTCAGTCAGCACCTTCTACACGTGGATCAGAGCTAGCCTGGTCTAGTAAGTTAGAGTTAGTACACTTAGAGTAGTAGAGTGTCAACCCACAGCCAGCTGTGCATTGTTACAGAAGTTTAATTAATCGCATTGAACCAACGCCTACGTTTGGTGTATGCTTTACCGTTCATCTGCATCCTGTTGCAGTCCGTGTTACCCTAGGGTGAATAACACAACATGATACCAGGAGTCTACTTCATCTAAGTAATTTACCTTGAATAATTCAGTGACGACCAGCAAGTGCCTTCCAGTGGCATGGAGAAGATCCAGGCCCCTCCACAGCTCCGGATCTCCGGAAATCTTGGCGCCAACTGGCGGGTCTTCAAGCAGAAATTCAGTCTATACATTGAGGCCTCGGGCCTCGGATGCGTCCGATGCCATAAAAATCACACTGCTCCTACCACTGCGGGGGACCAGGCCATCCAAATCTTCAATTCTGCCGACGGCGAGGACAAGACCAAGTTCCAGACCGTGTTAGCCAAATTCGACAGTCACTGTGAAGTCGAAAGGAACGAGAGCTTTGAGCGCTATGTCTTCCCAGCAACGCCTTCGGGTAAGGATGAGCCTTTCCAATCCTTTTGAACTCATCTCCGCATATTAGTGCAATCCTGCAACTACGGTGACACCGTTGATTCCCTCATCAGGGATCAGATCGTGTTTGGGGTCCACTTCGACGCCCTGCGGGAGCAGCTCCTAAAAATAAAAAACATTACCCTGCCGGTAACCATCGAGGCGTGTAAAGTGCATGAACAGGCGAAAAGTCGCTACTCCCGCCTTAAATCGGCAGAACAAGACCAACTTGCCTCCCACAAGGCAGAGTGTGTACAGGCCATCACCCAAATGCGGCGCCTTAGCATCGATGAAGGCGGCCATTTTGCATGCTTTTCCCAGGGTCCCACGCATGCGCACCACGGACGGGAGAATGAAGCGGCCGAAGACCACACTGCGCGGGTGCAAGCGGCGGCTGACTGCACTGTGCATGTGCGACGACGTACGGACCGTTACGTCAACGTCATGACGTGCCCGAACTGCGGCACCGCCCACTTAAAGCGGCAATGCCCTGCAAGAGAAGAGGCAGGCGATGTTTAAATTGTGGGAAGCCTGGCCATTATGTAGCCTTGTGCAGGTCAGCACCTCCAATCGTGGGCCAGCGATCCCAGTTCCCACGCAAACGAGTTTGAAGTGTGCAGCAAGAGCTGCTGGATTCGGAACCTGGTAACACCACGGGTCCAGAGGACGATTGCCTGGAGTCCCCATATCGTGTGTGCATCATTACCACAAGGCCTCCTCAAATTCAGCAACACACCGACCCATCCTCAACGTGGATTCTGCGGACGAATGGCGTGCTGTCGTACAAGTCAACCAATGCAGCATCTGGTTCAAGCTGGACACTGGTGCTTCAGCCAATCTCATATCTCAAGCAGATCTTGCTCGCATCCAAAGGCAGCCAAGCATTCTTCTGCCGGGCTGCGTCAGGCAGCATCCTCATAAAAACTGTCAGATATGGATAAATTAAAGGAATCCCTGGAGGTCCAGGAAATAATCAACCGAGACCTTACAGAAAAGCTGCTGCATACCGAGGAAAGTCTAGGAAAAGTTACCAAGAAATTCAGTGCTCTTGAAGTAGAATGTGCTGACCTAAAATATATAGTCTTCGACCTCACTGAGAAACATTCCTCAAACAAAGAAAAATGCAGAAGTAGGATTTTGCAATGGAAGTTCTTCACCAAGAACTCGAGCAGACAAATTGAGTTACAACGACTTGATTTGAGTCACATGGAAAAGCGAGCCCATCTATTGATGATTTGCAAAATGGTGAAAGATTGACACGCTTAAGGAGACAATTGTAGAAAAGTGGTATGGAATGCCTATGCTTTTCAAGAGCGTGTCAGGATATTCAGAGCAAAATTAAACATTGAAAAACAAGTTAAGACCAAGAATGATGAACTGGCAGTTGGTTTTCACCAGGAGAGGAAGAATGCTTCGACAAGGATAAATCAGAAGAAGGGGTGCGAGAGACTGCAGGAGAAGTGCATGAAGTCTCAGAACCTTAGGTGGAACTGCAGTGTACTGTGGAGAAACAGGAAAAACAGTTGTCAGGGAAAGTGACTTTGGAGGAAGAAGTCTGTGACAGATGCAGAGAAGAAATTGAAGAGACTGACTGACATAAATGAAACTAGTGGAAAGAAAGATATTCAGGAGCGGAAAACAAGTCTGCAGTTGCTGACCCACGAAAAGCAGCTTGCTACTTTGCGGGTGGAGCAATTGGAGAAAGAAAAAAAAGAACAGCAAGTAAGTTTGAAAAATCATTAAAAAAAGATTGACTTTTATGAAAGAGCCAGGCGATTGGATGACGTGCCTTTGCTCAAAAAAACATTTGAGGAACAGTGAATAAAAGATATGAAATTGTGGGAACTTCACCAGGAGGAAAGGATCGCTAACATGAAAATCGAGCATGAGAATTGATTGTCAAGGTTGATGGAGGATCAACATCTGTTCCTAACTGAACTTATGGCTTCACAATGTACAGCTTAGGAGGAAAAGCTGAAGAACTTCCAAGAGAAACTCAGTGAAAAACTGACGATACGATTAGAGGAATGTAAGAAATAATGTCAAGAGGAGAATGATCAAATGGTAGCTAAAAATTAAGAGGAAAGGAAATCGAATTCACAGCCTATATAGTCAGTCTGCAGGCAGAGGTGATCTCCCAGGAGATGCTTAGACCTGGGCAAGAGTATGTGGTCTCACCAGGGTCTGTGTATGCAAGGACAGTATTTTCTTCAAGTTTCTGGGCAAGAAATTTTGCTACCAAGGTGGTCACAGGAAGTCACATGGCAAACTGATGAGGAATCAGTGCAACGAGATTCAGCTGTACAGCCTGATCAGACTATATAAGTAGAGTGCTGACTCCTGTTGAAGAAGGAGTCCACTGAGTGAACAAGATGTGCCCACTCACTGGTTCTGCTCGAGTTTGTCCTGCAATGAGACAGATGGGGAGAGTGTAGGTGGGGGTCCTGCCACGTCAGATGGCAATGAATTCTGGTATGTATGGGACATGAGTAAGAGCGGGAATGTAAGGAGCAGAATAGCTACTGGGGGATCGTGGGGTGGGGGGGGGCGGGGGAGGCAGCAATGTGTTGGGATACTGTGAGGTGGTTAGGAGAGAGATCACCGTGGAAGTGAGTTATGAGGTGCAGCGGGAGACATGGGGAGGCAGGCTTACCCTGGCAGCACAAAGAAAGTAATTCATCTTCTTTCGGCATTGTAGCCCCATCTTCTTACTTGCTATCGCTACCACAGCTTTCCAAGCAAGTTGGTCACCATGCTTGCAGGATGTCTGATCAAAAGGTAGAGGGTCTCCTGCCCATGTTTGACCCCATCCAAGAAGCTTGTGATGGCTCCCTTGGTGAAGCGTGGTGCAGTCTTTCTGGCAGCATCTCCCTGATTGGACTTGGAACAAGTGCTGGTAAATGCTGCAGCGCAGTTTAAATGGTGAGCCCCACTGATTGCAGCCATTAAGTTGTGGCAGGGTGAGTGAATCAGAGGCAGGCCGCCAATGGCATGTTGGGAAACATGTGGAGAAAAAACATGTTGAATATATGGCAGCTTTTCTCGCCAGCAGGATTCTCTCCAGTTTTCTCACCGGGACCGACACTTTGGAAAAATATTGGAAAGTTCCGCCCTAGGTAGAAAATTAAGCTGCGAGAAGAATGCAAAGAATTATTTACAGGTTAAGTGATTGGCAAAAAGATGGCAGATGTAGCATAATGTGGGAAATTGAAAAATGATTTGTTTGTTCAGGTGAGGGGTCGGCCATTTCGCACTGAGATGAGAAATGTTTCACTCGGAGGGTTCTGCATCTTGGGAACTCTCTCCTCCAGACGGGTATATTCAAAACTGAGATTGGTAAATTCTTGGGTTTTTAGCAAATCAAAGGCTGTGCTGTGGAAGTTTGGCCATGATCTTGCTGAATGGCAGAGCAAGCTCATGGGGCTGTATGGCTGATTGCTCCTCTGTTTTGTATTCTGGTAAAAGGTTATAGATTGATTGATTGATTTATTGTCACATATACCGAAGTACAATGAAAAGTATTTTTCTGCGGCCAAGAAAACGTACACAGTACGTACACAGTAGACAAAAAGAATAATTGACAAATAAGTAATTGTTTACAGTGCGGAACAAGGACTAAACAAAGCAAATACGATATGAGCAAGAACAGCATAGGACATCGTAAATAGTGTCTTACAGGGAAAAGATCAGTCCGAGGGAGCGTCGTTGAGGAGTCTAGTAGCTGTGGGGAAGAAGCCGTTCCGATGGCTGGATGAGCGTGTGCGCTTCTTTGGAAGTTGAACGAATTTCAACAAGGAACGTTTCAGGACTGTGTAGGGGAATGGAGGGGTTTAGTCTCAGGAAAAGGTTGTTTTTGCTCAGAAACACAATCCAGGTTTTCAAACCACTGAGAGAAACAAATTAGGTTGATGAAAGGTACTCTTAAGATCAAGAGCTAGGAATTTTAAATTAACTAGTGTCAAGTAATATGAGAGATGAATAAAATAAATCTTTCTCCCACCAGCAGATTGGCAGATGTGTGGAACTGACTCCAAGCAAATGCAGTTGACACTTGGTCAGTTACCTCATTCAGAAAGGAGTTGGATAGGATTTTCAGCTAAGTAAATAATGAAGTGGTCAATTACTACATGAGACATAGGTTTTCTTCTTCTGAACTGGAGGAAATGCAGGACTTGTCTGTCAAGGCTAGCAGAACAAGACTGAGTGTTGGAGATGCAGAGTGAAATCAATATTAGAGGTATTTTTTGTAGTTCCAGCAATATTTTTGCAGCGTATGTTTTTCATGAAATGAACTCGTTGAAGTAGAATTCATAATCTAGTAGACAATATAAGGAGGAGGTTTAATGGAATGAATAGCCTTTTTATTGCCTCCCTATGATCTAAAGGACCATAAAGCTTTGTAAGAAACCATCCCAGTTCTTAAATCTGAACTTCTGTGCCAGAATGATAATTGAACGCAATATTGCCAAGTTCGACATCAGCCTTACACCTCATACCAGCCAATCGTGGAGGTAAACAGTGATGTGCTTCAAACAAGTCACTTAGAAAACCAGAAATGGTGATGCTTCAAAGTACTTTTTATGTACATTTCTGAATGCAGCTTCTTGCTTAGTCTACCGAGCATGATCCAAGTTAATATTTTTGTCTGGTAGCATTAACATCCAGTTGTGGTCTTCCCACTGAATTTGGTAGAAAATGAAGTCTTTGTAAACTTCTGAAACAACATTAACTGCCCAATGTAGCTCCTTTCTGCCGGGAGGCGGGGAGGAGAAGAAAGAAGAATGTTCACAGCAGCAACTTATGCATTGAGAAAATTGTCAAGACAATTTCAATCAATTTATTTCCCTCGCAAAGAGCCAGTCTCACTTTGGAATATAATTTCTACTTCAATCCAAAACTTGAAAATTTGCTTTTCTAATCCATATATAACTATATAATGCAAGCCAATTTGAACTTTGTGTCAGTGCAGGCTGTGTATTGCTGGCCAAATGAATGGTAGCCCAAATTGTATTTACACCACCTGAAAGAGATACCTTGGCACAGTTGCTAATTCACAATGGTGTGGAAAAACTAAACTAGAAATAGTGAAAGGAAGGCTAAAATAATTAATTAAGTAAGAGTGGTAGTAAAGCTGAAGGGAGATTACAGGCTGTAAATACTTGAAACTGACTCAGCTGAGTTTAGTTGGTAGTAATTTAATTATTGGTCAAAGTTGCGAGTTTGTGTCCCATCCCAGAGGCTTCAGCACAGAAATCAATGTTGACACAAGTTAGTGCCGCACTGTTGGAGGTGGTTTCTTTCTAATGAGATGTTAAACTGAAGCCTAGATCTGTCCTTGGGTAGATGTCAAAGATCCCATACCACAGTTTTGAGGAAGAGCGGAGTGTTCATCCCTGGTATCCTGGCCAATATTCATCCTTCAATTAACATCACGGCAACAGATTATCTGATCACTGTCACTTTGCTTGCAGTGTGCAAATCGACTGTTGTGTTTCTTACTTTACAACAGTTAAGTACTATTTAAAGTTATTTAATTGTTTGTAAAGCACTTTGCATATCCTGAGATCATGAAAGGTACGACATAATTTCAAGTCTTTATTTCTTCCTTCCTTTGATAGACCGGAAAGGACACCATGACCTTCGGTGCTCCACCCACTGGCAATTATGTCCAGGAGGAGAGAATTAATTATCGGGAGACGAGCAGTCATTGAGGCAGTCCAAGTAATAGTGACTTTTGAAGGAATTGGGACTAGATATTTGAAAGTGAAGACAGAGCTTTAATGAGACTTTGTGATGCCCAGTGGTCACTGCGATCTGGGTGGGTTGTTGAGAAATCCATGGGATCTGTCTTGGTCGCATCTGCTATTCAGCATGTAGTGCAGTATGTTTGATCACAGTTTTCCTGTTAATTCATATTTACTTCTTCTTAATTCTGAATTTTATGGTATAAGATAGATATTGTAAATTTGACTTTGTATAATAAAGTTTGTTTGGTTTGGTTAAAACCATAGTATTTTGTGGCTTTATTCTCTTAGTGGGTAACTAAGATTTCAAACTACGTCTACTTAAGAGGTTTGGTTGAGGGTTTTTCCTGGAGACCAGGCATAGGGGCCTTTCATCGACTTCTTCAAGGAGAGTTGAGGCGTCAGCAGGGGCGGGTATAAGGTGATTCACATGGGGGAGGCAGGACAGGAGGAGGGGAAGGACAGGATGGTTGGGTTGTTGGTTAGTTAGTTATTATGATGTTCCTGATTGTTCTTGCTCTTGTGTTTGTTTGTATTTACTGTTCTTTACAAATGTCTTAATAAACTCTTAATAAACAAAAACAAAGGGCGACACGGTAGCACAGTGGTTAGCACTGTTGCTTCACAGCACCAGAGACCTCTGTTCGAGTCCTAGCTTGGGTCACTGTCTGTGCAGAGTCTGTGTGTTCTCCCCGTGTCTGCATGGGTTTCCTCCGAGTGCCCCGGTTTCCCTCGACAGTCCGAAGGTGTGCAGATTAGGTGGATTGACCACGATAAATTGCCCGCCCTTTGTGTCCAAAAAAGGTTGGGTGGGGTCCCTTGGTTATGGGGATAGGGTAGATGTATAGGCTTAAGTAGGGTGCTCTTTCCAAGGGCCAGTGCATACACGATGGGCCGAATGGCCTCCTTCTGCACTGTAAATTATATGATTCTACTTTAAAGAAAATGTTAGTTATCCTTTGAGTGCTGGGAGGGTTGAAGGTGAAAAATCATGATTATATTGACGTGGCCTAGCTCTAATTTTAAGATTGTACTCTATTGATCTGTAGCTTTTCAGCTGTGATCAAATGGCCAAAATACTGACATTTTCTTTTCTGGATGCCGCTTTAAAAATTATCTTTGCTGTTGCCGTTTCAAGCACCTCTTCATTTATGGTTTATGCATAGAATTTTAAGCACACATCAAAACATCCATCCTTTCTTCCACAGATCTTTATTTATTGTTGTTAACACATCCTGCACCTTCATAAAATTACTTCTGGCTATTTTTATCCTTCTACTGACTTCTGCAAGGCATCCACAATCTTTTGTTGGAATTTGTCCAAAATGGACAAGCTTATCTACGTGATTGAATGTGTCACCATCCACTTCAATCTTCCCTCTAATATCTTCTAATATATCCCTTTTGACTACCATTTTTTTTGTTTCTTTGGTATTTATACTTGATAGATATTCTCAATTTATAAATTTTACTTGATCTATGATTATTTTGTAGAACTTCTTCTGATTCAGCAAATAGTGCTGTGTCATCAACACATCATGAGTTTGTTCTTGCCTCCAATTTTTATATCTGACTTTTTGAATATTTTTTCACAAATAATACTACATGATTCATCTAAGTGACTTCATTATTTAAGATACCAAAGAAACCACAAGCAATGGAGTGCATTAATTTTAAAACTCTCAGCTTAATGAGTCATGTCATTGAAGTGATTTGAAAATCATAATAGAATTTGGATTTCCGACAGTGCAGAAGGTGACTATTTGGCTCATTAAGTCTGCACTGACCCTCTGAAAGCACAGCCAACCTAGGCCCACTCCCCTAGCCTATCCCCAGAACTCCATCTAATCTGCACATATTTTCACACTAAGGGGCAATTTAGCATGGGCAATGCAACTAACCTGCACATCTTTGAATTGTGGGAGCAAACCGTAGCATGCAGACACGGGGAGAAAGTGCAAACACACAGTTACCCAAGGCCGGAATTGAACCCAGGTCCCTGGAGCTATGAGGCAGCAATGCAAACCACTGTGCCACCATGCTAACACATTGAAGCAGAAATTGGTGAAATGCATTCTGGATTTAGACCTGGAGTAGGAACTAGAAAGGGAATATTGAACCCAAGACTGACTTTTGATAAATATCTAAGAGTAAACAAGAACATTTACGTATGTTACCTAGACTATGATAAAGCAGTCGATTGTGTTTATCCCCAAAAACTGATAGGCGAGCTTTTGAAATGTGACATTTTTGTAAAGATGTGAAATTTATTGAGACCCTATGTTGGGCCCTGCAACAGGCTAGAGGATGGACAATTAGATCTGTTTCAAGTAAGAGAGGAGTACGAAGAGGTTGTGTCCTGCCACTAAATTATTCCATCTAATATCCAGGAAGTCAGATTTACTTTCAGGAAAAATGGAGGCAAAAACATGAACTTATGGTAGGCTGACAACATAACACTAGCTGTAGGATCGGAGGAGGCCATCAGACTCACTATGCATGTTATAATGTCTACAAAGTCTACCAAAGAAGTGTTCATGCAGCCCATTCCTGGGAACCCCTTTATCACAATGCTTTGGCATTAGCAGAGAACTGACTGGCTGAAATGTAGCCAACCTTCCAATGTACCTGTGTAGCAGGCACACATAGAATTCTGTTTCTCTGAGCAGAGGGCAATGAACAACCGACATTACAATGTGGCGTCATATTCTCGTTACTTGAGTGAAGTTAGATCTGTGTTTTGAGGCAGAACTTTCCCAAAAAGTCCCAACAGCTGCTGAAACACAGCCAGCCAGAGGAACATACCCCTTAATTTTATGACCTGCAGCCCATGAGTATGCTGCAGCCGAGATTGATGTCCTGTGCAGCATGGCCACCTGCCCTGTACAACTGCCTGCCCAATCAGGGCTGTCGGCTCAGAAGTCTCAATAGTGCCACCAGGAATGATTGCCACTGCTGAGGAAGGCAGGGACCCTGAAGCCTACACTAGGTAGGAACATAGGAATTAGGAACAGAAGTAGGCAATTCAGCACTTTGAGCCTGCTCCACCATTCAGTCAGATCATGGAGAATCTCTTCCTGGTCCCAAAGCCACCTCCCTGTTCCCCATTTTTCCTTTGACAAAGAGTCATCGGACTCGAAACGTTAGCTCTTTTCTCTCCATATAGATGCTGCCAGACTTGCTGAGATTTTCCAGCATTTTCTCTTTCGTTTCAGATTCCAGCATCCGCAGTAATTTGCTTTTATCCATGTTCCCCATTTTCTATCAGAAATTCATCTATCTCTTTCTGGGAGCTATGTAATGATTCAGACTCCACCGCACTATGGGGTAGCGAATTCCACAAATTCACCACCCCCTGCGAGAAGTAGTGCCTCCTCATCTCACTTTTAAATCTACTGCCTCTCATCCTATATCTGTGACCTCTTGTTCTGTTTTGCCCCACAAGGGGGGAACATTTGGTCTACATTTAATTTATCAATTCCTTTTAGTATTTTATATACCTCGATCAGATCCCCTCTCATCCTCCCAGCGAGTATAAGCCCAAACTGTTTAATCTCTCCTCGTACATCAACCCCTTCATCCCTGGAATCAATCTAGTGAACCTCCTCTGATCTGCTTCCAATGCCACCACTTCCTTCCTCGAATAAGGTGACCAAAACTGGACACAATATTCCAGATGTGGTCTCACCAACACCCTATACAATTGCAATACTACTTCTATACTTTTATACTCCAGTCCTTTTGCAATAAAAGGTAACATTCCATTTGCCTTTCTTATTACATTTTGCACCTGAATACAGACTTTCTGCGATTCATGAACAAAGGCACCCAGATCCCTCTGCCCAGATGCATTTTGAATCTGCCTTCCATTTACATAATAATTTGCCTGACTATTTTCGGCCAAAATGGATAACCTCACACTTATCCACATTAATCTCCATCTGCCAAATTTTAGCCCAATTACCTTGCCTTTCGATATCCGGCTGTAAAATCTGTATCTCCTCTTCACAGCCTGCTTTCCCACCTATTTTAGTATCATCCACAAATTTTGCCATGTTACACTCTGTCCCTGCTTGCAGATCATTTATATAGATTGTAAATAGTTGAAGTCTGAGGACTGAACCTTGTGGAATCCCACTAGTTACAGTTCGCCAGCCAGAGAAGGATCCATTTAACCCTACCCTCTGCTGAAGAAATTTTGAAAAAGGCATGAAAAAATGTATCATGGTGGAGTGAAAGCCCCCCTTTGAGATAATCGCGGGGGCTGTGACCCTCCCATTGAATAAGATAGATACTCCCCTACACCCGGCTGTCATTGGAAGGCAATTGTATTCAGCCAGCACTCAATCCTTTATTGACAGAATGCTAACAACCTTTATTGAATATTTTAATTTGCTGGCTGTGCCTACTTGTGGTAGGAAGCCTGTCCAAAGCAGGTCCCACCATCGGTCAAGTTCCCCAATGGTGGGACGCAGTCTGGGAGACCACAAATTTACTGTCCTCCCCCATCACCATCCCACCTTGAGCAAGTGGTAAAATTCTCCTCTTTCTGCCTTTATCTGACTGGCTCGTTGGCCTTGATAATGATCTTGAGGCATGTTCAGTGGTGGGTTGGGAGTGCAAAGTTGGATGGGAAACACTGCAAAATTTTCAGCTTGTGTTATTTTAACACCAACCTAATCCAGGATGGCACAGTGGTTAACACTGCTGCCAGGGACTGGGGTTTAATTCCAGTTGCTGTCTGTGTAGAGTTTGCACGTTCTCCCCGTGTCTGCATGGGTTTCCTCCGGGTGCTCCGGTTTCTTCCCACAGTCCAAAGATGTGCAGGTTAGGTGGATTGGCCATGATAAATTTCCCATAGTGACCAGGGATATGCAGGTTAGGTTGTTGGGTAAGGGGGCAAGGACAGGGTGGATGAGTGAATGGACATGAGTAGGGTGTTCCTTCGAAGGGTCGGTGCAGACTTGATGGGCTGAATAGCCTCCTGCACTTTAGGGATTCTGTTCTATGATTATTACTTCAGGGCTTGCATTAAAATGTGTCCTGTGTGGTGTGACCTCAGCTGCAGTATTTAAAGGGCTAATTCAGAGGAATTCAGTGATTGAACAAAGAAAGGGTGAATTTTTATCATGGATTTTGTACAATTAATGGCTGTGCCTTAATTTAATGATGCATTGCTTGGTGTATTGTTGGGTGCAGTTAAGAGTTGCACAGTGATACTCGTTCCCTAGCATTTTGGCAGGAAGGAATCTGCTGCATTGTGCCACAATCCTGGATTCAGTGCAGGGGATGCATTGATGATTTAACTGGGTCAGAAAAGGTGAGTACAGTTGCACATTACTCACTTCCTGCTGTGAATATCTACCTATTCGGCACTGATAGTCACCCTGATCCACAAGCAATTTAATGCCTCTCCCTGTCAGACATCCTCCACAAATGGACAGAATCCATTTAGAGAACAGCTGCCAGTACAAACACTCAGGTTCATTCCTCTGTCTTTGCAGGAGAAGAGACCATAGAATAATAGGAAGAGGGAGGGGAATAGAGGTGGTCCTCCATGGATTTTGAAATCGACAGCTGCAGAGGGAGAAGGACTGGCATCCCTGACCATCGGAGATGGTGAGACTGGGATCTCCCCTTGTATGACCCACATGGAAGTGGGAATTTTATTCAAAAAGCATTTCACCTGATGCACCCCCTTCTAATACCTGACACACTGCCGCAGCTGTCATTGGCTGAGTCTGTCTCTGCTCAGGCACTCTTTGATGGGCCCCACTATTCCACAACCAAGAGCATCTCAGCAGTTAGCAAGGATCAGTGTAGCCTTTTTCTTATTCGTTCATGGAATGTGGACATCCCTGGCGAGGCCAGTATCTAAAGCCTAATTCCTAATTGCCATTGAGAAGTTTGTAGTGAGCCGTCTTCTTGAACTACTGCAGCCCTTGTGGTATAGGTTCATCCACAGTGCTGTAAGGAAGGGAGTTCCAGGATTTTTGACCAAGCGACAGTGAAGGAGCAGCGGTATATTTCCAAGTCAGGATGGTGAGTGGCTTGGAAGGGAACTTGCAGATGGTGGTGTTCCCGTGCAACTGCTGCCCTTGTCTTTCTAGGTGGTGGAGGTTGTGGGTTTGTAAGGTGCTGTCAAAGGAGCTTTGCTGCAGTCCATCTTGTAGATGGTACACACTGCTGCTACTGTACACCGCTGGTGGAGGGAGTGAGTGTTTGATGTAGTGGATGGGATGCCAATCAAGTAGGCTGTTTGCTCTGGATTGTGTCATACTTAAGTGTTATTGGATATGCACTCATCCAGGCAAATGGACAGTATTCAATCACATGCCTGACTTCTGCCTTGTGGATGGTGGAGTAGACTGTTCGAGTTCTTTGAGGAGGTAACAAGCAAGTTAGACAAAGGATAATCAGTGGACGTGATTTATTTAGATTTCCAGAAGGCATTTGACAAGGTGCCGCATAGGAGACTGTGAAATAAGTTAAAAGCCCGTGGTGTTAAGGGTACAATCCTGGCATGGATAGAGCAGTGGCTGACTGGCAGAAGGCAAAGAGTGGGGATAAAGGGGTCTTTTTCAGGATGGCAGCCGATGACTAGTGGTGTGCCTCAGGGGTCTGTGCTGGGACCACAACTTTTCACAATATACATTAATGATCTGGAAGAAGGTACTGAAGGCACTGTTGCTAAGTTTGCAGATGATACAAAGATCTGTAGAGGGACAGGTAGTATTGAGGAGGCAAGGGGGTTGCAGAAGGATTTGGATAAGCTAGGAGAGTGGGCAATGAAGTGGCAAATGAAATACAGTGTGGACAAGTGTGAGGTTATGCACTTTGGAAAGAGGAATTTAGGCATAGACTATTTTCTAAATGGGGAAATGCTTCGGAAATCAGAAGCACAAAGGGACTTGGGAGTCCTTGTTCACGATTCTCTTAAGGTTAATGTGCAGGTTCAGTCGGCAGTTAAGAAGGCAAATGCAATGTTAGCATTTATGTCAAGAGGGCTAGAATACAAGACCAGGGATGTACTTCTGAGGCTGTATAAGGCTCTGGTCAGATCCCATTTGGAATATTGTGAGCAGTTTTGGGCCCCATATCTAAGGAAGGATGTGCTGGCCTTGGAAAGGTGTCCAGAGGAGGTTCACAAGAATGATCCCTGGAATGAAGAACTTGTCGTATGAGGAATGTTTGAGGACTCTGCGTCTGTACTCGTTGGAGTTTCGAAGGATGAGAGGGGATCTTATTGAAACGTACAAGATACTGCAAGGCCTGGATAGAGTGGACGTGGAGAGGATGTTTCCACTTGTAGGAAAACTAGAACCAGAGGACACCATCTCAGATTAAAGGGACGATCCTTTAAAACTGAGATGAGGAGGAACTTTTTCAGCCAGAGGGTGGTGAATCTGTAGTACTCTTTTGCCGCAGAAGGCTGTGGAGGCCAATTCACTGAGTGTCTTTAAGGTAGAGATAGATAGGTTCTTGATTAATAAGGGGTTATGGGGAGAAGGCCGGAGAATGGGGATGAGAAAAATATCAGCCATGATTGAATGGCGGAGCAGACTCGATGAGCTAAGTGGCCTAATTCTGCTCCTATGTCTTATGGTCTTTTGGAGTAAAGAGGTGAGTTGCCCTGCATAGAATACCAACCTCTGACCTGCTCTTGTAACTACAATATTTATATTACTGGTCCAGTGCAATTTGTCATCAACATTGATGGTTGAGGATTCAGCAAGGTGATGCCATTGAATGTCAAGGAGAGGTGGTTAGATTCTCTCGTTGGAGATGTTCATTGTCTGACACCCGTATGGTGTGAATGCTATTTTCCACTTATCGGTCCAAACCTGAATGTTGTCCAGGTAGTCTGCTGCTACTCTGTTGAAATCACAGGACTCCCACATAGGAGGTGTAAGTGGATGGCATGGTAGCACAGTGGTTAGCACTGTCGCTTCACAGCGCCAGGGTCCCAGGTTCGATTCCCAGGAATGGTGTACCATTTGGATGAAGATCATACTCGTGGTACTCATTTGGAGTAGAGCTCCCGGTTGAGGATCAGAAGAGCTCCTTGTAGGAGAGGAGCTGAAATTCCTTGTGAGGAAGACGAGAGTTTTAAAGAATTGTTGTGACCCACAGTGACTGATGTCTGGTTAGGTTGCTGAGAAATTGGGGGACCTGGCTTGGTTGGGTCTGCCATTTAATGTGTAGTTTATGGTGTACTCGACCACTGTTTGCCTGTTAATTCTTGTATACCTCATGTCATTCTGTATGTTCAACTATAACCAAGTCAATAATTTACCTTCAGTTCCATGAGCTTCAATTTTAGTTCACAATATCTCATGAAGGATTTCTAGAAGTCCATATAAATAACATCCCTGTCATTACTTGCATAATCTTGAAAAGAATTTATCACTTTCTGAAAAAATTCAATCAGATTCATCAGACGTGACCTACCCTTTGCAAAACCAGGCTGGCTGGCTCTGATGAGCTGAACATTTTCAAGGTGTTCAGTCATGCTATCCTTAATTAGATACTCTCGTAATTTCTTGAACTTGGATGTTAGAGTAACCAGTCTTTAATTCCCTGTTTTCCCTCTCTCACCTTGGTTAGAAAGCGGAATGGGATGTGCAATTTTGCAGTCTGCAGCGACCATCCCCAAAATGGAGAAACTTTTGGAAGTTTGCCAAATATGTATTTCTTTACCAAGTCAGCTCAATAGTATCACTACTCTATCTGGGTCAGAAGGCCTTCGTTTCCAGCCCTTCTATTAACAGTCGTGAATAATTTAGACTAGTACTTCAGCCTAGTATTGAGCGAGTGAATTTATTGAAGGGAAGCCAAGGCCCATTTGCCTACTTCAGTTGATGTAAAGTTGACGGTTAGGAAAAATAGTAGGGAGGAGGGGGGCGTGGTAGCCTTACTGATTCGAAACCAAATCAGCACATTGGTGAGAAGGGATATAATGAGGTGAAAGCATCCAGTGGAGACCTTGAGGGTGGAAGTGAGGAACAGTATAGGATCTAAAACTGTAATAGGTGTTCTGTCTAGATCCCCTGGTAGCAGCTCGGAAGTGCTAGATTGTATAAATGCAGAAATTAAGCAAGTGTGTCGTAAAGGCAAAGTAGTATGCATGAGAATTTTAAATTTTAACGTAGATTGGGGGAGGCAGTCAAGCACCTGTCAGAAAAGTGGTAAATTTCTGGAGTGTCGGGGATAATTTCCTATGGCAATATATCCTGGACACAACAAGGGGTCAAGCAATATTGGATTTAGAGTAATGAGCCGGATTTAATTAATAACCTAATTGTGCACAAATATTTATCAAGTATAACATGATTGAGTTCAATGTAATATTTGCAAGCGAAAAGCGCAAATCAGCTACTAGAGGTTTAGGTAAGGCCGACTTTAATGAGATAAAACTGAGACTGTCCACAGTAAACCGAGAAAATCTGCTAGTGGGTAAAATAACTGAAGAACAGAGGAAGATGTTGAGGAAACATTTAATGCAATACAGAACCATTTTATACCCCAAGAGGGAATAGCTCCACTTCACAGGAAAAACAGCCATGGAGAGCGAAAGCGATGAGGTACAGCATTAAAGAGAGTGCTTACAAAAATGTCACAACAGCTCAGATTCTACCGAATGGGAAAGATACGAAGACCAGCAAAAGGCCACAAAGCAGCTTTTGTGAGCACTAAAAGGGATTTTGAAAGAAAACTTGCAAGGGACATCAACATTTTTTTTTTTTTAAAGTTAATTTATTGAAGGCATATATATCCAAAGCCTTCAATCCTTCTATCCATATAAAGAATACAAAAACAGGAACAATGTATAACATTAAACCACAACAAACTATGCATAACATATTAACAATACATATAACACTATAACAATACAATATAACAGGAGCT
The DNA here is from genome assembly GCF_047496885.1 of Scyliorhinus torazame. Classification (NCBI taxonomy): domain Eukaryota; kingdom Metazoa; phylum Chordata; class Chondrichthyes; order Carcharhiniformes; family Scyliorhinidae; genus Scyliorhinus; species Scyliorhinus torazame. The sequence goes on from NC_092712.1 coordinate 83,575,126, forward strand.
CCCCATATATACAAATATGATGCCAACGCCCTTGACGAGAAAGAAAGTAAACATTTTTATTTCTTAGTAAATCAAAATAATGAACCCCTGCCCCTTAACAGTCAACAAACGTTCTATGTCTCCCCCCGCTGATGGTCTAGTGCTTCTTGAAAAAGTCAATGAACAGCTTCCATCTGATGGAGATCCGTTCGTCCGAACCTCTAATGGAGAACTTAATCCTCCAAATTAAGGAACTCAACAAGGTCCCATACCCATGACCCAGTGCTTGGCGGATCTGCGGCACGTCAATTGAGCAAAGTTCTCCTCCGTGCCAGTAAGGAGGCGAATGCCATGATGTCGGCTCCCTTTCCCACCATGACACCAGGATCCTCAGACACACCAAGAATAGCTACCCATGGAGAAGGCGCGACCACTACCCCCACCACCTGAGACAGTGCATCCGAAACACCTTTCCAAAACTCCACTGGTTTTGGACAGGACCAGAAGATGGGAATGGTTCGCAAGGGATCCGGCACAGTGTGTACATGGATCAGCCACTTCCAGAAAGAAATGACTCAGCCTAGCCAATGTCATATGTGCTCTGTGCACAACCTTAAGTTGTATAAGACTGAGCCTAGCACAAGACAAGAAAGCATTAACCCTACGCAACACTTCCTCCCAAATCCAGCCCCGTACCTCACCTCCCAACTCTTCTTCCAATCTCGGCTATATCGATACCATCGAGCCTTCCTCGCTACTGGCCAACTCAGCGTACACATTAGAGATCTTACGCCCTCCAATCTCAATATCTTGAGAGGAGGCTGTCCTATAAACCCAAGGGCAGTAACATTGGATATAAACTGAACTCTTGCTCAAAAAAGCCCTTATCTGAAGCCCTTACCTAAGCTCGTTACCCCTGGGCAACTGATAGGCCTCCATCAGCTCAGTTAGGTCTGCAGACTTCCCACCCAGGAACAGATCCTCAAAGCAGTGGATTCCCAAGAGGTCTCATTCCTTAAACCTGGCATCCAAGTTCGCTGGAATGAATCTGTGGTTGCCACTAATCGGAGCATTCCTATACATGCCCTCCAAACCAAAATGTAATCACTGATTCCAAATCCTCAAAGTGGAAACCACCACTAGGTCTGTTGAATACCTATCCGGCGAAAAAGGAAGGGGAGCCAAAACCAATGCCCTTAAGGAAATCGCTCCACATGAGGCCTCCTCCACCCTACACCATACCGACCCCTGGTGTTAAAGGAAGTAGTGGAGCACATTGTAGATGCCCTAACTATAATGTGCGGGGTCTACACGTTCTCCCTGTGCCTGCGTGGGTTTCCTCTGACAAGTCCCGAAAAATGTGCTGTTAGGTAATTTGGACATTCTGAATTTACCCTCTGTACCCGAACAGGTGTCGGTATGTGGTGACTCGGGGCTTTTCACAGTAACTTCATTGCAGTGTTAATGTAAGCCTACTTGTGACAATAAAGATTATTATTATTATTCAGTCTCACATAAGTGACTGTTAACTAAGGTAGAAGCCCATGGAATTGAGAGCAAACTAATGACATGGCTGGGAAATTGGTTGAGTGGCAGGTGACTGAAAGTGGGGATAATGGGTAGGTATTCAAATTGCTATGATGTGACTAGTGATGTCCCACAGGGCCTCGATTGTTCACATTATTCCTGAATGACTTGGATAATGGCATAGAAAATCATATGTCCAAATTTGCTATGATACAAAGTTGGGTGGCTGTAGACAGTGTTAAAATTACAAAGGGATGTTGGTCAACTAGGTGAATAGGCAAAACTGTGGCTGATGAATTTCAATATAAGCAAGTGTGAGGTTATCCTTCAAGCTCAAGTAGATCGACACCTGCGTCAACTTGGCCGGCAGCACTCCCTAGGACAAGGAATCATTAAAGATATCCAGCAGAAGTGGGACCAACTGACCAACAAACTGTTTGTAAAATTAAGTGAGAAACCCCATTCGGACCCGGAGCTTTACCCATCTACATTGATCGAATACAGCTCATAATCTCCTCCAGCCCTATCGACATCTCCAACTTCTGCTTTCTCTCCTCCACTACCGGGAAGGTCACCCATCCAAAGATTGCTTCATTGCACCGTGCTTCAGAGATTCTGACTCATGCAACCCACAATAGAGGGCCTCAAACACCTTATTGATCCTCTCTGGGGCAGAAACCAAGCCCCAACTGAGTCCCTAACCTGTACTATCTCCCGGGAGGCAAACTGCCGCCTCAGCTAGTGAGCCAACAAGCGATTGGCCTTCTCCCCATAATCATATGTACCCCTTGAGTATCTTAGCCGGTTCACCGCCTTACCCGTCGACGACAACTCAAAATTCATTTGCAGCTTTTTCCTGTCTGCCAATAACTCTGGTGTTGGGGCAATCAAGAACTGGCGGTCCATTTCAAGAATGGCGTGCACCAGCCTCTGCCTCGCCACCTTCCTAGATTTATCCCTATGCACCTTATAAGAGATTATCTACGCCCCCCCCCCAGTAACTGCCTTCAGTGCTTCCCAGAGCATAGAAGGTAAGACCACCTCATTCCTATTGAACTCAGCATACTCTCCCCAAGCATGGAAGAAGTCAATCTGGATTAAACCCAATGGAGGTGGGAAAAAAGCTCCTTATCCCTCAGAAATTTAAATCTCCACGGGTCTGCCTCGCTCATCTGTTCCATGAACACCAATAACTCCTTCGCCACCCCAGATAGACTCAGAGACTTGGGACTCAAACTATCCAACCTAGGCTCTAAGACACACAATTGAAATCCCCCCCCCCCGCCCCAACCACCACCACCTCAATAATTAATTGATTTGAATTAAGGTCTGGGATAGAAGCCGCGACCTATCAATGAATGCCATGTCATCCCAGTTCGGTGCATACACATAAACCAACACCATCGGCGTACCTACCAGCAATCATTATGTACTTCCCATTTGGGTCTGCTAATCGCAGAAAAAGCCACCCTCTTATTAATCTTATTAAGCACAAACCTTCCCCCACCTTACAAAAATCTCACAAAAAATACATATACAGATGAACTTAACAAAGAACAAACAAAAGAACTAAAGTCCTCAAGTACTTCAAACTTATTTGTATCCTCCAGTGCATGTCTGTGAACATCACCCGAAGACGAGCCAGGTACGTCACGCCAAACCTCATGTTGGTCTTGTACTGTGCAGCCTTGCCTTTGTTAAACACCGCACACCTTTTCACCAGCTCTGCCCAAACACCTCAGTATATTCTGATGATGTGGCCCTCCCATCTACAATCCCGTTGATCCTTTGCCCACCTCTGCACTCGCTCCTTGTCCAGGTATCAATGAAACTGACATTGATCACCCATGCTGGCTTCCCAGATCTAGACTTCTGCCTCAGGGATCTATGAGTCCTGTCCAACCCAGGAGGGGGAGAAAAGATCTCCTCCACCACCAGCTTTCCGAACATCTTCGACATATAGTGCATGAATCTGGAGCCCTCCAACAACCCAATGATCCTGAAGTTTTACCATCTGGAGCGGTTCTCCAGATTGTCAATCTTGGCCTTTAGCGCTTAAGGCTCTTCAGCCAGCAACGCCATCTCAGACGTTTGAGTCTGACGCCATCTCTGCCTCCAGAGGCACAATCTGATCACTGTGATCAGAAAACACCACTTCCATCTTCTGTATTTCCAAGCCTTATACCTCTATCCGCCGATCAATCATGTCCATGGCCACCTGAAATGGGACCAAAGCCCCCTCCATTGCCTTGTCCAGCTCCTCGGTGACTGTCTGCTTCTTAAATTAGTCGGTTAAGAAGCTCACCAACTTCTCAAAGTCATCCACTGAGGAACCACTGCAATGTACCCCCTTGCTGAGGCTCGAGAACATTTGAGTCTGACAACAATTCCTTGCCCAACTTCTGCCTTGAACTACTTTTATTAGACATTACTCAAATGAAGGGAACTTATTCCATCCAATTACACCAATTTCCTCCAAACAAAATCATCCATAAACCAGGCTGAAGGAGCCAAAACCATGTACTCTGGCCCGAGCCACTGCATGTACGACCGCTAACCATATAGTTGCGAACGGCAGTTTCACACCGGTTCATTAATGCACAGGCATGCTGGGCCCAAAGAATTAAAAAATGCAAAACAGCACCTGTGGAGAAACTCCGAGCTAAGTCGAGATTTGGAGTTCCCAACTATTATAACCCACACGGAGGTCACTGGATATGGACTATTCGGTTCCCCGAGACCGTGGCAGGAAATGAACTTGCCCATTAAAGGGTTTCCCTTTTACAAGGGAAGCGTGACTGGTATATAAACCCCGGCCCAGTTGTGGGCCAGGCCGGGAGTAGCCTTCGAGGAGTGGAGAGTGTAATTGATCAAACCTTTTGTTTGGCATCCAAACATCTGTTCCTTGTGGTCACTTTGCTCGGATCCAACACTGGCGAAGAGGGTAAAGTGGAGCTGCCAGCATCGCCAATTTCGTCCATCTCAGCCCACTTTGCAAAAGCGTCAGGAGGCTGCTTTACCGACAGCAGGGATGTCACACATCGGGAAACTCAAACCCTTCAATGCAGTTATGGTTGACTGATCCCAATATGTGGAACAAAAGCAGTATTTGTTTATAATGATTTCATTATCGGGGACGGGGGGGGAGATGGTTATCCTCCTCACACCTTGTGGAGTCGCCACCTACAGCGTAATTAAGGGCTTCTCTTAGCCTGATGTTCCAAATATGTGGTCTTTCGCCTCTTTGGTAGCATTAGTGGGCGAGCAACCCTAAGCGGCCCATGATAGTTCAACATTTCCGATTTTATAGGGCTGCCCAAAGCCAAGGGCAGTCAGTAACTGAGTTTTTGGCCCGCCTGAGGAAACTCACAGTTTTGTGAGTTTGGGGCATCCTTGTCAGAAACATTGTGAGACAAGATTGCTTTGCGGGATCTGTGACGTGGCAACCCAAAAGAAACTACTGGCCAGACTGTGCTTAGATCTGCCGATCGCGGTCGAAATTGCCATATCCCTCGAATATGGAACAAGGGGTACAGGAACTGCAAGGGATTTATGTCCTTTGCCTGGGTCACCCGGCTGCAAGCCAAGCACTGCCTTCCAAGACCGAAGACTCGGGCCCCTGACCATGGGGGCATTATCACTGAGAGCATGCAGGTACTGCAGGTGGTTAAGAAGACAAATGGTATGTTGGCCTTTGTAGCGAGAGGATTGGAGTACTGGAGCAGGGATGTCTTGCTGCAATTATACAGGGCCTTGGTGAGGCCACACCTGCAATATTGTGTGCAGTTTTGGTCTCCTTATCTTGCTCTGGAGGAAGTGCAGCGAAGGTTTACCAGGCTGATTCCGGGGATGGCGGGAATAACGTATGAGGAGAGATTGACGAGGTTCGGATTGTATTTGCTGGAGCTCAGAAGCATGAGGGGGATCTCATAGAAACGTATAAAATTCTAACAGGACTAGACAAGGTAGATGCAGGAAGGATGTTCCTGATGGTGGGTGTGTCCAGAATCAGGGGTCACAGTCTGAGGATTTGGGGAAGACCATTTAGGACAGTGATGAGGAGAAATTTCTTCACCCAGAGAGTGGGAGCCTGTGGAATTTGTTACCACAGGAAGACGTTGAGGCCAAAACATTGTATGTTTTCAAGAAAGAGTTAGATATAGCACTTGGAACGAAGGGGTTCAAAGGATATGGGGGGAAAGCAGGATTAGGCTATTGAGTTGGATGATTAACATGACCATAACGAATGGCTCAGCAGGCTCAAAGGGCTGAATGGCCTCCTTCAACTCCTATTTTCTATGTTTCTATAAGAGCTGCACTGTCGTCGGTGGGGCCAGATGTCCAGACATTTTCCCCTAACCTGGAGGAACCGGATCATGGAAACTGGTACGCCTATGACCGTCGAGAACAAGCTGAAAGCCACCCGAAAGCGTGCCCGTCGTCGTGCCCAGCATGACCGTTCTCCCAGGGAGCAGACATATTATCTGGGCAAGGATGTTGACGACTAACAACAATTAAACTGCATCACTGCGCCAAAGTGGTGCTGATCTGCATCACCCTCCACATAAATGGCCATCCAATTGAGGTGGAGTTAGATACTGGGGCTGTAGTCTTGGTCATCAGCTGGAAAAACTTTGACTGCATCAGCTCTGGGATCCAAATTCTGATTTTGTGGAGCACGGATGCCCTGGTGGCCACATATACGGGGGGGAACCTTTGGGCATTGCCGGTACCTCAGTGGTCCCCTTTGAATACGGGCAGCAGTCCACCAGTTTATCCCTGGTTGTGGTGCGCAGAAGTGGCCCCAGCTTGCTGAGGCGAGACTGGCTGACGCACCTCTGCCGTGACTGGCAATGGGTTTGCCACATGTACCCGGATGGGCCAAAGGCTGTGTTAGCAAAATTCCCAACGGTTTTCAGGAAGTCTGGGCACTATCTGGGGGGAACAATGGCCAAAGTCTGCATCGACCAGTTGGCACAGCCATGCTATTTCCATGTCCGGCCAATTCTGTACACCCTAGAGCTAAACATTGACATGGAGCTCGATTGGTTGGAGCGGTTCAGCATAATCGGCCCGGTACAGTTCGCGGATTGGGCAGCGCCAGTCATGCCCATGCTGACACCCAACGGCTGAGTAGGCCTTTGCGCCAACTATAACATGACAGTCAACCAGGTTTCCTGTTTGCATCGCTATCCCGCCCTTTGTATACGAAGCTCAGCGGATGCCGCACCTTCACAAACCTAGACATGAGCCTTGCTTAGCTCCAGCTGTTCTTGGGCCATAAATCCAGGAAGTACTTGACAGTTAACACGCACCACAGGCTCTATGAGTATAGTCTGCCTTTCGGGGTATCGTTGGCCTGCGTGATATTCCAGCGTGTCATGGAGAACGTACTGTGGGGATTACTGAGCGTCGCGGTCTACCTCGACGACATACAGATTACCGTTTCAACGGACCAGGAATACGTACGGAACCTCTGCGGGTCCTCCGACATTTTGCAGAAGCTGCTCTTCAGCTATGCAGGGAGAAGTGCGTGTTTCACTCTGAGGAGGTCACATACCTGGGTTACCACATGGACCGCGACGTCCTACACCCAGTCAAGGGCAGGTACAGAACTCTACTTTTTTTTTTAAGAGTTCATAAATTATTATGGAAACTTTATCCCGAACCTGGTGACTTTGCTGGCCCCCTAACGCTGCCTGTTGAAAAAGCGCCAACCATGGGAATGGTGTCAACCGCAACGTACAGCTTTTGTGGAGGTGAAAAAGCAGCTCTCATCTTCAAGGTTGCTGACCCATTTTGACTCCACCAAGCCGCTGCTATTTACCTGCGACACCTCACCTTACGCCGTCGGGTGGGTCTTGGCTCACAAAGTGGATGACTGCACAGAACTGCCCGTCACATTTGCTTCTCGGACGCTCGTCGCGGCCGAGTGGACCTATGCCCAGATTGAGAAGGAGGGTTTAGCCATGGTTTTCGTGGTAAAGGAATTCCAGTATGCCTATTACCACACTTTTACAGTGCTGACTGATCACAAGCCCTTGTTGGGGTTGTTTCAGGAGGACAGGACAATTCCTCCCATCGTGTCCGTGCTGATTCAGCACTGGATGTTGCTGAATATGTGATGGAACACGACCCCAGAGCGAAGATCCCTTATGCAGAGATGCATTAAGTTTCTTTCTCTTCCCAACCAGACTGCCGATGCCTGCTTCTGCTGGCAAAGTGATAGCCACGTTGCATTTTATGGACATGTTGCCTGTCACTGTGTCCCGAGCCCGGTTGGCCCATGTCCGGCACATTATCTTATACGGAGCCCAACACTACTTTGCCAGTCAACTTGAAGGCTTTCACAACAAAGATAACGGGAGTTCAGCATTGTTGATGGCGTCCCCCTCTGAGGGACAAGCGTCGTGATCCTGGTGAAAGGTCGCAGCCTGACTCGACCTCCACAATGGCCACCCCAGAGTCTTGAAGATGAAGATGTTGGCCAGCACCTACATGTGGATTAACGGCAACATAGAGAAGCTATCCCACAATGCGGCCAGTGCTGGGAGTGTCAGGAACTTCCGCTGGTGACGCCCCTCCATCCGTGGGAGCGGTCAGGATGGCCTTGGTCGCACCTTCACATTGATTTTGCAGGGCCTTTCCAAGGGTCAATGTTTTTAATCATGGTCGATGCCCACTCCAAGTAGATGGATGTACACCGCTTGCAGTCCATGATGTTAAAGGCCACGATTGAACGGCTCTGCCAGACGTTCAGCATCCATGGCATTCCGGAGGTACTCGTTTTCGACAACGGGATGGCGTTTGCCAACACCAGATTCGCTAGGTTTTTTGGACAAACTAATCCGTCACATCCAAACCACTCTGTACCACCCGGCCTCAAATGGGATGGCTGAACGAGCGGTCCAGACTTTCAAGCAGGGAATGTGGAAGCAGACCATGGGCTCCCTTGTGACGTGCCTGGCCAGTATTCTTTTTTGTTGTAGGACCACACCGTAAGTCACGATGGGAGGGCACTTTTGGAGCTACTAATGGGACGTTGCCTTCTCACACGTTTGTGCTGCCAGACATTGGCGGGAAGATCCATCGCGAACAGGATTGGTCCAGATTCAAGAAGGCTGGCGCCCCCGCATTGTCTTTCAATGGGCCTAACGGCGCACATCAGGAATTACAGCGACGGAGCCACATGGATCCTGGGTGTGGTACTAAAGCTGACTGGTCTGGTCTCCTACACACTACTGGCGCAGGGCATGGACTTCAACAGGCCACCTCCGGCATCGCGTGCCAGATATAGACAAGCCACTCTTGGTGCACCTGTGCCATCGAGCCTGTCTCTCCCGCTGTTACCACAGCAACCAGCCCCACAGGTCTGGATCCCCAGGAGGCGGAAATGAGGATTGCAGCGACCTCTGATTTTGAACCCGGGATGGAGACATAGCCGCCGGGGATTCCCGATGTCCAGGACGCAATTGCGACCATCTTGATGATCCACCGGGAAGCGAAGGTCTCCCGTGTGCTACACGCCTCTGGATCCTGCACGGACAGCACCTGAGTACCCATCCCAGGCAAAAAGGGCGATGGTCCCTTCATGACATCGCACTGCGGCGGGTGCCACTCAGAACTTGGGTGGGAGGAGTGTTATAACTCGCATGGAGGTCACTGGATATGGACTATTAAGTTCCCCGTAGCCTCAGCAGAATATGTACTTCCCTGTTAAATGGGTAGGTTTTCCCTTAACATGGGAAGCCCAACCGGTATAAAAACACCAGCCCAGATGAAGGACGGGAGTACCCTTCATGGAGTGGAGAGTGTAATTGTGTAATTGATTAATAATAATAATAGCTTATTGTCACGCGTAGGCTTCAATTAAGTTACTGTGAAAAAACCCTAGTCGCCACATTCCGGCGCCTGTTCGGGGAGGCCGATACGGGAATTGAATCTGCGCTGCTGCCTTATTCTGCATTACAAGCCAGCTGTTTAGCCCACTGTGCTAAACCAGCCTCTAAAACCTTTTGTTTTGCCTCCAAACATTCATTCTTTGTGGTCACTCTGCTCAGATCCAACACCAGCCGACATCCTGCTCAAGGCAAGTCTGGCTTTTGTAATGGCATAGACTGGGAGAAGCAGTACAGCTCAAGCTGTAAGTGCAGTAAGTTTCTAGGATGTATTCAGGGCAGTTTTTTGGCTCAATGATCCAACAACAAAACAGACCATCCTAGATTTACTTCTGAGCAACAAGCTAGAATGAATTAACAATCTAACAGGGAGGAAACCACTTGAAAATTGCGACCAATATGTTGGATTTGGGTGGATGAATGGAGAGTCTCACACATTTTAATTTAAGTAAAATAAACTTCAAAGGGATGGGAAATAACTTTTGTAAACTGGGCTGAACTGTTCATGGATAAATCTACATGTGTATTCAAATAAATATTTGGAACAGTGTAAAGCCAGTTTAGGGGGAAAATAGCAAAGACTGCTATTTAAGTAATGAACATCAAGTTGTATTTATCTAGTGCCTAGATGATGTGTACCATCTTAAAAATACACTGCAGCGACGCACTAAGGATCCTTCGACAGCACCTCCCAAACCCATGACCACTACTATAGTGTAATGGGTTTAATAGAATAGATATGCTATTAAGTGATATAAATAGTGATGTATCACTAACAAAAGGTCCTAGACTCTCTCATGATGTACTCTGCAATTTACTCTATCTATTGTTATTAAACCGATTTAAGGCAAGTACCAGAATAAGACCATAGTCTGTTTAGGGAAGATAGGTTACCATATCCGTAACCAAGATCCATGTCAAGAGTCCACAGATCAGGGTGAAAGTGCAAAGCATTGTGGCAGCAGTGGCAACAAATGTAAAAAGCATTAGTGCCATCGACATAACCATGGCAAGAAAGTGAAGAAAAATCTTGGTAGCAGCTTGTACTTACAAGTTTACGGGAGAGGGGGAATGACGACTTTATCCAGTGAGCAGTCGTTGCTCTATCCCATACGCTTGAATATCTCGAGGTCCTGCAGAGGGGTCAAAAGTTGGTGTGGAAGGAGCACTTCCTCCGATATCAAGCAGCAGATGGCTTTCACACAAAGGAGCAAAGACATAAAATCAGCAATCTCTTTATACTCTGGGTCCAATAGCAGAATGTTCTCCTGAGGCAGGGGGTGGAGGTGTTCACCAAAGACATTTACACCATTTTCAATATCTTCAACACCTATTTTAACCCAAGAAAAACTTAGTTTTAGAACAAGGATGTTTTAACTAAAGGTCTCAATAACCTGGGGAATCAGTTGAATTATTCCTCACTGACCAAACCACCTAGTTAGTTCTTGCAGATGTAGGGCACTGAAGGACAAGCTAATCAGTGATCACATGGTCGTGGGCATCTGAGATGAGAAACTCTCCAACTTTATGCAAACCAAAGACCACCTTACTTTAGATCAAGCTATCCAAAACCTTTTCTTAATATACATTTTAAATGGCCAATTTTTTTTAAAAATCCCAATTAAGTAGCAATTTAGCATGGCCAATCCACCTACCCTGCAAATCTTGGGTTGTGAGGGTGAGACCCACGCAGACATGGGGAGAATGTGCAAACTCCACACGGGCAGTGACTTTAGGCCGGAATCGAATCCGGATCCTGTGCGGCTTGAGGCAGCAGTACTAACCACTGCGCCACCCTGTTGCCCAAGCCATACAAAACATGAGGCAGGCTGAGCTCAGAAATAAACCAAGCTATTATTTGGCACAGCTCTGAGGCTCTCGATGACCCCGTAAATTGGATCAACCCCTGGACAGCGGCCCTACCCACACACAAGCCAGCCAAAATGGGCAGAACGTGGGTGGGTGGGGGGGTTGCAGGAGTCCACAGCAGCAGCAGCCTTTTTGAGATGCTCATGCTGTGGTGCAAAGAAACATCACACGTCAGGACTGCCCAGCAGAGGGTGCAAACTGCTTCTAGTATGAGAAGACTGGATATTTCAAGCATTTCTGCAAATCCAACAATTTTAATCAATGTAGAAGACAAGAAAATCTTTATGATATCAAGACAAAGAAGAAATAAGAGTTTCTAGGAAAAGTAAATGGTCTTAATCAATGCTACTGGTTAGTTACAGTACAGGTTACAGCTTCAATAACACCTTTGAAATTGCCGGCGTTGGACTGGGTTGAGCACAGTAAGAAGTCTTGTAATACCAGGTTAAAGTCCAACAGGCTTGTTTCGAATCATTAGCATTTATCTGAGGAAGGAGCTGTTCTCTGAAAGCTAGTGATTCAAAACAAACCTGTTGGACTTTAGATTGAACACAAAAACACTGGCCTCATGTTCCTAACCTTGAGTTCTCTGGAAAGAGTTGGGGGCCTGTTTTTTTGGTGTGCCTTGCTGATCATCTTAAATTACATAGTTGAAACTATATGTAGTTATTATCTGGTGAACTATTACTTTCCCGTTAAAGAAAACTGAAATCAATTTAATGCGACCTGGAAGATTTAAGCCCACCGAGGATTAATAAACCAGATTTATATGGAATATTTGTTCTTTTTTATTGAACTAAATTACTGGAAAAATTGGTGTCAATTTGAGCCACAGCACTTTTATTTTGAAACATTCTCTGAGCTGGAAACTAGTCTGCTAAACATTTATTCAATAGCAGCAGTTTTCGAGGGAAAGCTTGCATTGATAAAGCTGCTTTCATGATCTCAGGACGTCTCAAAGCACTTCACAGTCCATGAAGCACTTTATTGAAATGCAGTCCCTGTTGTAATGTAGGTATATGCAACAGCTAATCTGCATACAACAAGGTTCCACAAACAGTGATAAAATAAATGACCAGTTAATCTATTTGATAATGCTATTGCTTGTGGGATAAACCTGGCCAGGACACATGGAAAATTCCCCAAATGCTCTTCAAATAGTGGCAGAGTTTGGCTTTTCCTGAGCAATGACTACGGGCTGACCCTAATCAGCAAGTCCAGAAAGAGCAAGAAATATACCAACAATCTGTAACTTTTCTTTTAAATAGACCTCTAATATTGGACTATTTAAATATTTCCGCAAATAGAGGCATTTTGTCGAAGCATTTTGTCTTGCTGTCATCAGTTCTGTAATATCAAGTGATTAATTGGACTATTTCTTAAAGGTTTCTTTTTAAGAGGACATGTGCATAACAGCTCCTCTAAAACAACGCATCTCCAACAGTGCAGCACTCCCTCAAAACTGACCTGGTGTTACTGAGTCATGAATTTTCCACAACGTTTTAATAATAGAGTGAACAGGCAGTCACTGTTGAGCTGGCCACTTGCATTACTGTCGATGGATAGAAGGACAAAGCTGCGTGTATACTCCAAGGTACCCACAGAGTTCAGCAAGCTCTAACCAACTTTCTTACACTAATTGGTAGTTTGAAAGAAAAAGTGAAACAGGCTGCCTGATTTAAAATCTATTGTAAGCATTGTAGTTCTGTTGCTAGTCCACCTTCACTGATGATCATTTTATCTCTCTTGGCATTCTCTGAAGAGCCCATTGAGATGCTCATTGCTGCCTCCTTGTGAACAGCAACCCAGCTTCCCCATCCTATTTCTCTGCAACCTTCCCACCTTGTGAGCCTGTTGGGTCTAATCACTCCTACCTCCTCACCATCCCTGTCACCCATCACAATGCTGACCCTGTGGACTTTGCTTCTAGAATGTCTGTTCCCTTTTGAATAAAGCTTTGAGGGTTTTGTGGGTAATTGCATTGACATCATGGGCAGGATTCTCAGTTCCAGAGACTAAGTGCTCCTGCCAGCAGAGAATTGGAGCTGTGTCTTTCTGGCGCTAGGAGCGTCGCTGTGGTGGAATTTGCAGACTTTGCTATACAAAATAAACCATAGAGACGAACAGGTCGATGTCCCAGCACGTATTGTTGACAGACCGCCATTTTGAACAGGTGCCCCGATCCCAGCGTCCAGAGATGCCCCACAATGTAAATGTTGAACCCCCTCCCCTAGCATTTCCAATAGTACCCTGACCATGACACTGACACCCTGGCAGTGACACCTTACCCTGGCGTGATGGACCCCAAGGGGGTTAGCCCATTGGTCATGTGCCTCTCTGCCAGTGCCAATTGTGTAGGAGTAGCATGGACTCGGATTGTGGGTAAAGGGTTGACCCCGGGACTCTTCCCTGGCATGGGAGTCCTGTGATTGGACTGCCCGTTCCAGCCCTGGGCAACCTGAAGATCACTCTCGGCATGATTATCTCGGGTGCCCTCTGTTCATAATCATCATCCTTGTCTGAGGTGTTTAAACTCCAAAGTGACCTCCTCACTCTGAACTGCGCTGCCCGACAGCTGATGAGCAGATCAGATGGTTCATTGAAGATTCAAGCCGGGAAGACTTTCACTTTCCTCAAATCTACTCCATTAGCCCAATACATTTAAAAGTGCTGCACTTTGAAGTTGATGAGCCTCCTTCGTCCACAACATTTGAAACACTTTAAAATCCTCTGAGATCCTTTGAAATGCTGATTATTATCTGAAGGACCACTAGGGATGGGCAATGTATGCTGGCCGAACCAGCGATGCCCACATCCCTTAAGTTAATAAAACAAATTCATTAAATGTTGCAGTGGCAGTGAGACATGGCAGTGGGTTAGAGCGCAAAAAACTTTGTGGGATGGGGAGTGAGGGAGGGGTTGGGGAGGGAGGTTGGGGGATGAAATTTCACCTTCGTGCTGATTGGGGGGCCATTTTTAAAGATGGGGACCCGATCTCTATGGAGGTGGCCGTTCTCCTATTCCGTTATATTTTCTGTCAGTTGCTCACGATCTGGTCTAAAATCTCGACAATGTATCTGGAAAGATACATACCGGTTTTCAGTCAGAGCCTGTGTGGTAGTCACCACCGTTGTATATATCATATACGAGATGTAATGCAGTAAGGATCCTGTGCTACAGGTACGGGGGTAGATCCCTGCCTGCTGACTCCGCCCAGTAGGCGGAGTATAAATGTGTGTGCTCACCGAACTGCAGCCATTTCGGCAGCAGCTGCAGGAGGCTACACATCTCTGCTTAATAAAGCCTCGATTACTCTTTACTCTCTCGTCGTAATTGATAGCGCATCAATTTATTAAGCAGAGATTTTACAACGATGGACCTCGCATCAAGCCGGATCGCGTGCAGCTGCACCCTCAAGCAGACAACGCCAAGTTGGCCTTCGCACATTGGCTAGCTTGCTCTGAAGCCTACATCGGATCTGCGACAGAACCACCCTCAGAGGCACCGAAGCTCCAGATCTTGTATACGCGGCTGAGCTCCGATATCTTTCCCCTCGTCCGGGACACGTCTACCTATGCTGAGGCCATGGCGCTACTGAAAGAGAACTACACTCAGCAGACCAACAAGTCCTATGCCAGGAACCTCCTGTCCACGCGGCATCAACTCTCCGGTGAGTCTGTGGAAGATTTCTGGTGTGCCCTGCATGCCCTGGCGAGGGACTGCGATTGCCAGGCCGTTGAACATTCGGAACTCCTAATTAGGGACGCTTTCGTTACGGGCATAGGGTTGGCGAACATCCGCCAGCACCTCTTAGAAGTGGCTACCCTCGACCTCGCGGCGACCAAGAAACTCACGATCTCACTAACGGTCGCCTCCCTTACTGTACAAGCATATGCCCCAGACCGCACGGCGTCCCCTTCCTGTATATTGTGGACCCCACCAGCGAACACCCCATCGTGGACCCCACCAGCGACCGCCCCCAGCCAACCCCAAGCCTGCGCCGCGCGGCAGCCAGCCAACCCCGGGTGACCCAAGTGCTACTTCTGCAGACAGACAAAGCTCCCCGGCAGCGCTGCCCGGTGCGGAGAGCACTCTGCAAGGCCTGCGGGAAGAAAGGACATTTCACTACTGTGTGCCAGGGCCGCTCGATCGCCGCTGTAACCAGGCCCATTGTTCCTGGATGCCCCACGTGCGAGCTGTGGGCGGCGCCATCTTGCTTGCCTCAGGACACGTGTGGCCCATGGGCGCCGCCAACTTCCCCCCCATCAGGCCTCGTGCGGCCCATGGGCGCCGCCATCTTTAACGCCGCCCGCCACATGCACCCTGTGGGCGCCGCCATCTTCCCCGCCTCAGGACCCCTGCTTGCCGGGCACCTCATCGGGCCACTCATCGCCTGCCTACCAGCCAGGGGCCTTCCAACACCAGCTACAGCCCGCCTCCATCACGATCAACCAGTCCCGGCCGCACAACCTCGCAACCGCGTCGACGACTGTAAAGGTCGATGGGCACAAGACATCATGCCTTCTTGACTCCGGGAGAACAGAGAGCTTAATCCACCCTGATAAGGTAAGGCGCTGCTCCCTCGCGGTACACCCCATTAACCACATAATCTCCCTGGCCTCCGGATCCCACTCCGTGGAGATCCGGGGGTACTGCACCGCCACCCTCACCATCCAGGGCGTAGAGTTCAGCGACTTCTGGCTCTACGTCCTCCCCAACCTCTGCGCTACCTTGCTACTCAGCCTGGACTTCCAGTACAACCTCCAAAGTCTAACCCTGAAATTTGGCGGGCCCCTACCACCCCTTATTGTATGGGGTCTCACGACCCTTGGTCGACCTGCCTTCTCTGTTTGCAAACATCACCCCGGATTGCAAACCCGTTGCCACCAGGAGCAGACGGTACGATGCCCAGGACAGGACCTTCATCAGGTCCGAAGTCCAGCGGATGCTGCTGGAAGGCATTATCGAGGCCAGCAACAGCCCCTGGAGAGCACAAGTGGTAGTTGTGAAAACTGGGCAGAAAAACAGGATGGTCATTGACTACAATCAGACCATCAATCTGTACACACAGCTCAACGCGTACCCCATCCCACGCATATCTGATATGGTCAATCAGATTGCACAGTACCGGATCTTCTCGACAGTGGACCTGAAAACTGCCGACCACCAGCTCCCCATTCGCAAGGCGGACCGCCCGTACACCGCGTTTGAAGCGGACGGCCGCCTTTACCACTTCCTTAGGGTTCCCTTCGGCGTCACTAATGGGGTCTCAGTCTTCCAAAGGGAGATGGACCGAATGGTTGACTGGCACAGACTGCGGGCCACCTTCCCGCACCTGGATAACGTCACCATCTGCGGCCACGACCAGCAGGACCACGACGCTAATCTTTCCAAATTCCTCCACACCGCCAAACTCCTCAACCTAACGTACAACAAGGAGAAGTGCGTGTTCAGCACCAACCGCTTGGCCATCCTCGGCTGCGTGGTGCAAAATGCAGTTCTAGGGACCGACCCTGATCGCATGCGTCCCCTCAGGAACGCCCACTGCCTCAAGGCCCTCAAATGATGCCTGCGGTTCTTCTCATACTATGCTCAGTGGGTCCCTAACTATGCAGACAAGATCCGCCCACTCATTCACTCCACCGTTTTCCCCCTGACGGCCGAGGCTCACCAGGCCTTCAACCGTATCAAGGCAGACATCGCCAAGGCCGCGATGCACGCGGTCGATGAGACACTCCCCTTCCAAGTCGAGAGCGATGCATCAGACGTCGCTCTGGCCGCCATCCTCAACCAGGCAGGCCCGTGGCATTCTTTTCACGCACCCTCCATGCCTCTGAAATTTGGCACTCCTCCGTCGAGAAGGAGGCGCAAGCCATCGTAGAAGCTGTGCGGCATTGGGGGCATTGCCTGGCCGGCAGGAGATTCACTCTCCTCACTGACCAACGGTCGGTTGCCTTCATGTTCAATAACACACAGCGGGTCAAGATCAAAAATGATAAGATCTTGAGGTGGAGGATCAAGCTCTCCACCTACAATTACGAGATTTTGTATCGCCCTGGTAAACTCAACGAGCCCCCCGATGCCCTATCCCGAGGTACATGTGCCAGCGCACAAGTGGACCGACTCCGGACCCTACACCACGCGTTCTGTCACCCAGGGGTCACCCGGTTCCGTCACTTCATAAAGGCCCGCAATCTGCCCTACTCCATTGAGGAGGTCAGGGCTATCACCAGTGACTGCCAGGTCTGCGCAGGGTGCAAACCGCACTTTTACCGGCCAGACCGCGCGCATCTAGTGAAGGCCTCCAGCCCCTTTGAACGCCTCAGCGTGGATTTCAAAGGGCCCCTCCCCTCCACCGACCGAAACACGTACTTCCTTAATGTGGTCGATGAATACTCCAGAATCCCCTTCGCCGTCCCATGCCCCGATATGACGTCTGCCACCGTCATCAAAGCACTCAACACCATCTTCGCCCTGTTCGGTTTCCCCGCCTACATCCACAGCCACCGTGGATTCTCCTTTATGAGTGATGAGCTGCGTCAGTACCTGCTCAGCAAGGCATCGCCTCGAGCAGGATGACCAGCTACAAGCCCTGGGGAAACGGGCAGGTGGAGCGGGAGAATGGGACGGTCTGGAAGGCCGTCCAGCTGGCCCTACGGTCCAGAAATCTCCCGGCCTCCCGTTGGCAGGAGGTCCTCCCCGACGCACTTCACTCCATTCGGTCGCTCCTGTGCACGGTGACTAACGAAACCCCCCATGAACGCCTATTTGCCTTCCCCATGAATTTCACCTCCGGGGTTTCGCTCCCAACATGGCTGGCAGCTCCAGGACCCGTTCTCCTCCGCAAGCACGTGCGGCTCCACAAGGTGGACCCGTTGGTCGAGAGGGTATAGCTACTCCATGCAAACCCGCAGTACGCCTACGTGGCATACAGCGACGGCCACCAAGACACAGTCTCCCTCAGGGACCTGGTACCAGCTGGGTCCCCCCCCCTCTGCCCCTGCGCCACCCTTCCTCATCCCAGTGCACCTCACCACAGCCCTCGCTCTAGGATGATCCGTCCTCCCCTTGGTCCCACCCGGGGATGAAGATGAGGTCTACATGCTCCTGGAGTCACCGGCAACCAAGCCAACGCCTGCATCGCCACTGGGACTACGGCGCTCACAACGGAGGATCAAGGCACCCGATCGGCTGAATTTGTGAACTTTACCCAAAATGTTAACCTTAAAATGCA
Source organism: Scyliorhinus torazame (assembly GCF_047496885.1). NCBI lineage: Eukaryota > Metazoa > Chordata > Chondrichthyes > Carcharhiniformes > Scyliorhinidae > Scyliorhinus > Scyliorhinus torazame. The sequence goes on from NC_092712.1 coordinate 83,593,633, forward strand.
TGTAAATGATTTTCCACCATCCCCGCTGGGCTCTTTTTTTTAACAGGGGGTGAATGTGGTAGTCACCACTGTTGTATATATCACATACGAGATGTAATGCGGTAAGGCTCCTGTACTACAGGTACAGGGGTAGATCCCTGCCTGCTGGCTCCGCCCAGTAGGCGGAGTATAAATGTGTGTGCTCACCGAACTGCAGCCATTTCGGCTGCAGCTGCAGGAGGCGACACATCTCTGCTTAATAAAGCCTCAATTACACTCTGCTCTCGTCTCATCATAATTGATAGCACATCAGCCTGACAGTTTGACAAATTATGGGAATATTCCACCCACTGATTTCTCTGGTCTTTCCAAGCTTCATCATTTTTCTCGCTAAAATACCTTCACAGCCTCTTCATCGGGCAGCATTTTTTCAACCATAAGTTCAATTTATAATACTCTCTTTCCTCTGGCTTCATAACTCTCCTCTTCTCCCTTAATCTTTCCCTTCAGATAACTCTTGAATTCCATATTGATGATTATCCTTTTGACCTTGCCATTTCACATGGCCTTGCTATTCCCATTGTGTTGATCACAGAAGAGGCTCACTCTGATCACTTGTTTGTATCAGTCTCCATCCACATCCCCCTTCCCCCTCCTCACACATTTCCCTTTCTCAACCCCAGAGAAAAAACACACATTTCATTTGCAACTGCACTTTCAAAATCTCAATTGTCTATTGTTGCAACTCCCAAGAGGCTACTAATGTTTAAAAAAATATATAGATTTCCCACTAATCGACGGAAAGAATCACAGGACAAAATTTCACATTTTATTAATTTTACTGAAGCAAACCAAAACGACCCTAGACAAAACATTACTTAACAGGCAACTGATATATCAAACTGAAGAAAAGATACTGTCATGTTAACTACTGAATGCAACTGAAATGTGCCTTCTGAAATGTCTTTACGCCACATCATTGTATCGAATCAGAGAATGAAAATTTACAGTGCAGAAAGAGGCCATTCGGCCCATCGAGTCTGCACCGGCCCATGGAAAGAGCACCCTACCCAAGCCCACATGTCCACCCTATCCCAGTAACTCCACCTAACCTTTCTTGGACACTAAGGGCAATTTAGCATGGCCAATATACCTAACCTGCACATCTTTGGTCTGTGGGAGGAAACTGGAGCACTCGCAGGAAACCCAGTAGACACTGGGAGAACATGCAGACCCACACAGACAGTGACCCAAGCCTGGGATCCTGGAGCTGTAAATAAACTGTGCTAACCACTGTGCTACCGTGGAGCCCAGATGTGTAGCAATACAAGATTAAGTCCCAAATTAATCCCAGCTCTCCAGCAGGTTCACTTCTCCCTGCCCACTCGGATTGAACCTTCCAGTATCTTTCAAAAATTGATCCATTTGGTCCAAGTATTCCAAAACCAACTTTCACCAGAAAGTCCCCCCTCAGCAACTCCTTGTTACTTAAGTCTCCAAAAGCCCTTACTCCTTCCTTTCAAATAAAAAACCAACAGATTGCATGGGCCTGTCTTGGGGCAGAGGTTTATTATGAGCTCACTATCCTTCCAGAACACTCTTTCATTTTAAATTGAAGGAGACTTTTTAAAGCAAAGTCTACCATAACGTTTCTAGAACTACCAATCAGCTCCACCACAGCTTTACCTCCATGTTTGCCGCCAAGGTGAATGACTGGATTAGCCATTCACTGCTGATGAAACATTGGTCAGAAATGTTTCTCATACTTTTGCTACAATTGTATCTGAATCTGATTTCTGTGTACCAGAAGTTAACATATCTAAAAATTAAAAGAACCATGGAGTTATTCGACACAGAAACAGGCCCTTCAGCTCACCATGTCAATGCCGACCATCAAATACCAATCTATACTAATCCTATTTACCAGCACTTGGTCCATAGCCTAGTATACTGTGGCAATTTAAATGCTCAAACCATCCTTATATGTTGCAAGAGTACCTGCCTCTGTCACCCACTTAGGTAGCGCGTTCCATATTTCCACCACCCTCTGAGTGAAAAAATGTTTCCTCAGTCTCCCTCTAAACCACTTACTCCTCACCTTAGACCTATGCCCTCTGGTCTAAGACAATTCTGCCATGGGGAGAAGATTCTTATGATCTATCCTATCTATGCCTCTCATAATTGTGTACACTTCTATCAGAACCCCGCTCAGCTTCCTCTGCTCCAAGGAAAGCAAACCCATCCCATCCAATCTCTCCTCACAGCTGAAACTTTACATCTCACGCAACATCCTGGTGGATCTGCTCTGCACCCCCTCCAGTGCAACCACATCCTTCCAAGAAGGACAGATCCCCATCTTTTGATCAAGCACTTTATTGCCTTGTAAATTCTAAATTGAGTTCAACAACTTCACACCGTATAATCTGCAGTTTTGTTTCAATTTATTTTGGTTTTGCTTATTTTTTTATTTCAGACAGCGTACGTCACCTGCTCTCGGCATATCTTTTGTTTCTTTGTTCCTTTTCGTTCCCAATCACCTTTCCCTTTGGCCCTATAGGGTTAACTCTTCTGTCATTCAATCTCTCCTGTCTTTCACCCTATCACAGACTTTCCTTTTCTCTTTGTCCCACCTACCCATTTCTCAAAACATATTACATCTCTAACTTTCCCTCACTCTGATGAAAGGTCATCAGTCGTCAGCACATCAGACTTTCACAGGCGAGGTGCATGCTGAATCTTGGGCCAGGGCATGCAGGAAATCGACACCTCTACTGTTACTTCACCTACTTGAAATCCAGATGTCATGTTGAAAAGGCAATAGACAGGCATTGTGAGCCTCTTGGAATGGATGTTGAGTTTACTGCCAGACATCTGGACAGCCGGCACTCCCTCAGAGCAGACAATATATGGCACCACGCTTCAGAAACGCCTTGTTGCAGGTTCTCCTCCAGGCTGTCCAGTAAAGTTGAGAGGGTCATTTATCTCAGGAATTGCAACGGTAGGCCCTCCCATTAGAGTAAAGTAGCCTTGATAGAGGTTGCAATGCAGATCAGTCCCACTGGGGCCTAAACTAGAACTTAGCTCCAGGATAGGAAGAGGATGAATGATCTCCTGCACTCCTGGAAGGGTGGGAGTGCTGTCAGGGCTCTTGGGTGGGGTCTGGGGGTCTGAGTGGGGGGGACCTGAAGAGGGGACCCCCCAGGGACCCTCTTGCGGGGCGGGATGTCCACACTTGGGTTGTTGTTGATTCCCAAATTTCTTTCTCTGTCAGTCTGGCCTCAATAAAAGTTGAGATGGATTCGCACGTAAAAAGAAGTTATTTATTTAGCTTGCAAGCTTGATTCATTTCATAGAAACATAAGAGATATCCAGTCTCCTATATCCCAGAAAGCGAATGAACAAAGAAACAAAGGGATCTCTGCAAATCAATTCAAATGGTATCATGTTTCACATACTCGACGCCCATAGGAGAGCCTATATCCCTCCTGACCTGTTTGATCTATTCTGATTGGCTCACTTCCAATCCCTTTCTCTGGCCCCTATCAATGCAGCATCACTCTCATAGACACACCTCTTCCTGCTTTTTCCATGCAGTCTCAAATCCCTTTGTCCCTAACTGCCAGAATCAAAGTGGCTTATTTCTACATTACATTAACTAGTATCTCTAAAGTAACTATTTTATATCACATTCGTCATTCCCTCCTTTTATCATTCCATGATAACCAAACTATCCAATCCATAGCTACGGTTCCTCATCTAAAAGATCCGTCGCTGCATTTCCAATTCCTGTCTTAGCCCCCCTTCATCTGCCTCACCCTCATGGATTTTCACAGTTAAATTTTTTTTTTCGGTGATTGGGGCGGTGATCTGATCCAGTGCACCCCGCATTCTACCCATCACACATTTAAGGATGGCCAGGCCCACAAAGATGCAGCCGATAGCTACCACTAGATACATGGCCATATTTATCAACCAGTCCTTCCATCCTCCAAATCTCCAGTTACCCCAAGAGCCAGGATCCTGCATCCCGTCCAAGTAATCCCGTATGCGATCCATAAATTTAGTGATGTTAGCGATCAAGTCCTGAACTCCCATGATACACTTGCCCTGTACTATGGCGCATACCCCACCCTCACGGGCCAGAAGATAGTCAAGAGCATACCGGTTCTGCATTGCAAACAACCGTAGCTGAGACAACTCCTTGGTTATTGCCCCGAGGGCTCCCAAGGTTTCATTTCCCAAGATGGTAAGGCCGCAAATAAAATAATTCCGATCACTGACAGCCAAGGAACCCCCCACACCTCCCAGTTTATCCAACTTTGAAATGCCATTCGGGCCACCCAGCAATGCGGAAAGCCCTAGACCCAACAGTGATATGAGAGACATTCGCCCAGCCACAGAGGAGCTGGAGGCCGGCGTTCAATGGAACGCAAGTGGTGTTGTAACAAACGCATTGGCCAGACGCCTGGGTGATATGGCACCTCCTGTCCGTACAGGTGGGAAACAGACATGTTATATTTGTGTCCACCTCTACCAGCAAACAGCCATATCCTTCACTGCTGAAGCAATTCTCGTACGACCGGGAATCCCTATTGGGAGTGAAGTGGCTAGGTATGTGCGCCCTCCACCATCGCAGCCTATCGTAGTGTGAATGGGAATTATCCCGAGGAAGGGGAAGGCAAATAGCCGGTGGTGCTGAACCCGGATCGTAAGGAAGAGTGACCTGATCGGGCAGTGGTTCGGAATGCTGACGATGAACCACCGTTTGGGAGTGCCCCAAAGCGGTGAAACAGAAAATAACCTAGACACTGCTGCGGGGTTTGGGTAGCAGACAACCCGTCCCTGGCCATACAAGCGGTGGTAAATCTGGTAGAAGAGATTCATACTACCCGGGTTTTCCTCAGTTTGGCCTTTAATTAACTTAAGTGTATCTCCCGGTAACCTACGTTCTAGCTGTACTTCCCTTCTCATACGCCCCGTCCTCTCTCTAGTCCCTTTCTCTTTCTCATAGTCTCTTCCTACACTCTTCTGACAGCCTGATTTTACCTTTATTGTACCACTCTTAACACATCCAAAATCAAATTTACATGTATTCCAAAAACAAGGCAATGTCCATATAATGTTCCCTTCCCATCACCGGGACCGGTGCAACTGCTTCATGACTCCTGCATTCTCCTTAACTTTGATGACCTTCCATGAGTCGATACCATGTCCTCGTATATGGGGGCAGCGAAGAACATCACCTTTGCATAGGTGATGTATCCTTGTAGATTGGTTGGGGCTACACAGATACATAATATTCCCCTTTTCCATGTCCATCGCCAATAACACGCCAAGCGAAGTGAGGCCAAATATCAGACAGACGATGCGTAGCCACTCCATCATGCTCCACACCTGTAAAATAGCACTGGAGAAGGGAGGCAGGTTAGTATCCGACCTTTTACAGTAGTGGAGATAGACTCAATTTACAGTGATGTAGGTGAACCCAAGCACTTCGCCCCTCCACTTTAACTGCTGTGGGGGTGGTAAGGAGAACTTGGAAGGGCCCGTCCCATCGCGGCTCCAACCCCTTCCTAGTCCAATTTCTGACCATGACATAACAACCGGGCTGGACTGAAAGTGAGCTAGGTACTGGGGGCAATGGCTAGTGAGCCGCGCGGACCTGGCCATGGAGTTCCATGAGCACTTGCGTGAGGGCTAGAACATAGGCGGTCATTTCTTCAGTCATCTGATGAAACTGAACCAGTCTGGGAACCTGCAGGCTCCAGGGAGTTCTAAGAGGCCTGCCATAAAGAATCTCGGCGGGAGAGAGCCGGGCCGGTCCCGCAGGTGTAACCCGCAGCTGGAAGAGGGCAACGGGGAGCAACTTAAGCCATGTCAGTCCCGTGTCTGCTCTTAATTTAGCCAATTTAGTTTTGAGGGTCTGATTGTGTCTCTCAACCAACCCGGCCGCCTGCGGTCTGTAAGCACAGTGTAACTGTATGCCCAACTGGGAGCAAAACTCCTTGTTAATTTGTCCAATAAAAATGAGACCCATTATCAGAACTTGACTGAGCTGGTATACCGTACCGGGGAATGATTTCCCTCATCAAGACTTTAACCACAGTAGCAGCTTTATTATCGATAGTCGGATACGCCTCGACCCATCTGCTGAACACATCCACAATGACCAAAACATATTTGTAACATTGACACCTTTCCAACTCAATGTAATCCATTTGGAGCGTCTTAAAAGGACCACTGGGCAATGGGGTTTGCCCCTTCCCACAAGGGATACCTTTTCCGGTGTTATATTGCTGACAAATCAAACACCGATTACTGATACTTTGGGCCAACCCCTGCATTTTAGGGTGCCACCAAGTGTCCAGCAACAAATCACTAGTCCCTCGAGCCCCACAATGAGTTGCAAAGTGTACACATTCAATGACCCATAAAGCCAGCACATCAGACATACAAGTCTGATGTGCAGGCGTGGTCCATAAAGAGGAAACAGAATCATATGTACAACCTAACCGTTTCCACATTTGTTTATCACTCTCAGGAGCGTCCTCCTGTAACCTTATGACGTCTTGGATGGTTGGCATTGACTTGTCAGAAGCAGACATATTTATAGTAGATCGTTTAGTCTGACTTAACATCTTAGGCACCATCACTTGCTGAATTTGGGCGGCTGTTCGCGCTGCACGATCTGCTCGTTCATTACCAACGTCAACTGGGGTTGTACCATTCGTGTGGGCAGCGCATTTAATAACGGAAATCTGCGCTGGCATAAGGAGGGCCTGCAGTAGGTCATTAACTAAACCCCGGTGGGATATTTGACCACACATAATCATGTCAGGTTGTTCTGACGAAATGTCACTCAAATCGCCCCTTATTGTGGTAGTTTCCTGAATCAAGGCTAAACATTCTTGACCAGGCGCGTCCTCATGGACAGGGGGACCGCTAAGAAAACAGGCTGGATTGATAGTGGTACAGTATTTAAATGTCAGACGTGGATTGTTCAAAAGGTATATCTCATACCTATTCTGACGAGCTGCGGTAAGATGCTGACCATTCGCCCCATATCCCTGGCATGGTACTGGTCATGGACCTGACGTGTAATATGAGGGCTTACCGAAGCTGACTGTGGCCATAAATGTGGTGATATTGTAACAAAATCGGCTGTACCTTCTTTTCCCGCGACTGTGGCTGTAACCTTGACTGGCCATTCGGTCTCAAGTAATGGCCGGTATTTGTCCTCCAACTCCCTCTTTCGTCCAGTTCTGTCATAGGCCAGGGTAACGTGATGCAGTGACTGTTCAACGTCTAACGTCCACCACTGGGGGGTGATAGAAATATAGCACTGTTGTCTCATCCTCCTCTTCGCTGATCCACCCACCCAAAGTCACTATATTGGGGCTCCTGCTGGTAAACTACCATTTCTGCCGCTTGTTGGGGTCGCAGATCATCCTTTTTCATTACATACTCAGTCTTAACCTTTGTAACTGAGCCTCCTTCTTGGCCTACACCCTCCTTCCAGTAAAATCTGACTGCCCTTGCCATCTGGGAAGGGTCGTTCTCTGTCCAATTCATGTTATTACATTTCACAGCAGTAACCACAGAAGGTGGTAGGCAATGCATTAACATAGCACAGTATTGAGGGGAATTCTGACCATTTTGATACAGCAAATCGCCTGACTGCCCCCGGTAAATTTAATTAAAACGCTCCAGAAATTCCTCTGGCTCTTCAGTCTTCCTAGGTTTTAGGTCTAAGATAACAGAAAGATTTATGGGCCTTTGAAATGTGCTATTCAACGCATTCAAGATCTGTGTCCTTTTCTCTATTTGCTCTTTTTTTTTTAAACTTAAAAATGTTTGAAAATTCAAATTGAATTACTGCAACTTGCAAGCTTAGCTCTGATCTCAACTCAGAACTAAATTTACAATTTGCTTAACACAAACTTGTATAACATTTACAACTTAATTATTTCTTTATCTTAACAATTTTTCTTTTAACAAGTTTTTTTTCTTTTACGTACACATAAGTATTAGCAAAATCAACTATCATCTCCAGATTGACACTTTTTAAAATGGTGTCCATGATCTTCTTTAAGTTTCTATTAATCTCCAGATAAAATGAGATAAACCTTATTTCAAGTAAGTAAAACTTAAGATTCTGGCAATTTCAATCAATTGCTTTCGAAAATAATAACTTTTATCAAAGAGGTGGAGAAACCCACTGGTTTCCTTTAATTAATTCAAACGTAACTTTGCTGGTGTTCACTGACTCAAAGGAAAGGTATCCAATTACACTACAGGCTGCTTCTGTTATCTCAAAGCCTGAGTGAGAAGCACTGTCTGTTTTCAACTTCGCCTGCTGCTGTTAACCCTTTGAGAGACTTCTGCTTCAACCAATATGCAGCATTCCCCACAATCTCAACTAGACCTCGGAACTGCGTTTTTCGCCAATACAGTCCAAGGAGACAATTTTAGCTTAATCAACTATATATTTAAAACACTCACACATAGAGTTGAACCATCTTCAGATTTAAAAACAGTTATACTGGACTGAACCTTCATCTACTGAAGTCACATCAGCCCCTGAACCCATATAATAGACTGAACCTTCATTACTGAAGTCACATCAGCCTCTGAACCCTTATACTTGGAATTGAATCATCATTTGAGATGTCCCATCAACCCAAAACCCTAACCCAAGCGGAAACAACAATATGAAATCCCATCAATTAAATTGCTAATCCCCAGACTGACCTGTGATTTCGTCGAGGCGGTCTTTCTGTGCCAACCGCGAGTGACCAGACTAATCAGACGATAAGAAGAGGGGAACTATCAATGCGCGGTCGTTTTCCAGTTCTACATCGAGGGCCCTTTGTTCCCCATCCTCCTGTTCATAATCAGTCTAATTCTGATTTCGCAGTTGGATCAGGACCGCCCTGAGAAATCCCGGGTTCCGGCACCAAATGTTGATTCCCAAATTTCTTTCTCTGTCAGTCTGGCCTCAATAAAAGTTGAGATGGATTCGCACGTAAAAAGAAGTTATTTATTTAGCTTGCAAGCTTGATTCATTTCATAGAAACATAAGAGACATCCAGTCTCCTATATCCCAGAAAGCGAATGAACAAAGAAACAAAGGGATCTCTGCAAATCAATTCAAATGGTATCAAGTTTCACATACTCGACGCCCATAGGAGAGCCTATATCCCTCCTGACCTGTTTGATCTATTCTGATTGGCTCACTTACAATCCCTTTCTCTGGCCCCTATCAATGCAGCATCACTCTCATAGACACACCTCTTCCTGCTTTTTCCATGCGGTCTCAAATCCCTTTGTCCCTAACTGCCAGAATCAAAGTGGCTTATTTCTACATTACATTAACTAGTATCTCTAAAGTAACTATTTTATATCACATTCGTCATTGTGTGGGGTAGTATCCGTGTGTGTTGGGGGAAGACATTTCCCATGGGTGAGGGGGACCCACAAGCTCATATAGAGATCAGGGCAACCTTCCAAAATGGTGGCACAATCTCGGAGTTCAGCTCCCCAGTGCTGAAAAAAATACTAAGTGTGGGGTAAACTGTTGAGAAATTCCCTAGGGCCCAAAAAAGTGACCAAGTGCCATTGGATAGCGATGGGGAAATCGCCAACAGAGCCGGCGGGAAACTCCCTGAAAAACACACCACAAATGAACTTGGAAATTTCTCCGGAGAATCACACCCATTGTTCAGAGAAGGGAATGCACGTAACCATCAGCCAATTCTTTTTGTTCTCACTGCAAACCATCAAAACAATGTAAAGAACTAAAAGAGGAGGCAGCCTGCCACCACCACCATCTCTATCTGCACCTCTGAGGATGATGATTCACAATCTTAAGAGGATGCACCATTACAGCATTCAGCTGCACCCTCCACCAGTGCAGATACATTCAGTGGTTACACGTTCTAGAGTAAGCTTGGGTGTTCACAGTCTGGTGACGTAGCAAATAGGAGCATGAGGGATCTTTCGAGCCTGTTCTGCCTTTCTTTATAGTCATGGCCGATCATCCAACTCAATAGACTAATCCCGCTTTTCCCCCATACTGTTTGATCCCGTCCGCCCCAAGTGCTATATCTAACTCTTTATTGAAAATATACAATGTTTTGGCCTCAACGACTTCCTGTGATAACGAATTCCACAGACTCGCCACTCTCGGGGTGAAGATATTTCTCCTCATCTCTGTCCAAAATGGCCTACCCCATATCCTCAAACTGTGACTCCTAGTTCCCGACACCCCCACCATCGGGAACATCTTTCCTGCGTCTATCCTGTCTTGTCTTGTTAGAATTTTAGAGGTTTCTATGAGAGCAACCCTCATTCTTCTGAACTCCAGAGAATATAATCCTCACCGATTCAGTGTCTCCTCATACGTCAGTTGCACCACCCCAGGAATCAGTCTGGTAAACGTTTGCTGCACTCACTCTATAGCAAGATCATCCTTCCTCAGATAAGGAGACCAAAATTGCGCACACTATTCCAGGTGTGGCCTCACCAATGCCCTATATAATTGAAGCAAGACATCCCTGCTCCTGTACTCTAATCCAATCGCAGTGAAGGCCAGCATACCATTTGCCTTCTTTACCGCCTGCTGTATACTTACAGCCAGTGACTGGTGCATGAAAACACCCACGTCTTGTTGCACATTCCCCTCTCTGAATTTATGGCCATTGAGATAATAATCTGCCTTCTCATTTTTGCTACCGAAGTGGATAACATCGCATTTCTCCAAATTATACTGCATCTGCCACTCTTTTGCCCACTCACTCTTAAGGATAGGTACTAGGAGCAGAAGTAGGCTATTCAGCTCTTTGCAACTGCTCCGCCATTCAATCAGATCATGGCTGATCTCAAAGCCACTTCCTTACCTGTTCCCCACATTGCATTTAACCCGTTTTTTAAAATCAGGAATATATCTATCTCCCTCTTGAAGCCATTTAATAATTCGGACTCTACCACACTATGGGGCAGCGTGTTCCACAAATTCACCACCCTTTGCGAGAAGTAGTGCCTCCTCATATCAGTTTTAAATATACCACCTCTCAAACTGTATCTGTTATCTCTTCTCCTAGATTGTCCCAAAAGAAGGGACATTTGGTCCACTTTTTCTTTATCAATCCCTTTTAGTATTTTATATACCTCCATATTATATACCTCAATCAGATCCCCTCTCATCTTTCTAAACTCCAGCGGGTATTAGCCCAAACTGTTTAACCTCTCCTCATTCGTGAATCCCTTCATCCCCGGAATCAATCTAGTGAACCTCCTCTGAACTGCTTCCAATGCCACCACATCCTTCCTCGAATAAGGAGACCAAAACTGGACACAGTATTCCAGATGTGGTCTCACCAACACCCTATCCAATTGCAACATTACTTCTCTACTTTTATACTCCAGTCCTTTTGCGATAAACGCTAACATTCCATTTGCCTTCCCTATTACATTTGCATTTTGAATCTGCTTTCCATTTAGATAATTTACCTGACTATTTTTTCAGGGAAAATGGATAAGCTCACACTTATCCACATTGAACTCCACCTGCCAAACTTTGGCCCAATCTCCTTTCCGATCTTTATCCACCTGTAAAATCTGTATCTCCTCTTCATTACCTGCTTTCCCATCTGTTTTAGTATCATCCACAAATTTTGCCATGTTACACTTTGTCCCTGCTTGCAGATCATTTAAATAGATTGTAAACAGTAGACGTCCAAGGACTGAACCCTGTGGCACCCCACTAGTTACAGTTCGCCAACCAGAGAAGGACCCATTTAACCTGACTCTCTGCTTTCTGTCAGTCAGCCAATCCTCAATCCAATCTAGTATTCTACCCCCTGCAATCTCACTTTCTGGATCAATCTTTTATGCGGCACTCTGCAGATCTCTGCATCCTCTCACAGTTCACCCGCCCACCCAACTTGGTGTCATCTGCAAATTTGGAGATATTACATTTTGTTCCCTCATCTAAATCATTAATATATATTACACCCATAAATATATATTACACCCATGTGGACATGGGTCCACAGCTAATGGAGGAAGTGACAGCCAGGATCTGAGGATTGCCCGAGACCAGGCCTATGCTCAGCAGTCTGCAGATGATGAGCCTCTGGTTTCAACCAAGAGAAAACTGTTTGAGATTCAGAGACCGACAGGGGGACATCAGGCAGAAATGCCAGAGGACATGCAGAAACAGCGAAGGCTGGAGGAGTCAGTCCAAATTGTGTCTGCTGCAGAGGTGTCCTCCCAGCAGGAACAGAAATTCTCAACAACCAGAGAATTACAGCCAAAGAATTTCTGAAACTCAACCACTGTAGAGATTTTCCAAACTTCTAAATATATGTTTCATTGCACTGTTTTGAAGTTTGCTGCATTCTCATTTTGTTGCTAGTTGCTTCAATGGGGATATTTAAGGGCATGGAACTTTGACGCCAATCAGATCCTGTTACGTTTTGCCTCACATGACTGATCATTCCAACATGAAGTTTTAAGTCACAAACAAAAACAGAAAATGCTGGACAATTGCAGCAGGTCTGACAGCATTTGTGGAGAGAGAAGGGAGCCAACGTTTCGAGTCTGGTGACTCTTCGTCAAAGCTTTGACAAAGAGTCATCCAGACTTGAAACGTTGGCTCCCTTCTCTCTCCACAGATGCTGTCAGACCTACTGTGAATGTCCAGCATTTTCTGTTATTGTTTCGGATTCCAGCATTCGCAGTAATTTGCTTTTATCTATCATATTTTAAGTATTGGCCATCATTTGCGAATTTGCAGCCTCGGCACACATCATGCAATCTGCGACCATTCCCCCCACCAACATCCCATCCCTTCCTCATTACACCATCTGCTACCCCTGCATGATCCTGGACCTGCCACCCTACCGTATCCACTCTCTTTTCACCCCCCTGCCCCCAAACTGTGACTGTCCCTTCCGCTGCCAGGTACCCTCGGTTCAAACCCCAGGCCTAACCGTAGAGAGTACCAGCCCTCCCCTTTGGAACCATCTCTCCCCACCATCCTGCCTGTCAACCTCCGCAACTGGATACGCACGATCCCAACACATAGCATACAAAATCCTCCACTCCTTCCCATGTTTCTGCACCATCACCCTCTGTCCCTGCCGCCGCTCAGCCTGCCTCACTCCCTGCCCCCGCTGGGCCTGCCTCCCTCCCTGCCCCCGCTCGGCCTTCCTCCCTCCCCACCCACGCTCGACCTGCCTCTGTCCCCACCTCCGCTCAGCCTGCCTCTGTCCCCGCCCCCGCTTGGCCTGCCTCCGTCCCCGCCCCTGCTCGGTCCGTCCCCGCCCCCGTTCAGCCTGCCCCCGCCCCTGCTGGGCCTGCCTCCGTCCCAGCTCGGCCTGCCTCCGTCCCCGCCCCCGCTCGACCTGCCTCCGTCCCCGCCCCGTCTCGGCCTGCCTCCGTCCCGCCCCCGCTCGGCCTGCCTTCGTCCCCGCCCCCGCTCTGCCTGCTTTCGTCCCCGCCCCCGCTCAGCCAGCCTTCGTCCCCGTCCCCGCTCGGCCTGTATCCGTCCCCGCCCCGCTCTGCCTACCTCCATCCCTGCCCCGGTTCAGCCTGCCTCCGGGATGGAGCTTAACCTCCGCTCAGCCTGCTCTTCTGAATCCCAGCACAAGCTTCTGCCTGTCAACTCTTCCTTTATTCTCAGATGCTGTCTGACCTACTGAGCATTTCCTGCATTTTCAGTTTTTGTTATGATTGAAATATTTGTTTGGATAAAGACATGAACGGTGATAAAAGGTTTAAAGCTCATATTTTCAAAATCTAGAGATGTATTTCATCAGCAATAATGTTACTTTACACAAAAAAGCTATTTTATAGATTAAAATCCTCTTTTGTATGAGGATAAATGTGAAAAGTTTGTCAATTTTTGAAATGAAGCAATAAACATCTTCCTTCTTGCCTGTTATTTTTAAGAAGTGTGTTATGTAATGCATGATGGTTTATCAACTGGATATTTGCAGGCTTTACTGTCGGTTCATGACACAGTGGCTATGAAGAATTATGACCCTGTATTGCCCCCTATGCCAGATGATCTTGACGATGATGAAGATTCAGTGAAAATCATTCGACTTGTCAAAAACAAAGAGCCTCTGGTAAAGTGACATCTTTAGATTATAGCCTCTCTTGATGTTTTGTAGCTGCATAAAAGCCTGAGACAATATGTTCACTTGTGAATTCTCCTTCAGCATTGCATGTTGCCCTCCTTTAGCAGCTTAACTCGATATCTTTCTATCTTCAGTCTCTCATATGTTGTATATATATCTACTTACATGCACCTAGAGATGGAGACTTGAATATACCACATATTATCTGTTACCAGATGAAATGGGAAATAGTTCATGAACTTAAGCATAAATCAAAGTTGTTGACTGAGACCGCACAAATGTAAACATTTGTTCGAACAAGCTTCTGAACATTGGAGTTCCAGATTCAATATTTTGGTATTTAAGGAATAATGTGAGGAATGCAGTTGTTCTTACAATGCCTATTCACATTCAGAATCATGGCAGGGGGGCGGTTGAGTGGCAGAACTTAACTTGTGTACTCAGATGGATGCACGGTGAACTGATTATTATCCTCTCCCTGCAGTCCACACTCTATTGATTAACATTTTTGTTGCCTTTCCAAGTCTCATTCTTGGAGATTGTGTTTTTAAATCAGCCACCCAGGCTGGAGGCTCTGAAACCCCTTCCCTAAATCTCTCTACCTCTCCTCCTTTAAGTCCTTTTAAAAGCTACTCTTTTGACAGTTTTTTAGTTGCCCTTCTAATATCTCTTCCTTTGGCCAAATGGCAATTTTTGCCTGATTATGGATGTTTTATATTAACGATGCAACATGAATGCAAGTTTTTATTGACCCAATTCCAAGATATAATGAACCAAAAGACTATGGATGTTGGATTTTGGAAATAAATACAAATGGCTGGAAATACATAGGAGGTCAGGCAGCTTCGGTAAAGAAAGAAAGTTGTTTCTCCCTCCATAGATATTGTCTGTCTTGTGTATTTCTCGTATTTTATGTCTTTATGCCAATCTGATCTGGCAGCTTTTACCAGGATTTTGTTACGTATTCAAGAGACATTATTACACACAGATCAGTCATTTCTATTTGTTTCTGAATAAATGCTCGAAATTTCTAAAATTATTTACACTGAATTTAAGAAACTGACAAAATGTATCGAGCTGTATTGATAAGCACCATTAGTTTCCAAGGTTTAAAGTAATCAAAAGTACGTTTTCATTCAAACAGGCTTTAAAGTTTGATGTTCTACAATGCGTTTTATGCTGAAAGTTGTAGTTGTCGTATAAAGCAAATGCCCTGATTCTGATTCTTTCCTCAATGTTCTATAATCTTAGGACTCCCTTTCTATGACATAAAGTTCAAAGTCAATCATTAAGATCTCTCTAAAAACTTTGTTCTTAACTTCCAATTCATTTGAGTCAGCTGCACTCATTAGAAAACTGTTTGGAAAATTACCTGTGCATTTGCCATTACTGAAATGTACATCATTCAAGTACATTAATATTCACTCACCCAGGGGCGGCACGGTGGCGCAGAGGTTAGCACTGCTGCCTCACGGCACGGAGGACCCGGGTTCAATCCCGGCCCCAGGTCAATGTACGTGTGGAGTTTGTACATTCTCCACGTGTCTGCGTGGGTCTCACCTCCACAACCCAAAAGATGCGCAGGGTAGGTGGATTGGCCACGCTAAATGGCCCTTTAATTGGAAAAAATAATTAGGGACGCTAAATTTTTTAAATAAAATATTCATTCACCCAATCAGTGAAGGGCTGTCTCATTTCATCAGTTAATTCTTTAGTAAATTGTGCATTTATTAAAAACTCGAATTGTGATGTAGAAGCCACAGCATTTATTCAGTGAAATACAATCATAATTATTGAAAATATATTTAAAGGTAAAGTCGACATAATCCCAGGTGACCATAGGCTGCTTTCTCCTTTGAGGGGTTGAGCTGCCTGGTGGTGATTTAACCTGAGTATCACCACACCTCAGGCGAGGGGAAAGGTTGAGAAGGTGGGGCCTTCAAGGATAACCTCAGTTTGGTACGGGAATTGAACCCGCGCTTCTGGCCTTGCTTTGCATCATGAACCAGCTGTCTAGCCATTTTGACTTCAGTAACTATTTTGAAAACTAGTATTATAGATTGACTTGGTACTCTAATTTTACTTATTAAGTAGACTGTGAAGAATTCTTATTCATTTTCTTTTCCTGGATTGACAGGGAGCGACAATAAGAAGAGATGAAAGCACTGGTGCTATTGTTGTGGCAAGAATAATGCATGGAGGGGCTGCAGATAGAAGTGGTACAATTTCCTTTTTGTGTAATTCTGTGAAAACATTTTCAAAATATAGCCATTGAGAATGGGCAGCGTAATTTATATACATAGCTGAAATATTCTTTGTTCAAATAGGTCTTATCCATATTGGAGACGAACTGAAGGAAGTTAATGGAATTGTAGTCGATGATAAAAGACCTGAGGAAATTATTCAGATATTGGTATGTATGTTCTTTGGCGCATTTGATTTATTTTAATTCCTTATTTGCTGACCTCACACCTCTGACTCTTGTCGCCCCCCCCCACCCCCCATTTGAATAAATTGTTTGGAATTGCTTATTGATTATGTATTTTCAAATTTGCCTTGAAGTGAAAATTCATGTCCCATTACTTCATCCAGGCACTCTGTTCCGATGTCTCTGAATGTTCTACTTTGGTACACCTGATCTCCTAGCTTTGTACAATTGGCAAATTATATAAGTATGATAAAAATGCACTAATTTATCCAATTGTTGACCAGTATAAACACAAGGGAATTAGCTGTTTAGCACAGGGCTAAATCGCTGGCTTTGAAAGCAGACCAAGGCAGGCCAGCAGCACGGTTCAATTCCCGTACCAGCCTCCCCGAACAGGCGCCGGAATGTGGCGACTAGGGGCTTTTCACAGTAACTTCATTTGAAGTACTTGTGACAATAAGCGATTTTCATATGTAATTTTTTTGAGTCATTCTCTTGACCAGGCTAATTTCATTTATTAGCACAAAGTCGTCAAATATGTCAGGTAGTGCACCTTCATTTACAGAACATTTAAAAACTATTCTCCAGAGTCTGTATGGAGAGTCAGCATGGACTCAATGGACCAAATGGCTACCTCCTGTGATGTAGTGACTCTCGGACTCTTACTTAATTACTGAATTGCTGGAAAATTCTGATAGCCAGCAGGCGGCCTGGAGAGGCAGTTAGAGCTTAGTGATAAGTCCACGGAGGCAGAAGTCCCTTCATCAGAATCCCTTTATTAACATAACCAACAGCAGTACAACCATGTGCATTCAGCTTACCATCTACCCTGGGAGTGCAAAGAATCTGACACTCCCTGTTATATACAAAGAGGTTCCCTGATTCGCCCACTAATCAGGGAATTCGTATTCCAATTGGCCAATCTCCGAGGTCTGGTCTAAGTCAATACACCCCTCTACCCCCCCTCCCCCCCCCAAAAAAAAAGTCCAAGGAGCCCCTGTGGTCATCGTGACTCAGGGGTCTCTTTCTTTGTTTCTGTGCTGGGTCCGGATCCTTCTTCGGCCTCCTACATGGGGGGGGGGGCGGTCGGTATAACGGCTAGGTTCCCATCTTTTCCGTTGAGAGCTCCTGAGGGGCGGTTCGCCCTCTTCCTCCGGCGGCAGAAGGACAGCCACGGCTTCATCCACGGTGTCCATATCAGAAACCGATGTCCTCACCAGTGGTGCCGGAGGGACGTGAGTAGTCAGTCGGGGAGGACTCTCCTCGGTCCTCGGTATGCTGATCTGAGTCAGCTCTGGGGGAGGAAATGAATCCGAGGCCCGCACCTGGTCCAGGTGCTTTTTTAAGACGTGTTCTCCTACATGTATCTGATACGACTGCTCCCGTGTCGAACTCCATTAATGTTGGACGTCCATTCAACCTTATGGTTAATTTAATGAGTTTTGGTTTAACCATCATTACACTATTTAGAAGTTCCTAATCG
This sequence comes from Scyliorhinus torazame, assembly GCF_047496885.1. Taxonomy (NCBI): domain Eukaryota; kingdom Metazoa; phylum Chordata; class Chondrichthyes; order Carcharhiniformes; family Scyliorhinidae; genus Scyliorhinus; species Scyliorhinus torazame. The sequence goes on from NC_092712.1 coordinate 83,611,670, forward strand.
GAGGTAGATGGGGCTTCCTGTACCCGGCCTATGTGCCCTTCCCCGAAATGTTGGTTTTGGACTTTTATGTTTCCTCTCTGGCTCCGAACTCTGGCAACAACTAAAAAATCTTGCCGGGCAGAAGTCTTCAGGGGCTACCGTCTGTCTGGTCCTAATTTTCCCTTGCTTGGGAGCGGTTCTGCGAGTGGGCCTGGGTTCCTTAGTATCCGAGTCGTTCCTGAGGGTGGCTATGCAGTTGCCTATTCCCCAGTGGTAGTCCCTTAACTGCACTAGTGTGGGCGTCTACCTCCATCGGAGTACCAAATAACTCATGTGCTCCACTTTCTAAGGGTGAAGCCAGCTGCAATGCTTATTTGCAATCCAGCTCAGCCTCTGCTAACAGACATTTTTGTATTGCTAAATTATTTATTCTGCTCACCAACCGGTCTCGGAGCATCCCATCCTCGTCGCCACTGTAATACGTCCATGGATGCAGGAGCCCCTTCACAAGAATTCCTTTATTAACAAAACCAACAGCAGTACAACCATGTGTATTCAGCTTGCTGTCTACACTGGGAGTGCCGAGGATCTGACACTCCCTGTTATATACAAAGAAGAGGTTCCCTGATTGGCCCACTAATCGGGGAACTTGTATTCCAATTGGCCAATCTCAAGCGCCTGGTCTAAATCATTACAAGCTTTGTGTTCTGTCATAGTAAGTGCTTGATTATAGACATCTATGCCAGTTTGACCACAATTTGTCGATAATCTTCACTCCAAAAATTAATTTAACATACCTGTCAGTTAATTTCCCTGCCAATTGTTCCAACTCCAACCCCATCCCACCAAAATAATATTTATACCAAGTACGTCTTAACTGATCTGTTGGTCCTTGGAACAGTTTATCCACGATGAACATTGTTTTTTTTTTTTTGGTTCCACCTTGATTTTATCAACAATTCTATTCTTTGCCATTCCCTTCACAGACCTTTATGGTTTGCTTCAAATAATGCAATCATTTTGGCCTTTAACATTTGTTAATAATTTGGTTGTGCTATATTTCTCAATTTTTCTAATTAACATATGACTTATGTCCGCATCCTTTCACGTTATTTTAAAATTACATTCTTCCCGTTTCATTTTCTAGTTCTAGTTTATTTTTTGTTGAATCATTCGGGCAATCTGAAGTCTTGCACACACAGGGCTGGAGTCTTCCGCCCCGCCCGCCGCAAGGACGCCACGGGCGAGCCCCGTACAATGCGGCAGCAATGCAAAGAGCTGAAAGTTCTGCAGCAGTTGCGCAGGCTTTGGTTAGCCTTCATCTGGAGCACTTCATACCGTTATTGACACTGTACTTCAGGAAGAACATAACCTCAGAGAAATCGCAATATAGTTTCACCAGAATAACACTGGGCCTGAATGGATTAAATTATGAGGAATTTGCGTATTCTAAGATTGTATCCTCTTTAGTAGAAGATTAAGGGCAATATTAATTGGGGTGTTTAAGGTAATGAAAGGAATTGACAACACAAATAGGAAAAAAAAATCCCCTCTTTTTGCAGAGCCCAAACCAGGCATAACCTTAAAATTAGAGGTCGGCAACATCGGTTGCTGTCCAGAACCACTTCTTCACACAAAAAATAGTGGAAAGCTGTAATCCTTTCCCAAAATGTTGCTGAGAATATACCAGTTGAAAATTTCAAATTTGGGAATTGATAGATTTTTGTTAGTTAAGGCTAAAGCAATTTGGAGCCAAGGTAGTAAATTGAGTTGTGATGTATGTCATATCTACTGAATGTCAGAACATTCAAGGGGCGAATGACTTTCTCCTGCCCCCATGTTTACTCTGTGAAAATGGTATATTTTTTCATGTTGCATTAGTGTTATAGCCTAATTTGACTCCAAATTCCTCTGTGTCGCTGCATGAATAATGTCATGCCTGAAATGGCATGCTAAAGCAGGAGACTGAAAATATGGATGTATCCAGCCCACTCTTTCATGGCTTTCTGGCAGCTTTAGCAGACTACTGTGCAGTCGATATATTATTTCCTGTCCACAATTATTTCCACTTATCATTCCTGTCACACTTTTATCAGCTTTTTCCTCATTCCATTGGTGTGACATAAAGAAGTCACCAGCTCAATGATGGAGACATTGTTGAGTAGATAACAAAGGCTGTTTGGCATTAACATACAAATTAAGCAGCAAACCTTCTCTCGAACTAGGAGGAGGCCTCAACTGATATTTCATAGAAACCTTTCAACACCATTGGAATTAAAAGCAGGTTTGTGGAAGAGCCCAGTAGTTATTTTAAAAGCTGTTTTTGGGAGATTTGCAGTTTGTTTCTTTGATACAGATAATTGTGCTGAAAGCTAAATTCACAGTAAAATACGAAGAATGTAATTTTTCAAATGACAGGCATCTAAACTAAATGAACTGCTAGGCTTGAGAGCAATTAACCCATTCTGCACTGTTCCTTTGGGTTTTTTTCTGGGAAAATATTTTTATTAGTATTTTTAGCAATTTATATACAAAGCATACAATAACACAGAATAACAATTAAATAGTAAGACCCCCCCCACAAACGACTGACCGTGACCAGCTCTTTCAAGTATATTATAAACGATCGCCATCTACGATAAATCCCTTCCACTGATCCTTTCATGGTAAACATAGCCTTTTCGAGTTGCAAAAATTCCAAGTCACCCAGCCACGGCGAGGCGCTGAACGGTGCAGTCGATCTCCAACCCAAGAGGATTTGCCTCCTTTCCACCAGTGAGGCATGTCCAGACCTTCTGCCCCGTCCCCATCCCGAGCTCCGGCACAAGCAAAAAAACCCCAAATATTGCCACTAATGGGCCAGGTTCCAACCCAATGTTTGATTGCCAACATAGTCTCGTCACAGGACGAGGTCGAGTTCACCCTCCTCAGTGCCTCACTCCAAACCTCCTCCTCCAAGATCAGCAGAGTTCCTCTGCCCACTTTGCCTTCATATCCTCAACCGAGCACATCTCCTTCCCAATATCCGCTGGGATATATCCGACATGTTGGCTACCTCTGAGCCCGAGCAGGATAAGATCCTCTAGAGGAAGGCAGAAGGCTGCTTTACCGGAAAGGCAAAGAAGTACTTTATGAACCAGCTACACGCCTAGAGATACCTGAACCCATCAGCGTCTGTAAGCTCATATTTCCCAGACTAGCAAACAGATCCTCTTAAAATAAATCTCCCACTTTCTCCAAATCCTTTTCCTTCCACTCTCTAAACTTCACATCCGACCTAGCAGATGGGGGTTAGCCTTGAGGCAGCCCTCAAATTAAAATGTTGACGGAGTTGCCTCCAAATTTCTGAAGTGGCCACTATCACCAGGTTAGTCGAGTATTTCTTCGGCACCACTGGTAACGGAGCCATTACCAACGCCCCTAGGATTGCACTCCTCACAGACTCTGCTTTTACCCGGCCCAAAGCTCTTCCGAATCCCCACACCACTCTGGCACCTTTTCAACACGAGCCACCTTGTAGTAGTATTGAAAGTTTGGCACGGCAAAGCCCCCTACTTGTCTCTTGTCTCTCTGGAGCACTGTCCTCCTGATCCTCAGGCCCTTACCCGCCCAAATAAACCCAGTCAGCAACCAGTTAATCTCTTGGGCAAGAATATCAGAAGGCACTGGAATAAAAAGAAGAATCTCGGCAAGATATTCACCTTAATCAATTGCTCTCGGCCGCCAGGGCTAATTGGAGACCTTTCCATCTCTGCAGCTTCGCCTTTACCTTCTCCAACCGCCGGAATATCCCCCCAGTCCTTTGCTACCTGGCCCCTCAAATACCGAAATGACTTCCTGCTATCCGGAAAGGTGCTCTCCTTAGCCCCCCTCCCCGCCTCGGTACCCCAACCACAAAGCATTTACCATTTCCTATATTTAGCTTATAGCCAGAAAAGGCCCCAAAATGCTGCAAGACGCTCATAGTGTTACCCATTGACGCCTCCAGGTCCCTCACGTATAATAAATAGTCGGCATATAGCGAGACCTTGTGCTCGACTCCTCCTCGAATTATTCCTTCCCATGCTTTCAAAGACCTGAGGGCCAAGGCTAGTGGCTCTGTTGCTAATGCAAACAACAGAGGGGACACTGGACATTCCTGCCTGGTATACCGGAATCGACAAAAGGGGTCAAAAGTCACTTTGTTAGTGTAACCTTAACTAACAGCTTTGCATCCACATTTAGCAGGGAGACCGGACGGTATGACCAACAGTCTACAGGGCCATTGCCCTTTTTCAGGCGCAGGAAATTGAAGCCTCCCTCAGCGACTGTGGCAAAGCACCTCGCTCCAAGGAATCCCTGAACATCCCCAACAATAGAGAGGCCAATCGTTCTACGGATTTTGTATAAAATTCCACCAGGAACCCATCGGTCCGCTGTGCCTTCCCCGACTGCATCAATTTCAGCACTGCCTTGATCTCTTCCGACTCCAGCGAAGCTTCTAAGTCCTCCCATAATTGTCCTCCACCATGGGAAACTCCAACTCCCTAGGACTACCACCATATCTATCCTATGCCGTGGCGGTTCGGACCTGTATAAAGTTTCATATAAGGTCTTAAATATCCAAATACCTCATTCAACTTCTTCTGGTCCGAGACCAGCCCCCCCATCCTGCACCGTAATCTGGACAATCTCCCTCTCTGCCCCCTGTTTCCTCAATTGATAAACCAAGAACCGACTTGCTTTCTCTCCATATTTGTAAATAGCCTCTTTTGCTCGCCTCAGCTCTTGTGCCGCCTTATCTGTAGAGATCAGATTAAATTGCTTTTGCCGTTTTTTCTCTCTACTAATAATTCTGGGGATGGGCTGTCCGCATACTTGCTATCAACCTCTGTAATATAATCTACCAGTTTTTCCCGCTCCCTCCTTGTCTCCAGTCAATATACGCCTTGAAAGATATAATTTCTCCTCGAATTACTACCTTAAGCGCTTCCCATTGTATCGAGGGTGAGACCTGCTCGTTATCATTCTTCAAAATAGAATCCTGGATAGCCCCTGAGATCCTTGCACAGAACCCCAGATCTGCCCCTCGATGCCCAGGCCATCTCCAACTCCAGGTCTGCCCAATGTGGGGCATGGTCAGAAATGATCACCGCAGAGTACTCAGATTTCTTCACCCCTGCCAATAGCTGTTGGCTCATGACAAAATAGTCAATCTTGAAAATCCTGAGAAGAAGAACGAGATGTCCTAACTGGCAAAGGTCGGGCCCCCATTTCCTCCATAAAAGCAATTAACGCCTTTGCCACCCCCCCGGGACCAGCGATCTCGGCCTAGAACAATCCACCCTTGGGTCTAGCACGCAGTTCATGTCCCCTCCCATAATAAGTGGATGGGTGTCCTGATCCGTTATGGCTGCCAGTAGCCGTTTCATGAACATTGTATCGTCCCAATTCGGGTCGTAAACATTCGTCAACACCACCTGTTTCCCTTCTAACACCCCCGTTACTATAACATGCTGCCTGCCTGCATCTATTATTACCTTCTCCAAATGAAACTGGACCCTTTTATTAACGAGGATCACCACCCCCTGGTCCTGCTAGCGAACCCCGAATGGAAAACTGGGCTCCCCCAAGCCTTCCGAAGACGCACCTGGTCCTGCTTGCGGATGTCGGTCTCCTGGAGGAACATCGCATCGGCCCCTAGGATTTTTAATGTGCAAAAACCTGTGCTCTTTTGACTGGGCCCTCCAGGTCTCGCACACTTCAGGTGATCACCCTTATCGGGGGTCACTTCCTCCCCTCAGCCTCGAGTCAACCATTACCACTGCGATAGGTCATAACTCCGCTATTGATTCTCCCCCCGCCCCACCCCCTTGAGTCAGCAGATAACCTTCCATCTCCTCTAACCCTGTCGCTCCATCCCTCCCCCATCCCCGCCAGACTCATCAAACCTAACTTAACTGGCCTGACCAGTCGAAGCCGTCCTGACCAGTCGAAGCCCCTTCCCCTACTTGACTTCCTTTAACTAGCCTACTTTCTAGCACTAGTAAGGTGAAACCCCCCCAGTAAGGTAACCCCCCCCCAATTAGTCCTCAACCATTGGTTTGTTTCTGCCCCAAGCTTGTCCCTTCCAACTAATCGTCTGCTCCACCCATATTAAGCAAAAGCCTTAAACCGAGAGAAGACACCCTCCAGCCCCTCACCGTCCCAACAACTATTAAGCCCGTAGAATAGGATAATCGTGAAAACATAACAAAGGAAACGCCCCCAATCCAAACATCTCTATCATTACCCCCAACTCAACTCGTAACAACATGAATAGAAACAGTAAAATACTAAAACCCCAGCCTCCCAACAGCCCAACCACATCCCTCAAACCGTGCCCAGTGCATGATCTCTGATAAAGTCCTCACCTTGCTTAGGAGTTTCGAAATTAAAGTCCTTTGAGTCAAACATGACTCTTGGGGTACACCACCCCAAACTGCACTCCGCAATTGAACAGGAGCGTCTTCACCTTATTGAAGGCCGCCCATCGCTTCACCAGTTCTGTGCCGATATCTTGTTAAATTATTACCAAGTTACCATCCCAGTTGAGCTTAGTTTTGAGCTTTCTTGGCCCATTCCCGGACCCGCTCCTTCCTTTGGAAGCTGTGAAACCGAATGATATTGCTCAAGTTGGCTCATTTTGTCACGGCTTCTGCCTTAAGGCCCGATGGGCCCTGTCCAGTTCTGGCGCAGCAAATACCTCATCTCCGTTCAACAGCTGAAAGAGCTTCGCAGTGAAGTATTTGGTCGGTCTTGACCCCTCAACTCCCTCTGATGGATCCATATCATAGAGTTTAATCTTGAGGCCTTTATTCCTGTCCCCAACAATTACCATTTTGGCCTCCAATGATGCAAGTCGGTCTTCGTGTTGAGATAAGGCCTACTCTTTGCCCTTCAGCTTCTCCGCCTGTTCGCCCTGCCACCTTAGTCGTCTTGCTCTATGATGTTTAATTATCAATGATAATTCTATTGCTCAGCTGCTCCCTGACCGGGCCCAAAGCCTACTCCACCATAGTTTTAAATGATGCTTTCAATTCCTGGCTATGCCTGTGGAAACATTGATCCATCTCCCTACCAAATTTCTTTAACTCTTTTGCCATCACCCACTCGTTCATAGTGAGGGGAAATGGGCATAGCCGCTTCCCGCGCCATCTTTGATGAGTACTTATTCAGGCTCGGCGCCTGAAGTTTCACATCTCCGTCCCTCTTCGATGTCGATTTCGACCCTCCCCTGATTCCTAACCGTTTGTTCTGTTGGGCATCTGAACTGATTGCGGAAATTCCTTTTGAAGTAGACAGAAAAGCCCGAAATATCAGAGTCTGCGGGGCAGCCACCTAAAATGCGGCCTCTGCTCCATGCCGCCACATCGGAAATCCACAGCTTTTTGTTATACTTAAATTCTAATTTTATTTGCTGAGCATCATACAGCTATTTGTTTTATGTGGTGCATGAAACTGTAAATATCTGGCCGTTGTGATAATCACCATTTCTAAGAGAATGTGGAGATTTAATGAAAATCTATTATAAATCCAGGATGCAGATGTGAGGTAATTCCGCCGCATATATGCACCTCTGCCAGAGTAAAGTATGCAGCTTCTGGACGATAGGTCCACTTATAAGAACTATTAATTAAAAAATACAAAAAAAAACCTTAAATGGCGACAGGCGCATTATTTTTACAATTCATTATATCATTGGTTGATTTTGTCATTCTTGCAAGCTATTAGTTGTTGCACTTGTAGCTTATAAACTAATATGTTCATTTTACAATTTTGTCTAGGCTCAGTCACAAGGAGCTATAACTTTTAAAATAATTCCTGGCATTAAAGAGGAGACTCCAACTAAAGAAAGCAAGGTTTGTATGTTAACCAGTTGAAAATGATTTTTCTGAACATGACATGGCTTACACGGATCCTGGAGAATCCATTACAACATGTTCGTAAGGCAGTGTTAGAAATGATCAACTTCTTTCTGCTCTTTTTTTATTTGTAAACATTCAATGTGAATCACATATTATTAGATTAGTGTAGTAGTACAAGGTTGCTGATGAAATTGGTTAAGATAATCTATGCACATTATATAAAAATGAATTTTATGTACAGCTGGAAAGATATATTTGCCACCCATTCAGATGACACATGCTGTTCCTGCAGTGCACATAGTGGAACACAGCACACACTTATTGGTCCTGCTAATAAATCTAATTATAACATTAATATACATTTTTAAAAGTTATAAGCCAAATTTTCAATTCAGCCAATTAGATATTTTGTTCAAAAGACTCCACCCTCCCCCACAGACCCTGCTCAGCACTGTGAAGCATTGTTCACTACATTGATTTTGTTTCTAGTGTGACCTAATTTTATTGTGTTTATTTATCTTTTATTCCTTAAAATATTCACATTTTGTTGTCAGTTAATGAGAATCAGTTGAAAAAATTGATATACCTCCCTGCATTTATTAAAACTGAGACACATTCTACATTTTGAAGCTCTATTCAGCACATTATGTTGAACGCAAAATATTTATCGAATCCTGCTTTAGTGACTGCAATTCAACCATTACGAAGAATCTTGAAGGAGGGTCATTTTCTTCTTCCCGATGCCTGACATGAGTTATTATTTCCTATTAGCAAAGGCATAATGCATTTCAATAGGTCACCATCAGAGGCAACACTGTAAACATAGAAAATAGGAGCAGGAGAAGGCCATTCGGTCCCTCGAGCCTGCTCCGCCATTCAATACGAGCATGGCTGGTCGTCCAACTCAATAGCCTAATCCCACTTTCCGCCCATATTCTTTGATCCCCTTCGCCCAAAGTAAATTTTGGAGTAGGTTCAATGTGAGATGCAAGTTGTATTACAGAAGAAGGATTCTATAAATGTCTATTTAGTCATAGATGTTTACAGCATGGAAACAGACCCTTCGGCCCAGCTTGTCCATGCCGCCCAGTTTCTATCACTAAGCTAGTCCCACTTGCCCGCATTTGGCCCATATCCCTCTATACCCACCCTGCCCATGTAACTGTCTCTGGCTGCCCGTTCCTATGCTCACCACCCTCTGTGTGAAGAAACAGGATCGTGTATAAATCTTTACTCAAAGTTCCAAGAACATTTATTATCACTGAGTTTAAATTCAGGAAAGACCATATGAATTATAGCCATAGTGTCCTAAGGTGTGAAATAATTTACATTAAGTGTAATCAGTTATGTAAGAGGTCTTGTGCCACAATGCGTAACATTCCTGCTTCTGAGCAAGAAGCTTTAGGTTCAAGTCCCATCCAAGGATGTAGTGTGCTCATAACACCAAGGAAGGTATGCTCATAACGCGGCCAATGGCAGGCGGTAAGAGTGGGAGAGACTTCTGGCCAGCCATGCTTGGTGCGGAGTGGCATCCATTCGACCATAGCAACAGGCTAGCGACCCGTTCTAAGTAAAACTTGCTCTGGAATCAGATGGAAGTGCCTTGTGCACCACTAGGTGCAGAAAGAGATACAACAACAATAAATCAATTGCAAAAGCAAGGAGGTTATGCAGCATCTTTATAAAATCACTCATCTGGGGAGTATTGCATCTAGTTTTGGGCTTTAGTAAGGATGTCAAGGACTTTGAGAGTTGCAGAGATGATTAACTAAAATTATAGCAGGGATGATGGACTTCAGTTGAGAGATTTGAAAAATTGGGATTGTTTTTGCAATGCTGAAGGTTTAGGGGAAAATTACTGGAGAGGTTCAAAGTTTTCAGGAAATTGACAAAGTTAATAAGAAAACACTGTTTCCACTGAGAGAAGGTGTAATAGCCCACAAGGGGCATACGGGCGGGAATGATTAACTTCCCCATGGTCCTTGCGGACTGCGAGCTCCCCTGCTAGGGGCAGGGATCTCTATTAATCTCTGCATAAAAAGTCGGCGAGTAAGACACTGACCTGAACAAGAACCCGGTAGGGATCGACTGGGCAGCGTATGTATCTTGTTTAAATAAGACTATAAGACATAGGAGCAGAATTCGGATGTTCGGCCCATCAAGTTTGCTCTGCCTTTTGATCATGGTTGATATATTTCTCATTCCCATTCTCCTGCCTTCTCCCCATAACCCTTGAGCCCCTTATTAATCAAGAACCTATCTATCTCTGTCTTAAAGACACTGTGACTTGGGCTCCACACCGTCCTTTATTTTACTCAATGTGGATTCCCCGTGTCCTTAATAAACTGGCGACAGGAGTAAACTGGCTTGCTGTCGATGTTGGAACCTACTCGGCTGAGCCACCACCCCAAGTTTCTGGACCCAGGTTTGGATTTACTTGATTCGCCATGCCTCTGTTTGGGCAGGTAAATGCATTCAACGCCGGTATTGAAGACTGGAACCAGTACACAGAAAGAATGCGTTACTTTTGGCCAACAACATCACTCAGAATAAGGGATAGGCAGTCATACTAATTTAGGGTTAGGGTTAATGCCTGCGGAGCGCACAGGTTTGGGGTGATCCGGAGTCTCGTGTACCCGGCAACGCCAGATACGCAATCGTTCAACCAAGTTCATGACACTTGTGGGACAATACTTTAACCCAACCCCATCAGTAATCAGTCAAAGATATCGGTTTAATATGGCAGAGAGATCCCCTGGTGAGTCCGCCAGTGAATTTGTATAACGGCTACGGAAGATAGCTGAGTTTTGTGAGTATAGGACTGTTTTATCTTATATGCTCCGCAATTGTTTGGTCTGTGGTATAAACAATATGAAGCACAAAAAAACTTGTTTTTTTCAAAATCTCCCTGACCTGTCAGCAGGCACTGACAGGTCTCCTTGTCCTAGGAAAGCGAGGAACGCGGCATTGAGGAAATGCAAGGGATGGAGGTGAACATTCTGGGGCGTCGTCCCTCACATGGTATCACCATGGCCCGGACTGAACGCCACAGCAACTCCGGCCACTGGGTCAAGAGCAGGCCGCCAAGATGTGTGATGCCACCAGATTCGGCTGAAGGCGATTCAGCGTGCGACCTGTGGGTGCCGGTCTAGGTGTACTCACAGGCAGCAGGAGGGCCAGCGCTCCAGGTGCTCTAGTCGAGGTAGGCATCAGCCCCGGGGCCAGGTCTTGCATCTAGATGATCCAGAAGAGGCCGAGGATGAGGCTGAGAGGCAGCTGAACTGTTTGGCATCCGCCCCATGTGGCCCCTATTTGTGTTCTAATACAGCTGAATGGCCGTAAGCTCCAAATGGAGTTGGATACAGGAGCTGCTGTTTCTGTGGTGGCGCAGAGCACCTTTGATCTTATAAAGCGAGGTGTGCATACTTTGACTTTGACTGACACGGCGATTTGTTTGGCCACTTATACGAGGGAACAACTGTGGTCCTCCCTTGCTCCGGTAGTTTATGGGTTCCAATCTGTTCGCCTTCCCCTCATTGTCTGCAAGGAGCAGCCCTAGCCTATTGGGCCGTGACTGGCTACACCAACTGCAGTTGGATTGGCAACATATCCTCCAAGTAAGATCTGGCAGTCTGTGTGTGGTACTGAGCAAGTTCAGGGGCCGAGACCAAGATTCAGGTGGACCGGGAGGCCCAACCCAATATTTCCGTGCCCGCCTGGTTCCCTACGCTTTAGTGGAGAAAGCCGTTTGGAGAGTTTGGGCATCATAAGGCCTGTGCCCTTTGCCGAGTGGACAGCGCTGGTGGTCCCCATCATGAAGCCGAATAAGAGAGTCCACCTGTGCTGTGACTATAAATTGACAGTGAACACGGCTTCAAGGTTGGACCGTTATCTTTTACCATGCATCGCGGATTTGTATAAAACATTGGCCGGTGGCTGTGCATTTACAAAATTGGACATGGACAGCGCTTATCTACAGCTGGAGCTCAATGAATCATGACTGCAGTACGTCGCGATTAATACGCACAAGGGGCTCTTATGAGTATACTGGCTCCCGTTCGGAGGATCCTCAGCATGCGCAGTTTTCCAGCGCATCATGGAGAACATCCTGCGCGGGTTGCTGTGTGTTGCGGTTTACTTAGGCGACGTGCTGGTCACAGGGAAAGCAGACCAAGAACACTTGCAGAACCTCGAGGCGGTGTTGAAATGTTTTTTGGAGTATGGGGTCCGCCTGCTTCACGCGAAGTGCATGTTTCAGATGAAGCAAGTAGTATATTTGGGGTGTCTGGTGGACCGGGAAGGCCTGCACCCGGTCTCCGAGAAAGTGAGAGCCATCAAAATGGCCCGCGCCCCACGTGACGCCACTGAGCTTCGTTCTTTTCTTGGGCTAGTAAATTACTATGGCAGATTTATTCCAAATGTGACAACCCTCCTGGCTCCATTTCACTTGCTCCTCAAGAAGGAACAGCCAAGATAATGGAGCAAGGCCCAGGATGAGGCGTTTAAGAAGATGAAACAGTGGGTGGGTTGTGCACTTTACAGAACCACACAAAAATACAGTGCAAAAAAAGGCCCTTTGGCCCATCGAGTCTGCACCGTCTTCTTCGATGTTGATGGACCTCAACCCTTCGAAACCATTGTACGTCAAGTGCAATGCTTCACGATAGTTCCTGTCTCATCGGATGAGCGTGGATGCTGGCTGCGGCTGAGAGAAAATATGCCCAAATAGAAAAGGAATGGCTGGCGATCATATTTGGTGTAAAACGGTTTTATCAGTATGTCTATGGCCGTCATTTCTTTATCGTCATGGATCACAAGCCGTTGCTGGGCCTCTTCCGTGAAGACAAGGCAATCCCACCAATTGCGTCTGCGAGGATTTGGCGCTGGATCTTGTTATTGGCCACTTATGAATACTCTTAAGCACCACCCAGGGACCCAGATTGCGCATGCTGATGCTTTGAGATCTTTTCCCTGTAGAACGAATCCGCAAACCCCTTGCCGCTGACAAAGTGCTCGCTGTCCTGAATGTTAGACTCCTTGCCCATCATTGCATTGCGTATTCGTGACTGAACGCAAATGGCACCTGGTACTATACGGTGAGCAGCATTGACAGCCAGCAGGGGAGTTGAAAATTTATCCTCCCGAATTCTCAAAGCTGACTGTGGAAGATGGTATCCTCCTGTGGAACATGAGGGTTGTTGTTCCGATGAGGCATTCAAAGAATTTACAGTGCGGATGGAGGCCATTTGGCCCATCGGGTCTGCACCGGCCCTTGGAAAGAGCACCCTAATTAAGCCCATAAGGGGCAATTTATCATGGCCAATCCACCTAACCTGCACATCTTTGGACTGGGAGGAAACCGGAGCACCTGGAGGAAACCCACGCACACACGGGGAGAACGTGCAGACTCTGCACAGACAGTGACCCAAGCCGGGAATCGAACCTGGGACCCTGGAGCTGTGAAGCAGTTGTACTAACCACCATGCTACCGTGCTGCCCCTGGCTCATACCTGGCACAAAGAAAGATCATAGTGGTTGTTAGAGATCAATTGTCTCAACTCTGGGACATCAATTCAGTCAGCAGAGTGTCGCAGGTCCAACCGTCTTCAGTTGCTTCATCAATGACCTTCCGTCCATAATGAGGTCAGAAACGGGGATGTTTGCTTATGTTCAGCACCATTCGCATCTCCTCAAATAACCAAATGGGGAAATGCTGAGGAAATCATGAGCACAAAGGGACTTGGGAGTCTCTTAAGGTTAACATGCAGGTTCAGTCGGCAGTTAGGAAGGAAAATGCAATTTTCGCATTCATGTTGAGAGGGATGGAATATAAGACCGGGATGAATCTCTGAGGCAGCAAAAGGCTCTGGTCAGACTCCATTTTGAGTATTGTGAGCAGTTTGGGACCCCGTATCTAAGGAAGGATGTGCTGGCCTTGGAAAAGGTCCAGAAAAGGTTCACAAGAATGATCCCTGGAATGAAGAGCTTGTCGTATGAGGAACGGTTGAGGACTCTGGGTCTGTACTCATTGGAGTTAAGAAGGATGAGGTGGGATCTTATTGAAAATTATAGCTCACTGAGAGGCCTCGATAGAGTGGATGTGGAGAGGATGTTCCCATTGGTAGGAAAACCTAGAACCAGAGGACACATTCTCAGACCAGGGACGATCCTTTAAAACAGAGATGAGGAGGAATTTCTTCAGCCAGGGTGATGAATCTGTGGAACTCTTTGCCGCAGAAGGCTATGGAGGCCAAATCTCTGAGTGTCTTTAAGACAGAGATTGATAGGTTCTTGATTAATAAGGGGATCAGGGGTTATGAAAGAATCTCTCCACCACCACCGACGCACAGTGGCACTGGTGTGTATCATCTACAAAATGCACTGCAGCAGCTCATCGAAGTTCCTTCAACAGCACCTTCTGAACCCTCAACCTCTACCACCGAGAAGGTCATGGGCACCTGATGCATTGAATAACTGCCACATTCAAGTTTCCCTCCAATCCAGGCACCAGCCTGACTTTGAACTATATCAAGGTTCCTTTACTGGATCAAAATCCTGGAACTACCTAACAGCACAGGGAGTGTTCCTACACCATGGACTGCAGTGGTTCAAGAATGCAGCTCACCAACACCTTCTCATGGGCAATTATGGATGGACAATAAATGCTGGACTTGCCACATCCCATGAAGAAATTAATAAAAACACAAAGTTAGCATATTGGAACAGCAAGCAATTAGGAAGGTTAATGGCCTGTTGACTTTTATTGGAGTACATGCATAAAGGAGTCTTGCTATCATGGTGCAGGACTTTGGCGAGACCACACTTGAAATACAGGGTGAAATTCTCTGCTTCTCCCGGTGGAGCTGAATTGCACCTGATTGCATCTCCTGTTAGGAGCGCAAATGAGGAAGCGGTTCCCAATCCTTTGCCATGCAAATTTATGCATGGCAAAGATTGTGAGGGATTCCTGAGGGAATCCTACTATTGGGCCACCATTTAGAGCGGGTGGCCCAAGAGCGAGGTCCCGTACATAAAGGGATCCTCCACAGAAACCCCCTAAATAATGGGACCCCCACAGAAATCCACTAAATAAAGGGACCCCCCCGAATAGACCCCCTAAACAAAGGGACCCCCTCAGAGACCCCTAAACAAAGTGACACCCCAAAGAAACCCCCTCAATAAAGTGGTCCCCCACCGAAACCCCCTTAATGAAGGGATCCCCCACAGAAACCCCCTAAATGAAGGGACCCCCCACAGAAACCTCCTAAATGAAGGGACTCCCAAAGAAACCCCCTAAATAAAGGGACCCCCACAGAGATACCCTAAATAAAGGGACCCCCACAAAAAACCCCTAAATAAAGGGACCCCCACAGAAACCCCCTAAATAAAGGGACCCCCACAGAGACTCCTAAATAAAGGGACCCCCACAGAGATACCCTAAATAAAGGGACCCCCACAGAAATCCCCTAAATAAAGGCACCCCCACAGAAACCCCCTAAATAAAGGGATTCCCCCACAGAGATGCCCTAAATAAGGTGTAAGGGTCCTTCCTGATGATTTCCTTATTTCCCCTTTCTTTATTAATGGATTTGTATTTTTAGGTCAAGCAGCAGAGAGAATGAGGAATTCAAAAATTTGCAAGATTGGCCATGCTAAATTGCCCTTAGTGTCTAAAAAGGTTGGGTGGGGTTGCTGGGTTACGGGGATAGAGTGATGGTGTGGGCTTGGGTAGGGCCCTCTTTCCAACGGCTGGTGAAGACTCGATAGTCCAAATGGCCTCCTTCTGCACTGTAAATTCTATGAAATCTATGAAACATAGTACATGGTGCTGGTTTTTCGAACAAGAGAACTCTGACTTTTCGGCACCCGAGAGATGGGTGGGACTAGGTTCAATTGATTGGCTGGTGGCCAATGAATTGGCCAAAAGGCTGTATTCTTCCCGGTCACAGGTGGTGATTATGTTGCCTGAGTGGAATGATTTTCAGAGAACCAATGAGCTCGTTTTGAATCCTGGACACACACTGAAAAAGGGATGCTTCATCTTGTGGGGCAATCTAGAATGTCAGATCATAGTTTTGGGATAAGGGGTAGCAGATTTCAAACTGAGAAGGAGAAATTACCTCTCTCAAAGGGCTGTGAATCAGTGGAATGCCGGGACGTTGAATAAACTTTAGGAAGAGATTGACAGATTTTGAGTTAGAAATGGGTTGAAGGGTTACGAAGAATGGGCGGGAAAGTGCAATTGAGGCCGAGAGGAGATCAGCCTAGATCGTATTGAAAGGCGGAGCGAGCTTGAGGAGCTGAATTGCCTAATCCTGCCCCAAGTTCCTGGGCGCAATTCTCCCATCGGGAGTCGAAGTGCCGATGCCGGAGTGAAAACCGGAGGGTTTCACTCCAGCGTCGGAGTCCGCTCCCAACCCCCTGTTCTCCTGCCCCGGGGTGCTAGGAGCGGTGTTGCATCATTTACGCGCACGTAAATGACGCAGCCGGCGCCGCGTAAATGATGTCATCCACGCATGCGCTGGTTGGCCGGTGCCAATCCGCGCATGCGCGGTTGCTGTCCTCCCCGAGGCCGCCCCGCAAGAAGATGTCGGATGGATCTTGTGGGACGGCGGAGGAAAGGAGGTCCTCCTTCAGAGAGGCCGGCCCGCCGATCGGTGGGCACCGATCGCGGGCCAGACCCCATTTGAGCCCCCCACCCGGTGCAGGAACCCCCCCCCCCCCCCCCCCAGGCCGCCCCCCAGCGTTCCCGTCGGCAGCGACCAGATGTGGACGGCGGCAGCGGGAACCCGTCGTGTTGGGCAGGCCGCACGGCCCATCCGTTGCAGACGGCGAGCGGCGATTCTCCGAGTGGCCAGCCATGATTCTCGCCGCGCCAGTTTGGGGGATGGGAGAATCGCATGCGGGTGTCGGGGCCGTGTGGCGGGACATACGCGGCGCCCCAGCGATTCTCCCACCCGGCCGACGGGGGGGGGGGGGAGAATTCCGCCCCTTATGTTCCGGGGTCCTCTGTTCTTGTTGCTTATCTGTTGTCCTGATTCCAAGAACTTCTGTGTATACATATTTAGAAAAAGTGACCGCTTAGTGTAGGACCAGAATGGCATAAATTTACTTTTGACTAAGTGCATGTGCATGACATTTTTGTTTATGACAACGAATCCTGCCCATCACAGGCTCCTGGAACCAATAATGCAGTAAAAGGAGCTGATTTGATAGGAATGAAACCAAGTTGTACAGAATATTGAAATCCGTTTGGCGCTATAAATGGGGTTATTGTTACTTTGCTATGTTTGTATCATACTCTCTAAAAGTCTCCCTGTCTGGCCTCTAAACATGTAGGAAGTTTTGTCAAATATCACAAGTACTCAAGTGTTTGCACTATTCAATAAATGCTTTTACTTCACTGTTGTTTGTAGTTATCAGCCTGTAAAACCAGTCAAGCATTTATTGCTTTGGTGATAGTCATAAGATAGAAATAGTTCTGCTCCAACCCACAAGGCAATTTTGTAACCTTCAATAGCTCAGATGACAGATTAGATTCGTAAAAGGGAAAATAAATGAAGTAACTGTTTCTGGAGTCTCTACCTTGTGGATCCGCCACCAATCTGCTTGGGATGGTGGCAAGGATTAAAGAATTATCAAATCACTTTGCTCAGGTATTGTTTCCTCAGTTAGGAATGCAGAAATTGACAGAGTTTTTAATTTATAATGCTTTATAATGTGCATTAAATACTTTAAACCCCATATCGATCAAGATTACTTTTACAGGGGAGGAGGAATTATGACTGTAAAATCATTTTTACTGCTGTTCAGTTAATGGGTTCAGAATGGCATTTGAATCCTAGTTAAGATATTAAACTTCCTTTTTCTGAGAACTATTGAAATCATAGAAATTAATGAGCTGGGTAGTTGCATCTCCAGAGAAACTTGGAACTTCACTTTGATTTAGGCTCAGGGGAAGAGAGAAAAACATTTGTTGCCCATCCCTAGTTGCTGTGCATAAGGTGATGTTGAGCTGCCTTCTTGAACCACTGTCGTCCCTGAGGTGCAGGTATGCCCAGTTGTTAGATTCTTCAGGTTAAGCTGTCATACTTGTGCCGAATTTTATCTTGATGGATAACGTAAAGAGGTTTTTACCCAATGTTATTAGGAGGTTAAAAATCAAGTAGTGGAGGCAGGGTCACTTCACAACATAATATCATGCATTTTAAAAGTAAAATAGTTCAAAATAAAATTGATGGGTAATTCTTATTTTTCAAGAATTATGAATATTGTTAAAAATATTTTCTGTCCTGTTTGTATTTTAAAAAATGTCACTATATTTTACAGTCCATGTCCAAATGCAGCATAGAAAAATAGCAAATAGGAGCAGGTGTAGGCCATGCAGTCCTTCACGTCTGCCCTGCCATTCATTATGATCATGGCTGATCATCCAACACATTAGCTTAATGCCGCCTTCCCCCATGTCCTTTGATCCCCCTTCGCCTAAAGTGCTATATCTAACTCTTAGCTCCCTTCTCTCTCCACAGATGTTGTAAGACCTGCTGAGATTGTCCAGTATTTTCGATTTTTGTTTGCGATATCTAACTGCTTCTTGAAAATGTACAATTTTTTGGCCTCAGCTACATCCTGTGGTAATGAATTCCACAAGCTCATCACTCTCCAGGTGAAATTTCTCCTCATCTCTGTCCTAAATGGTCTACCCTGAATCCTCAGACTGTGACTCCTGGTTCTGGACACCCCCACCATCGGAAACGTTCTTCTTGCATCTACTCTTGTCTAGTCCTGTTAGAATTTTATAGGTTTCTATGAGATCCTCCCTCATTCTTCGAAACTCCAGTGAATACAATCCTAACTGACTCAATCTCCTCATATGTCAGTCCCACCATTGCATTCGCTTTATAGCAAAGAACATCCTTCCTCGGATAAGACCAAATTTGCACACAAAATACCAGGTGTGACCTCGCCAAGGCCCTATATAATTGCAGCAAGACATTCCTTCTCCTGTACTCGAATCCTCTCGCAATGAAGGTCAGCATACCATTTGCCTTCTTTACCGCCTGCTGTACCTTCATGCTTACCTTCAGTGACTGGTGTATGAGAACACCCAGGTCTCGTTGCATTTTCCTCTCTCCTAGTTTACAGCCATTCAGATAATAGTCTGCATTCTCGTTTTTGCTACCAAAGTGGATAACCTCACATTTATCCAAATTACACTGTATATGCCATTCATATGCCCACTCGCTCAATTTGTCCAAATCACACTGAAGGATCTCTGTATGCTCCTCACCCTCCCACCCAACTTGATGTCATCTACAAATTTGGAGATAATATATTTTGTTCCCTCATCTAAATCTTTAATATGTGTTGTGAGTAGCTAGGGTCCTAGCACCGATCCCTGCGGTACCCCAATAGTCACTGCCTGCTAATTTGAAAAAGATCCGTTAATACCTTGAGCGCGATTCTCCGGCCTCGTTACACTCTCGCTCAAGCGAAACGAGGCCGGTGAATAGCGGGAGAGGCAGAAAACAAGAATCGTGCCAGGCGCTAGTTTGTGATACAACCAGCCGTTCCTGTAGGCGAAATCGGGATCTCGCCATAGCATGGTGAGAAACCAATTATCACCACTTGAGCCCTATTTCCAAACAATGAACGAGAGCCGCCCCATATCCAACGATCTCCTGTTTATCGGCCACACCAGCAAGTTGTCACACTGGCGCAGATTAGTACTCCTTTTGAAAAATGTGAACCTGGCAGAAGGGTTCTGTGGGGAGCCGAGGAGGGGAGAAACCATCTTTGGTTACAGGCAAAGAGCCTAGGGATACTGGGCTTACCACCCCAGTGCTCGGTGGGAGGTGGGGGTCCTCGGCTGGGGGTGGGGGACCCTCCGCAGGGGTGGGCCACCATGGGAGGGTAGGGGGTGCATTTGCACTGGGGGGGTGGGGGGGGCAACCGCATGTGGCACCACCATGCCAACCCCTGGATCTTGTGTACCCGTTTCGGGACAACTCTTGTCCCTGCACATCTGCCCCACCGACCACCCATAACCACCATTGACTGCCAAGGCCTCTGGCCGTGCGGCTGAAGGCTATTGCTAATCGGGAATTGGCAATGGCGGTTAAGTTATCACCTCACACAACCCAATTGGATTCCCATGGGTGAGCGGGCTACATAGCATGTGGGAGTCATTGCCTATCATCCCAATCACACCTTGATGCATGGACACTGTGCTTGAACACTGTGGGAGGCAGCACCATGCACGCAGCAGCCAACATCCGAACACCCAGGGGATGGGACATGTTCACGGCTGCAGGGTGGGTGGGTGCCACAGTGAGGGAGGGGTGCCTGGACGGATGGGCCAACGGTTCAGAGGTTGGCGCGCATTGCGGAAGAAAGTTGTGCACAATGGTGTTTATTATGTTATACAATTCCCCACCCTCCCGATGGTGCTACCCTCGATGCCCTCCTCAGTGACTGGGACATGCCCTGCAGAGTCTTGACAATGCCCACCTGTGACTGGGACAAGCTCCACAGCACCTTGGTCATGCCCATCTAATAATAATAATCGTTTCTTATCACATGTAGGCTTCAATGAAGTTACTGTGAAAAGCCCCTAGTCGCCACATTCTGGCACCTGCTCGGGGAGGCTGGTATGGGAATTGAACCCGCGTTGCTGGCCTTGTTCTGCATTACAAGACAGCTGTTTAGCCCACTGTGCTAAACCAACCCCTGAGAGCAGGACATGTCCCGCAGAATCTCACCAAGATCAGCCTGGCACTTGGTCACATCCTCCAGCGAGGCAGACATTCTGTGTAAATCCTCAGCCATGGCCATCACCGGCTGCGCAACGCTTTGGACACCTTCATTAATGGTGCCAACGTCGTGCATCAGGCTCCCAACTGCGTTCGCCACCCGAGCAATGTTGGCCTCGGTGCCACGCATTGCCGGCGACCGCTTGAGCACCCATAGCCTCTGGGACTCCTCCAAGCGGATGGATCTGTTGGAGTGACGCTGACATCACCCTCTGAATGTCCCGGCCGCACCCTAACATCTCTATCAGCTTCAGGATGATCTCTTCCACAGGTACAGCATCAGGCTGGGGCCCAGCTGGGTCCTGGGAGCAGCAGACCTCCAACTGCTGTCTCGCCTGGGGGTTCCCACCTCCACCTGATGCACATATGCAGCAGTGTAGTGCTCACCAGATTGTGCCCCAGAAGCCTGACCACTAATATTTCCCACCGAGGTGTGTATATCTGCGCTGGGGGAGGGTTGGGATGACAGCTGTGACGTGACTATTACGGTGGCGTCCTCGGAGCTCTCCTCCGAGATGGTCTCATGGGAGACTGGAGAGGGGGCCACCCGGGATGGGCCAGTACCGTCAGCAAGAGGACCTGAGGGTGAATGGACATGTGGTCAGTGAGAGTGATGGGTCAGTCAGTAAGGCGATCAGTACTCACATTTGACAGGTTCCCCGGGTGGAACCAGGTAGTTCCTCACCTCTGCAGCATCCGCCAGCCTCCACGTGATCGCTCTGTCCAGGGCCACACCTGTCACCTCCACGCACCTTCCTTGAAGATGGTGAGCATTCTGATGTCTGGCACGCCACCACCACTCTGGGCCCTCTCCCTGCGATTGCCTGACAGCTTTTCCTGAGGAGGCATAGTTAGCCACAAATGTGGTTCACATTGGGCGGGGGGGGGGGGGGCGGGCACGGTTGTGGTGGTGGTGGTGAAGAAAAGGTATGGAGGAATTGAAGAGAGAGGGGGCGGAGGGAGGTTTGGGTCGCATGGAGAAGTGGGTGAGAGTGAATGCTCCTGTGGGGGCATTGATGTCTATCACTTGTGCTGCCCGGTGTAGGTCGTTGTCCTTTTTCCTGCACTGGAGGCCAGTCCTCCTGGCCACACTCCTGGTGCTCACGGTTGCCGCCACCTCGTCCCAGGCAGCACTGGCTGCTCTATAGTTGACCCTCCTGGACCCATGGGGGAACAGGACAACCCGCCAGGCCTCCACAGCGTCAAGCAGCCTCCCCAGATCTGTAACCCTGAATCTTGGGGCCGGTCTCCTCTGCGCCATTGTTGCGAGCTGGCTGGGGTTGGCTGAGCAAGTGCAGCTTAAGTGCTGCTTGATCTTGTTAGTGGGGGGCTGGCAAATGCAGTGCCAGTGAATCAGCTGGCGAGGCTTCATTTGCGGCGAGAAACCAGTGAGGCCTTGTTAAGTGCACCAATTAACGTTGAATAGCTTCGCTGGGCCGAGCGCCAGGAAGCTCGCGGCAGTTCCCGCTCGCTAGCACACTTGGAAATTTTGATGGAGAATCATGCCCCTGGTCTTTGTTTCCTGTCTGAGAACAAGTTTTCTATCCACCTCAATACAGTCCCCTTAATCCCATGTGCTTTAATTTTATATGCTAATCTCTCATACGGAACTTTTGTCATAAGCCTTCAGAAAGTCCAAATAAACCACATCCACTGGCTCCCGCTCATCAACTCTACTAGTTATATCATCGAAGAATTCCAACAGATTTGTCAAGCATGATTTTCCCTCCATAAATCCATGCTGACTCTGTCCGACCCTGCCACTGTCTTCTAAGTGCTCTGCTATAAAATATACTGATGTCAAGCTTACTATAATTCCCTGTTTTCTCTCTACCTCCCTTTTTAAATAATGGAGTTACATTAGCCACTGTCCAATCTGTAGGAACTGTTCCAGACTCGAGAGAATCTTGGAAGATTACTACCAATGCAACCATTATTCCTAGAACCACTTCCTTAATTACTCTGGGATGTAGATTATAAGGCCCTGGGGATTGATCAGCCTTCAGTCCCATCAATTTCCCCAACACCATTTCTCCACAGATATTAATCTCCTTCAGTTCCTCCCTCTCACTAAACCCTGCGTCCCTCAACATTTCTGGTATCTTATTTGTGAAGACAGAACCAATTTTGTTGCGGCTCAGCCATTTATTTGTCCCCTATTACATGTTCATAGAATTTACAGTGCAGAAGGAGGCCATTCGGCCCATCGAGTCTGCACTGGCTGTTAGAAAGAGCACCCTACCCAAGCCCACACCTCCACCCTATCCCCATTACCCAGCAACCTCACCTATCCCCATTACCGAGTAACCCCACCCAACACTAAGGGCAATTTATCATGGCCAATTCACCTAACCCGCACATCTTCAGACTGTGGGAGGAAACCGGAGCACCCGGAGGAAACCCATGCACACACGGGGGTAACGTGCAGACTCCACGCAGACGGTGACCCAAGTCGGGAATCGAACCTGGGACCCTGGAGCTGGGAAGTAATTGTGCTAACCACAATGCTACCGTGCTGCCATGTTCTCTTGTTTCTGACTGTAAAGGACCTATATTTGTCTCCAACAATCTTTTTCTCATCACAAACCTATAGGAAACTTTACAGTTAATTTTTATGTCCCCTGCAAGCTTACTCTCATACTCTATTTTCCCCTTCTTAATCAATCCCTTGATCCTGCTTTGCTGAATTCTAAACTGCTCCCAATCCTCAGACCAGTTGGGTTTTTTTTGGCCAATTTCTATGCTTCTTCCTTGGATCGAAATACTATCTCCAATTTCCCTTGCAAACCATGGATTGGCCACCTTTCCCGTTTTACTTTTGCGCTAGACAGGAATAATGAATTGTTGCAATTACCCATATGCTATTTGAATGTTTGCCATTGCCTATCCACTGTCATCCCATTAAGTAACTTTCCCCATTCGCTCATAGCCAACTCACTACTCATATTATTGTAGTTTCCTTTATTAAGATTCAGAACCCTCATCTCAGGATCAATTACTTCACCTCCATCCTGGGGTTACCATAGACCAGAAACTAAACTGGACTATCTGTATAAATACTGTGGTTACAAGAACCGGTCAGAGGCTAGGAATCCTGCGCCGAGTAACTCACCACCTGACTCCCCATAGCATGTCCACCATCTATAAGACACAAGTCAGGAATGTGATGGAATACTCCCTGCCTGGATTAGTGCACTCACCATCCTGACATCGAGATATATCGCTATTCCTTCACTGTCACTGAGTCAAAATCCAGGAACTCCCTCCCTAATAGCACAGTGGGGGTACCTACACCACACGACTGCAGCAGTTCAAGAAGGCAGCTTCTCAAGGGCAGTTAAGGATGGGCAACAAATGCTGGCTTAGCCAGCGAAGTACACATCCTGTAAAAATTAATTTTAAAAAAGCTTTTTATGGCAAGCCCATTCTGGTCTTTATGTAGTTGCATTTCAGAAAAACTTGCATTTCTCGAATAAAATGAAATTACATAGTGAGCTCTCAAGTTTGTTAACTTGGGTAACGGTCAGGCCTGTTAACAATTAACAAGTAGCTGTTTTTGATTTGAACACTATCATTTGATGTTGCATCAAGAGTAAGGTTGCACAGTGTTGAAAGGTTTGAACCATTCCTGTGTGAGCATCAAAAACAAGGTTTAACACTGGGCAATTTCCTTTGCTGATATTTGGGTCTCTGATGCTCATGAAATAATTTAAGTTGCTGACAAACATAGCCAGTGACTATTAATGCTCTTATTAGCTAATTTCATATTGAGTTAACCTATTGTGGGAGCTGATGTCTTACTTCAGAAAACCTTAATGCGAGTCAATCCGTTAGCTTGCTTTCTTAAACCAATGAACTTTTATTTTTAGGTTTGCATTAGAAATGATAGTTTTTGGTCCACTAGATATGAAAATGTTTTAAAATACATCCTGAAAATATAATCACTGGTATTCTAAACCATAATATTCACCTTAATAATTGTATACAGAGAGTGACAGTATCTACAGTACACCATCAAATAAGACTTGGTTTGTGCTTCTCTGTTTCTGCACAGCAGCTGAAAAGATGATTCACTTTCCATTAAATATGACTGAAACATTTATTGTATATTGTTCTATTGAAATGCCTGGAATGCATTAATATGGACAGTATTGTATTTAGTCTTTGAATCTTGCCAGCATTCGCATCAAATTTTGCTTCTAACTTTGTAAAATTGGCAAAGTTACATTCTATTTTGCAGACTGCCTAGAAGCAGTAAACACTTAAAAACCATGTCAGCTTTATTTTGTCTAAGGAAATGCATCTGAAAAATTGACTTCTGCTCCAAACAGTACTGCTGTTTATGGTTATGTTCTCACACATTTATCAGTCATCACTCTGGTCGTGATTAGTTGAAATGACTGCTGTGGCATATTGTCCAAGTACTATTAAACCTACTGTAATGGAATATCATAACTAGATATGGCCTGTAACATCCAACCGTAGAGGGAAATTATAATTTGGATAAGGCGGAATAACATTTTTTATTTTTGAGGATGCTAACTTGATTTTCCACTGTCCCATATCGTTCACTTTTTTCAAGCCAAGGAAAAATAGCATTAAGTAGCACTTTTCACACCTTCAGTAAACCAAGGCACCTAACTGCTGTTGAAATACTTCTTAAAATTTTGTAATATGGGCAAACATGAGAGCCAGTTTCCATTTAGCAAGGTCCACAAACAATAGTAAATTAAATGATCAGATCATCTGTTCAATGATATTGCTCGAGATCTGAATACTGACCCCAACTCTTGGATAACTCCCTTGCTCTTCTTTCAGTAGTGGTATGGATTTTTTATGCCTTTAGGATTTTGGGCCTTAGCTTAACACCTCATCCAGAATTGGGCACCTTGGGCAACAGTACTGCACTGAAATGTCAGCAAATGTGTGGACATGTTCTGACTTGTATAATTTTACCTGTTTATGTTAGAAATCGTATTAATGCAAGGCTGCCAGGCTAAGATTAGACCATACAATGCCTGAAAAGATTTTCAAAAAAACATTTTGAGCAATTTAATTTGTTGTTTAAACTGTCAGTTAAACTGTTTCCTGTCATGATTCCATTCTTATTTACCTAATCGTAGTCAGAGAATAACTTACAGTGGCTTCTCTTCCTGTTCCTGCACCATTGCCTTTGTTCCCCAAGGATCAATCCTGCACCACCCCTCTCCAAACACCATCTGTCTCTCCTATACATAATGTCCCTTGGCAACATGATTGAAGAGACATTGTTAATTTTCACATGTACAGCAAAGACTCCCAGCTTTATCTCACCACTTCCTTTCTCAACTCCTCTATTCTAGCTAAATTATTAGGCTGCTTATCTGACATCCAGTATTCGAGAATCAGAAATGTTGTCCAATTAAATAATGTAAAGATTGAAGCCATTGGGTATGATCCACCGGCCGTGTTGCGCTCTCGCTCGAGTGCGGTGTGGCCGGTGGATGCCGGGAGAGGCCTCCCGCGGGTTTCCCAGCAGCCTCAACGCATCGCATGATCTACCCAATTCCGGCAAGGTGTCGGAGTTGGAAGCATGCCCAAAAGGGTCATAATCAAACTGACTTTGGCTACTTACCCAGGATCTACCGGCCTCCCCAGCTGGGCGTTCGGCACTAGTCCACACAAACGTGGTCCAGGCAGAATGACACCGGGTTGGTCTCCCGTGCTAATAGAGACCCCTAGGTGGTCAGGGATAGTGCAGGGAGGCTCCCTGGTCCTCCCCGTGGAATGCAGGCACCTTGCCACTGCCCAGCAGGCACTTTGGCACTGCCACCCTGGCACTGCCAAGGCGCTTGGGTGATACTGCCAAGCTGGCAGAAGCACTGCCCGGGTGCCACAGTGGCAGTGCAAGGGTTCCCAAGTACCAGGGTGATTCAGGGTCCGAGGAGGGCGATGCCCATGAAAGGAGGGTGGAGGGAGAAGTTTGAAGGGTGGGGGTGTGCATGCCAGGTAAGTAGGGGCCTCTGTGTGGTTGGAGGGGTTTGACGGGTGGAGGTCGTAGATGTGCGGGGATGTGGGGGCTTGAAGAGGGGGGGACCCCCAGGGACCCATAGTGGGTGTCCGCACTTGGGGGCGTGTGGCATAGTGCCCATTTGTGTGGGGGATGACATTGCCCATGGGTGGGGAGTTTGGGGGACCCACAAAATCACTCCGAGATCAGGCATCCTTTCGATGGCGGCCCGATCTCGGAGTTCAGCTCCCAGTGCTGAAATAAATTCTAAGTGTGGGTTAAAGTGATGAGAAACTCCCCAGGGCCCAAAAAGGTAACTCAGTGCCATTGATTAGTGGTGGGGAACCCATAGAGCCGGCAGGGAACTGCCTGAAAAACCCTCCACAAATGAACTTCAAAATTTGAATTGCGGCCATTATGTTTGGTCTCTGCCCCAAACTCCGTTCGTTAACTACTTGACTCCATCCTCCCCCTGGCAATAGTCTGAGATTGAGCGAATCTGTTCGCAACCTTGGTATCATGTTTGATCCTGAGCTGAGCATCCAACCTCACATTTGTGGCTGCACTAAGACCACCTATTTTCACCTCCACAGGAATCCCTCTACGGCCTTGCCCTTCTCTGTAGTCTCAACCAGCCACAAAATCCTCAGAGATATCTTCACTCCTCTAATTTTGGCCACTTGTGCACTCTCCGTTTTAATTGTTCCACCTTTGGTGGCTGTGCCCTAGGCTGCCTAGGCCCCAAGTTCTGGAATGCCCTCCCTACACCTCCCCGCCTCTGTACTTCGCTTTCCTTCTTTAAGACATTTCTTAAAGCGGCCACTTATTTGATCATTTGACTTGATGTCTTCTTTGTGGCTCAGTGACATTCTTTGTTGTGTAATATTCTGTCAAGTGGGAACAGGTAGATGAGGGTAGAGCAGTTGATGTGGTGTATATGGATTTCAGCAAAGCGTTTGATAAGGTTCCCCACGGTAGGCTATTGCAGAAAATACGGAGGCTGGGGATTGAGGGTGATTTAGAGATGTGGATCAGAAATTGGCTAGCTGAAAGAAGACAGAGGGTGGTGGTTGATGGGAAATGTTCAGAATGGAGTACAGTCACAAGTGGAGTACCACAAGGATCTGTTCTGGGGCCGTTGCTGTTTGTCATTTTTATCAATGACCTAGAGGAAGGCACAGAAGGGTGGGTGAGTAAATTTGCAGACGATACTAAAGTCGGTGGTGTTGTCGATAGTGTGGAAGGATGTAGCAGGTTACAGAGGGATATAGATACGCTGCAGAGCTGGGCTGAGAGGTGGCAAATGGAGTTTAATGTAGAGAAGTGTGAGGTGATTCACTTTGGAAGGAATAACAGGAATGCGGAATATTTGGCTAATGGTAAAGTTCTTGAAAGTGTGGATGAGCAGAGGGATCTAGGTGTCCATGTACATAGATCCCTGAAAGTTGCCACCCAGGTTGATAGGGTTGTGAAGAAGGCCTATGGAGTGTTGGCCTTTATTGGTAGAGGGATTGAGTTCCGGAGTCGGGAGGTCATGTTGCAGCTGTACAGAACTCTGGTACGGCCGCATTTGGAGTATTGCGTACAGTTCTGGTCACCGCATTATAGGAAGGACGTGGAGGCTTTGGAGCGGGTGCAGAGGAGATTTACCAGGATGTTGCCTGGTATGGAGGGAAAATCTTATGAGGAAAGGCTGATGGACTTGAGGTTGTTTTCGTTGGAGAGAAGAAGGTTAAGAGGAGACTTAATACAGTCATACAAAATGATCAGGGGGTTGGATAGGGTGGACAGTGAGAGCCTTCTCCCGCGGATGGAAATGGCTGGCACGAGGGGACATAACTTAAAACTGAGGGGTAATAGATATAGGACAGAGGTCAGAGGTAGGTTCTTTACGCAAAGAGTAGTGAGGCCGTGGAATGCCCTACCTGCTACAGTAGTGAACTCGCCAACATTGAGGGCATTTAAAAGTTTATTGGATAAACATATGGATGATAATGGCATAGTGTAGGTTAGATGGCTTTTGTTTCGGTGCAACATCGTGGGCCGAAGGGCCTGTACTGCGCTGTATTGTTCTATGTTCTATGTCCTATGCCTTGGGTCATTTCATTGGATTAAAGGCACTTTACAAATATAAGTAGTCATTGCCGATTCTTGATAGATTTAGAACCCTGCTTCCCAATGGGTTGATTTGCTGTGCTAAGTTGTGATTTTGTGTTGTTTTAAACCAATTAGATATATTGGATACAGGCAGAAAAAGAAACTGGTGGTGAATCTCCAAACAAATGACGTGTTATTTTGGGCTGGAGAACCGGTGAGAATTCCGCCAGCTGTTCTAGCATGATTCCTATCGCAATTCACCCACAGTTAGTCATGGGCGGGAGTCTATTGTGAGTCCGCCCGCTACCGCCGCTAGTGAGGGTGGAAAATTTGGCGCATCATTCTGGCGGCGGGATTCTATACTCCCGCCATTTGTTAGTGGGATTTCCCATTGAAACCACCCCACGCCTCTAGGAGACCCACAGGAAGGGGTGCACTTCTGGCGGGACCAGAGAATCCTCCAGCCAGCAAACAGATGGAGAATTTCAGCTCATTTGTTTTTGAGCTTGGAGAGATTCTCACTGAATTCTCCCACTCTTAGAATTTTTTACAAAGTGGGGAACTAAAGACCCTTTCAAGACCGGCTCCTCTGAGATCAGGGTGCCCTGATCTCTCTGTCAAGTTGAAAGTTCCCCACACCCCTCACCCATGGACACCAAGACCTCCTGTGTACATGGGTAACACCCCAAACCCTCGGCCCCGCAGCAAGAATCTCCCCGCAACTACCTCCCCCATTACTAAATGTCTACTTCAGCCCCCACACCACACAGGCATGAGGAAGAGCTGACCCCACGCTCAAATATCCTCATCGGCATTGGGGCATCAACCCTCCCCCCCCCACCCCACCCAAGTGAACCTACTCCGCTGTGGGTTTGCTGAGGATCCCCTCCTTTTCAACCCACCTATTTTTCAGGCCCCTCCTTTATGCCCCCCTCTTGCACCCTCCCCCCACCCTTCACCCCCCTTTTTTATTGGCATGGACCTCCTTGGGCTCAGCCCCTTGGTGCCCAGAAGGTGCCAACCGGGCACTGCCAGGTATTACGATCCCAGACCAGACCCCAATTGTTTACTCGAATACTGGACAAGAACCCCACTACTTTATTTTAAAATTTTAAACTGACGAAAGGATACTTCACTCCAGAAGTAATTTCACGCAATAATAGGGATACGGAATATTAAAGCAAACTTTATTTTTACCACAGTATTTAGCTACCTTAAAATCACAGAAATATGGCATACAATTACCCGTTAAACAATGCTTATCAATAAAAAGAACACTTTAACACTTATATGGACCAGTGCTAACAGATACCTTCTTTATCTCCAATCAAGCAAAACTCTTCACCGGTCAAAAATCACTTTTAAATAGAGTAAACAAACACATAATTACTTGCTAATCTTTGGATAGAAGAGAAACTGCTTAAAAGAAGAGAGAGAGAGAGATCCTGTCAGATTAATGCTGAATTTCTGACAGCTATCTGCAGACTCCCCTGGTGCCCTCAGTGATCCTCAACGTTCTTGGCCATCCTAGATCTACCATGTTGTCTCAGTGTTTCCCCAGGATGCACATCTGAGGTGGAGGCTGCCTGCTGCCTACATCGTCCCGTGGCCTTTGATGCCCCGGTGGATGTCCTCTGGGGGCTCTGGGGCCGGAGGCTCACTTGTTGGTGTGTCACCCTGTCCCGTGTGCTGACCTTGAGATGTGGCCTCAGCAGAGGCGTGGACCTCGGGGGAGCTGATGCCCACTGTCTCCACTCTATGGGACGGGTCCGGGTTGGCACTAAGCGCTCCCTCCTCCCGATTGGTGCCCGTAGGGCACTGGGGTTCACCTTGGGATGGAGGGGAAGCTGGGTTAAGCCCTGGCTGCCCCTGCATCACCTGGCTCTGCTAGCCCTAGCAGCTCCCCATTGTCTGCGCCATCGTGTCGATGCCCTCAGCGATGCTCCTCCGTGACTGGGCCATGATCTGCTGTGCCTCAGCCATGTCCACCTGCAACTGGGACAAGCGCCACATCTTCTCGGCCGTGCCCATTTGAGAGCGGGACATGTCCCGCAGAACCACATTAAAGTCAGCCTGATACTGGGGACATTCCTCGGCAAGTTGGACATTCTGCCGAGACCCCCGGCCATGGCCGTCACCGACTGCGTGACACCTTGGACACCTTCACTCATGATGTCGACATCATGCACCAGGCTCTCCACTGCGATCGCCACCCTAACAGTGTTGGCCTCGGTGCCACTCATTGTCAGCACCATCTCCTGCACCCGTAGCCTCTGGGACTCCTCCAAGCAACTGTGGGTCAGCTGGAGTGATGCTGACATTGACCTCTGATCCTCCCGGCCGCTCCGGCTAACCCACTTCCAGAGGCTCCGCAACAGGCTGGGACCCAGCAACCCTCTGACTACTGTCTCATTTGGGGGTTCCTGCCTCCACCGCTGTGCATCAACAGCGGTGTGGTGCTCACCAGATTGTGCCCCAGAAGCCTGACCACTAACATTCCCCACTGAGGTGTGTGTATCTGCGCTGGTTAGGGATACAGCTGTGCTGTGACTACAGTGGCATTCTCGCAGCTCTCTCTGTGGTGTTCTCCTTTGAGTCAGGAGAGGGGCTGCCCGGAATGGGCTGGTGCCGTCGGCTGGAGGACCTGCGGAAGAATGGGCATGTGTTCAGTGGGAGGGATGGGTCAGTTTGTCAGTAAGGCAATCAATACTCACGTGACAGGTCCCCCAGGTTACGCCCGATGGTTCCTTGCCTCCTGACGTTTGAGAGCGGGACATGACCCGCAGAACCACATTAAAGCCAGCCTCCGTGTGAGTGACCGATCTATCCTCGGCCATCCCAGTCACCTCCAGGGCCTTCTCCTCAAAGGAGGTGAGGATTCTTATGTCTGGCACCCCACTGCCAGTCTGGGCCCTCTCATGCCAATTGTGGGAGAGCTTTTCCTGCGGGAGGACACAAGGGGCATCATTAGCCACACGCGAGGTTCACAGTGGTGGGAGGGGGGGGTCTGAAGGTGGGGTTTGGAGGGTGGGAGGGCTGGGGATCGCATGGGGAGTTGGGGGGTGGGTGTTCCCTTGGGGAGGGGGAGATGCAGGTGTCTACTCGCTCATGCTGCCCTGTGTAGACCATTGACCTTCCTGCACTGCTGGCCAGTCCTCTTGGTCATACTTACCCGAGCTTGCAGCCACCGCCACCTCATCCCAGGCAGCGGCTCACCCTCTGGGACACTCGGGGGAGGGGGGGGCGGGGGGGGACATCCCTCCTGGCATCCACCGCATCCAGAAGACTCCCCAGGTCACTGTCCCTGAATCTTGGGGCCGATCTCTTGTTGCGAGCTGGCTGGGGTTGGCGAGCAAGTGCAATTTAAGTGCTGCACGATCTTGTTAGTGGAGGGCTGGCAAACACGGTGCCGGCGAATCAGCTGCGGCAAGAAGCCAGTGAGGCCTTGTTAAGTCGACCAATTAACGTTG
Organism: Scyliorhinus torazame; assembly: GCF_047496885.1. NCBI lineage: Eukaryota > Metazoa > Chordata > Chondrichthyes > Carcharhiniformes > Scyliorhinidae > Scyliorhinus > Scyliorhinus torazame. Next base: position 83,643,903 of record NC_092712.1, read on the forward strand.
AATTGTGTTGCCGGCCTTGCTGGCAGATTGGAATGTGAAGAATGGTTGGAATGTGAGTCTTTACAGGAATAAACCGTGTGAGTAGAGTGAGTGATAATCACAGGTAATTGAGGTGTGAATTGTCTCAAGCCAGGATATTCCAATCTGTAATTATCTTGCAATTGTGTCTCTCCTATTTCTGCCGTGATTGTGAACCTGCCTCCACTTCACTTGGCGATGGAGCAGCGCTCCGAAAGCTTGTGATTTCAAATAAACCTGGTGTTGTGAGGCTCTTACTGTGTCCAACTTTAAATTAACATGGAAATTATCATTTAAATGCTGTCTTCTGTTGCTTTCTTAATATTCTCTATTCACTGCTCGGATACATACAACCTAATTGCCGCTATGTTTACGGACCAATGTAGATGAAGTTTTTACTGTGTCCATTCATTCTGGTTGATTGGTTCAAGGCTGGCATGGAAAGATTTTTGATCTCTTAGGGAAACAACGGATATGGGAGAAGGCGGAGAAGTGGAATTGAGGCAAAAGATTAGCCATGATTAATAATAATCTTTATTAATATCACAAGTAGGCTTACATTAACACCGTAATGAAGTTACTGTGAAAATCCCCTAGTTGCCGCACCTTGGCGCCTGTTCGGGTACACTGAGGGAGAATTTACAATGTCCAATTCATCTAACAAGCACGTCTTTCGGGACTTGTTGGAGGAAACCGGGGCATCCAGAGGAAACCCATGCAGACACGGGGAATGTGCAAACTCCGTATAGAAAGTAATCCAAACCGAGAATCGAACCCGGGTCCCTGGCGCTGTGAAGCAACTGTTCTAACTACTCTGCTACCATGCTGCCCACATTGAATTGCAGAGGAAGCGTAGGTCTGTTATTTTTGTCCCTATTTCTTACATTCTTAAGGCGTCTCCTAAAACTCTGTTTCCCTGTTTCCTCCATGAACACCATCAACATCCAAGTGGAAGAAGCTCTTTGTTTTCATTGTCAAAATTGAGACCATGAGATTCTCCTCACCCATAAGACATAGGAGCAGAATTAGGCCATTTGGTCCATCGAGTCTGCTCGAACATTCAATCATGGCTGATGTGTTTCTCATCCCCATTCTCCTGCCTTCTCCCCTTAACCCCTGATCCCCTTATTAATCAAGAACCTATCTATCTCTGTCTTAAAGACACCCAGTGATTTGGCCTCCACAGCTTCTGCGGCAAAGAGTTCCACAGATTCACCACCCTCTGGCTGAAGAAATTTCCCCTCATCTCAGTTTTAAAGGATCATCCCTTCAGTCTGAGGCTGTGTCCTCTGGTTCTAGTTTTTCCGACAAGTGAAAACATCCTCTCCACATCCACTCTATCCAGGCCTCTCAGTGTCCTGCAGGCCCACCCCATCTTGAGGCTCCCCCACCCTCCTCCAAGCACCGGGGCAGCAACCCCAGTGCCCCTGAGCTCTTTGCCTGTGAGCAATGATGTCTATTCACTTCCTTGGGTCTCTGTGCGACAATGGCCTCTCTCCTCCTCTAGTTCCTGCAGCAGAGCCAGCTTCAAGTTTTTAAGAATGATTACAAATCGGTGACTGCGTGACCACTTGCTGGGGAGGCGATTAGATAGAGGACCACTCCCGTTAATTGCATGGAGATTGGGCTTAACTGGTTATTATTTGTTTCTTGCCACGCTCAGATGAGATCCTGATTTCACCAATGGGAGCGGGCCAATTCTTTCGTAAACGGATCGACGCCCGACGCGGTTCTCAATTCTGGCCCCTGCTGTGATTTAACTGCCTCGTCGCACTCTCCCTCAAGCGCAACGCGGCCATTAAATCATATCCACTGTGTCTGGTCTCTTACCATAATTTATGTTTTGCATGCTACAAATTGCATTCTTCCACCAGGCAACTGTCTGTGGCTGAAGCAGACTGTTGGCAAATTTGGTGTCAAATTTGTCCCTGAGATGAGCTTCCCATTACATATCTCCATCACTACTGTAACCCCCTGTTTCCACCTCTGTAACACCACTCAGCTCGTTCCCAACTTCAGCTCATCAGCTGCTGAAATCATGATTGGTACCTTTGTTATCTTTGGACTTGACCATTTGAATACATTCTTGGCCAGCCTCCCACATTCTATCCTCCATAAACGTAAGGTCATCCATAATTATGCTGCCCATGTCCTTAGTGCACCAAGTTCTCTTCACCCAACAACTGTAAATTCACTGACCTATATTAACATAGAACATAGAACAGTACAGCACAGAACAGGCCCTTCGGCCCTCGATGTTGTGCCGAGCTTTGTCCGAAACCAAGATCAGGCTATCCCACTCCCTGTCATTCTGGTGTGCTCCATGTGCCTATCCAATAACCGCTTGAAAGTTCCGAAAGTGTCCGACTCCACTATCACAGCAGGCAGTCCACTCCACACCCGAACCAGTCTCTGAGAAAAGTATTAGCTCGAGTGGAGGAAAGACAAAAAAAATGTTTTGAATGAAACAAGGTCCCCACTTCTGATCACTGTCCAATAATCCCTGACTGAAATGTGCCCACAGGTCACGTTAGAATCCTTCCTTTTAATTTCCATTTGTTCCTATTTCTTTGGTTTTATTTTATTATTTTTGGTCCGTGGACACAATCAGCAGTGGACTTGAGCTGAGGCAGCCTGCTCGTCAGGACAGTGTGTTCCAGGATTTGTTTTTGGAAAGGAGAAAACAGAATCATCGGTGCCGAGGGAATCTTAAGAACCAGTTTGGAGAAGGTCTGTTCGATTGGCTGACTGGCAACTTGTGGGTTGGCCAGGGACAGTGTTCTGGCTGACAACAGTCAGCATGGCTCCCTATTAAGCAAAACTTCATCGTTGAAAGAAAGTCAAACATCAGAGGGAGCGCACAAACCTACAAACAACCCTTCAAGCACACAGAGTTTGCAGATCTCACATTGGACTTATCATTCATCTCAGAACCCATTGAATTGGAGTGGAAGCAAGTCTTCTTCGATTTCGAGGGACTGCCTAAGAGAAGAACAATTTTTGAAGTTCAATAATTGTTGTTAACAAACATACCAGCGACTTCCGGGTGCGGCTATGCAGAGCTAGGTCGCATATTCGGTAGCTCCCGCTTGGAACGGACTTTTGGGCTCTTTTACAGGGCCCCCACGGCATTTGTTTGACATTTCCCGGTGTGGCAGGAAGACTGCAACATTCCCCTGACAGTGTCGCCCAGGAATTTTATGTCTTTTGGCTACCAAATCCGGCAGAAACAGTAAAAGATTTGGCTGTAACTGCAGGATTAACAGTCTCTTCCAGCATGCAGGCGGGGGAAGGGCAAGCTTAAAGCTGCAAACTGACCTGAGGGCCTTTATCAAAGTTGAATTCTAACAGCAGAGGGAACAACTGTGAAAAGATCTCACCAAGGCCACTGAAGAAGCCGGGACGAGGCTTCCGGTGGCGGCCATGGAGGAGCAGGTCGCGCATTCGGCAGCTCCCGTCTGGAATGGACACTTAGACCTTTTTCAGGAGTTTCCACAGAAATTTTGGGGTAGATTGGTGAAACGAATACTGCCAAAAGGATTCCCTCTCGAGACTTCCGGTTGCGGCTATGCGGAGCTAAGTCGCACATTCGGCGGCTCCCGCAAAAACGGACTTTTGGGCTCTTTTCTGGCCCCCAAGGGCACTTTTTCGACGTTTCCCAGTGTGGGAAGGAGTTAATAATAGCTCCCCGTCAGTATATGGCTTTAACTAGGAGCGGGGTGACAAAAAAGGTGGTGGTGGACCAGAAGAAGGGAGGGAAGAAGGACAAAATGGCGGCGGGCGGAGACCAGGCAGCGTAGAGGCAGTGGGCGGAGGAGCAACAGGAGGGTATCCAGCGCTGCCTCAGAGAGATTAAAACGGACCTGCTGGAGCCGATGAAGGCTTCTATTGATAAGCTGCTGGAGGCACAGACGGCCCAGGGGGCGGCGATCCGAGAGGCACAACAAAAGATCTCTGACAATGAGGACGAGATCTTAGTCCTGGCGGTAAAGGTGGAGGCGCACGAGGCGCTCCACAAGAAATGGCAGGAGCGGTTCGAGGAGATGGAGAATCAGTCGAGGCGGAAGAATCTGCGGATTCTGGCCGCCCGGAGGGGCTGGAGGGGCCGGACGTGGGGGCCTATGTGGTCACCATGTTAAACTCGCTGATGGGAGCGGGGTCCTTCCAGGGGCCCCTGGAGCTGGAAGGGTTACCTACAAGGACCGGCACCATTATTTTGAGTCTCCGGAGGAGGCGTGGGCCTTTGTTCAGGCCGAGAAGCTGGACACAGACTGAGGGTCGGGATGGGCGATTGGGGACTGTGGTGGATATGTTATGCCTATTTTTGGTTCGGTGGGGGGGAGTGGGCCTCTGCATTGTTTTGGGTTTCTTTTTCTCTGTGTTTTTCTCGTTCGGGTTGGGGAGGGTGGATGGGGCGGGTTGGGCACTGTTTTGGTTGGTGGCGGGGCCTGGTAGGTGGAGAGCGTGGGATATTTTTCCCGCGCCGAAGACTGGGGGGGGGGGTGGGACCGGGGCGGGGAAGCGAGGATTGTTTCCCGCGCTTAGAACGGAGGGGGAGAGCCTGTGAATGGGGAGCGGGAGAGGAGGGTGTGCCACACAATGGGAGGAGTCGAAGGGGAGGCGGGAGTGGCCGGGGTCAGCAGGAGTCAGCTGACTTGCGGAAGTGCAATGGGGGGAGTAAACCAGCTAGGATTGGTCCTAGCCAGGGAGGGTGGGGGGAAATGGAGTTGCTGCTGCTAAGATCAAGGAGGAGCTGGATCGAGTGGGGTGGGTCGAGACGGGGGTATGCCACTGTGGGGAACGGGCCGGGTGCGGGCGCGTGGCTGGCCGAGGAGGGGTCATGGCTAGTCGGCGGGGGAGGGGGGCTGGTAGCCCCCTGATCCGGCTGAGAACCTGGAATGTAAGGGGACTGAATGGGCCGGTTAAGCGGGCCCGCGTGTTCAAGGCAGATGTGGTTATGCTCCAGGAGACACACCTGAAGGTGGCAGACCAGGTAAGACTGAGGAAAGGGTGGGTAGGTCAGGTGTTTCACTCGGGGCTAGATGCCAAAAATCGAGGGGTGGCGATCTTGGTGGGAAAGAAGGTGTTATTCGAGGCGTCGAGCATTGTGGCAGATAATGGCGGTAGGTACATAATGGTAAGTGGTAAGTTGCAGGGAGAGAGGGTGGTACTGGTCAATGTGTATGCTCCGAACTGGGACGATGCGGGTTTTATGCGGCGTATGTTGGGTCGGATCCCACACTTGTGGGAAGTGGGGGGCCTGATAATGGGGGGAGACTTTAACACGGTGTTGGATCCTGCACTGGATCGCTCCAGGTCTAGGACGGGTAGGAAGCCGGCAGCGGCTAGAGTGTTGAGGGGATTCATGGACCAAATGGGAGGGGTGGACCCTTGGAGATTTGCAAGGCCGGGGGCTAGGGAATTTTCATTCTTCTCACATGTCCATAAGGCTTATTCTCGAATCGACTTTTTCATTTTGAGTAGGGCGCTGATAGCGAGAGTAGAGGATACCGAGTATTCGGCAATAGCCATTTTGGACCACGCCCCGCATTGGGTGGACTTGGAGATGGGGGAGGAGAGGGACCAGCGCCCGCTGTGGTGCTTGGAGGTGGGGCTGTTGGCGGACGAGGAGGTGAGCGAGCGGGTCCGAGGAAGTATAGAGAGGTACTTGGAGACCAACGACAACGGGGAGGTCCGAGTGGGGATGGTATGGGAGGCACTGAAGGCGGTGGTGAGGGGAGAGCTGATCTCCATCAGGGCCCACAAAGAGCGGGGGGAGAGGGAGAGGCTGGTGGTTGAGATGGTGAGGGTAGACAGGAGGTATGCGGAAGAACCGGAGGAAGGATTGTTGAGGAAGAGGCGCAGCCTCCAGGCCGAATTCGACCTGGTGACCACCAGGAAGGCGGAGGTGCAGTGGAGGAAGGCCCAGGGGGCGGTCTTCGAGTATGGGGAAAAGGCAAGCCGGATGCTGGCACATCAGCTTCGGAAGCGGGACGCAGCTAGGGAGATCGGGGGAGTTAAGGACAGGGGAGGGAGCATGGTGCGGAGTGGGGTTGGCATCAATGGGGTCTTCAGGGACTTCTACGAGGAATTGTACCGATCCGAGTCCCCACGGGAGGAGGGAGGGACGGGCCGTTTCCTGGACCAATTAAGGTTTCCAAAGGTGGAAGAGGGACTGGTGGCAGGACTGGGGGCCCCGATTGGGCTGGAGGAGCTGATCAAAGGGATAGGAAGCATGCAGGCGGGGAAGGCACCGGGGCCAGACGGTTTCCCGGTCGAGTTCTATAAAAAATATATGGACCTGTTGGGCCCGCTGTTAGTTAGGACCTTCAATGAGGCAAGGGAGGAGGGGGCTTTACCCCCGACGATTTCCCAGGCACTGATCTCCTTGATCCTGAAGCGGGACAAGGATCCCCTGCAATGTGGGTCTTACAGACCGATTTCCTTGCTAAATGTAGATGCCAAGGTGCTGGCGAAGGTCTTAGCCACGAGGATTGAGGATTGTGTGCCGCAGATCACCCATGAAGACCAGACGGGGTTTGTGAAGGGGAGACAGTTGAACGCGAATGTGCGGAGGCTTTTGAACGTTATCATGATGCCGGCGAGGGAGGGGGAGGCGGAGATAGTGGTGGCGATGGACGCTGAGAAAGCCTTCGATAGGGTAGAGTGGGGGTACCTGTGGGAGGTGCTGAAGAGGTTCGGGTTTGGGGAGGGGTTTGTCAGGTGGGTTAGGCTGTTGTATGAGGTCCCGATGGCGAGTGTGGCCACAAATAGGAGGAGGTCCGAGTACTTTCAGTTGCACCGAGGGACGAGACAGGGGTGTCCCCTGTCCCCCCTGCTCTTCGCACTGGCAATTGAACCCCTGGCTATGGCACTGAGAGAGTCGAGGAACTGGAGGGGGTTGGTGCGGGGTGGGGAGGAGCATAGGGTGTCGCTTTATGCGGACGACCTGCTGCTGTATGTGGCGGACCCGGTGGGAGGAATGCCAAAGGTAATGAGGATCCTTAGGGAATTCGGGGACTTTTCGGGGTACAAGCTCAATATGGGGAAGAGCGAGCTGTTCGTAGTTCAGCTAGGGGACCAGGAGAGGGGGATTGGCGAGCTCCCACTTAAAAGGGCGGAGAGGAGCTTCAGGTATTTGGGGGTCCAGGTGGCCAGGAGCTGGGGGGCCCTGCATAGGCTTAACTTTACAAGGCTGGTGGAGCAAATGGAGGAGGAGTTCAAGAGGTGGGACGCGTTGCCGCTGTCCCTGGCGGATAGGGTGCAGTCAATCAAAATGACGGTGCTCCCAAGGTTTTTGTTCCTGTTCCAGTGCCTCCCCGTGTTTATCCCGAAGGCTTTTTTCAGGCGGGTTAACAGGAGTATAATGAGGTTTGTGTGGGCGCGAGGGACGCCGAGGGTGAGAAGGGTGTTCCTGGAGCGGAGTAGAGATGGGGGGGGGCTGGCGCTGCCCAACCTCTGTGGGTACTACTGGGCCGCCAATGCGACAATGGTGCGCAAGTGGGTGATGGAGGGGGAGGAGGCTGCATGGAAGAGGCTGGAGACGGCGTCCTTTGTGGGTACGAGTCTGGGGGCGCTGGCAACGGCGCCGCCTCCGCTCCCTCCAAGGAGGTATACCACGAGCCCGGTGGTGGTGGCGGCCCTCAAAATTTGGGGGCAGTGGAGGCGGCATAGGGGGGAAGTTTGGGCCTCGGCGTGGATCCCATTACGGGGGAACCACCGGTTCGCCCCAGAAAGAACAGGTGGAGGGTTTTCGGGGTGGCACAGGGCAAGGATACGAAAGATGGGGGACCTGTTTGTGGACGGGAAGTTCGCGAGCTTGGGTGAGCTGGAGGAGAAGTATGGGCTCCCCCCGGGGAACACCTCCAGGTACTTACAGGTAAGGGCGTTTGCCAGACGGCAGGTGGTGGAATTCCCACGGCTACTGCCACACACAGTACAGGACAGGGTGCTCTCGGTGGGGTGGGTGGGAGTGGGGAAGATCTCGGAAACTTACCAGGTGATGCAGGAGGAGGAGGAGGCCTCGGTGGTGGAGTTGAAAGGTAAGTGGGAGGAGGAGTTGGAAGAGGAGATCGAAGAGGGGACGTGGGCAGATGCCCGAGGGAGGGTGAACTCTTCCTCTTTGTGCGCGAGGCTCAGCCTCATACAGTTTAAGGTGCTGCACAGGGCACACATGACCGGGACAAGGATGAGCAGGTTGTTTGGGGGTGAGGACAGGTGTGTTAGGTGCTCAGGGAGCCCAGCAAATCACACCCATATGTTCTGGGCATGCCCAGCACTGGAGGAATTTTGGAAGGATGTAGCGAGGACGGTGTCGAGGGTGGTAGGATCCAGGGTCAAACCGGGCTGGGGGCTCGCAATATTTGGGGTGGCAGAGGAGCCGGGAGTGCACGAGGCGAAAGAGGCTGGAATTCTGGCCTTTGCGTCCCTGGTAACCCGGCGAAGGATTCTCCTTCAGTGGAAAGATACGAGGCCCCCAAGCGTGGAATCCTGGATCAGCGATATGGCAGGGTTCATTAAATTGGAGAGGGTGAAATCCGCCTTGAGAGGGTCGGTACAAGGGTTCTTTTGGTGGTGGCAACCGTTCTTAGACTTCCTGGCAGAACGATGGACATTGGTCAATGGCAGCAGCAGCTCGGGGGGTGGGGGTGGGTGGGGTTTACTTTATTTTTGTTTATGTTATTTACACTGGAAGGGTCTGAGGGGGTGTATACACCTGTTGTCTTAAGTCGGGGTGTTAATGTTAATTTATTATTTAGGCACGGGGGGAGGGGTTTGGGGGGTTGCTTTTTTAGATTGTGTTTTGTACTTAACCCTGTTGGGTTCTTTTTTTCTTTCTCATTTTGTTATTGATATTTTATGAAAACCTTGAATAAAAATTATTTAAAAAAAAAAAACATACCAGCCAATGTGTAAACAATAAGGTTTCACAAAAAGTCGCAAAATAGCCAGGTCGTCTTTTTGCCTGTTTTTATATAGAAACAAATATTGATCAGGTCATTCCATGCTGTTTCGACCGCCTAAATCTCCAAATCGAGGGGCTCACCGCCTTACTGGTATCAGACGTGGCTGCTCCGGAGGAAGGGGCACCACCGGTCATGGGGATTTTAATCTGTCCTCGAGACCTGTAAGGCTCGGCTGCGGAGGTGGTCCATGTCATAATATACATCTATGTATATAATGGAGTGCAGACAGGCAGTGATTGACACACAGGATGACCAGTAAGCACACAGAACAGAGCAGCCAATCATCAGACAGGACACGACCACTATAGAGCCAGAGGGCACCAGTTTTCCCGCTCTCTCGGGACCCAGCCTCTGAGACAATCAGAGTTAGTGAGCTGGCCAGTGCAAACACCATGTGGTAGCTAGTAAGTCTGGTTACGCTAGTGTCAGGTCTCCAGTCAAGTCAGCATAGTGTCAACCCACAGTTGAACATGTATAATAGTTTAGATGTTAAATAAAATCGTGTTGCATCTTATCAAGTGTTGGAGGTCTGTCTCTCGCTACACTGCATCAAGTGCAGTCCACACCGGCCCAGCCTACCCAACACATCAGTGTCCTGCGGCTCTTTTAGGTTCAAATGTACATCGACCATTCTTCAAAAGTTCTATTACTAACCTGCTCTGTGATTTAGTGATTTTAAGGTGCACCACGCCTGGCGTTGATCCGTTTGCTAGCGAACTGGCCCGCTCCATTGGTGAAATCAGGATCTCGCCTGAGCATGACGAGAAACCAATAATAACTACTTAAGCCCAATCTCCATGCAATTAACGGGAGTGATCCAACTGTGAGATGTGGCAGATCTGTGATGCTTCCAGCTTACCGGTCAACTACATCTGCAGCAAGTGTAACCAATGGCAGCTCCTCACAGACCACGTGGTTCACTTGGAGCAATAGTTGGATGCACTTAGGAGCATGCAGGTGGCGGAAAGCGTCATAGATAGGAGTTATAGAGATGTGGTCACACCCAAGGTGCAGGCAGACAGATGGGTGAGCGCGAGAAAGGGCTGGCAGTCAGTGCAGGAATCCTCTGTGGCTGTCCCCTTCTGTAACAGATATACCTTTTTGCATACTGTTGGGGGATCGCCTATCAGTGGAAAACAACAGCAGCCAGAACAGTGGCACCATAACTGCCTCTGTTGCTCAGCAGGGGAGGGCAAAGTGCAGGAGAGCGATAGTTATAGGGGACTCTATAGTAAGGGGCGCAGATAGGTGCTTCTGTGGAAGTGAACGAGACTCCAGGATGGTGTGTTGCCTCCCTGGTGCCGGGGTCAAGGATGTCTCTGAACGAACTCAGGACATCCTGAAGGGGGAGGGTGAACAGCCAGAGGTCGTAGTACACATGGGTACTAATGACATAGGCAGGAAGAGTGATGAGGTCCTGCAGAAGGAGTTAGGCAGCAAGCTAAGAAGCAGGACCTCGAGGGTTGTAATCTGAAGATTACTCCCTGAGCCACGTGCCAGTGAGGCTAGAAACAGGAGGACAGTGCAGCTAAACACGTGGCTAAACCGGTGGTGTAAGAGGGAGGGTTTCAGATTTCTGGACCATTGGGATCACTTCCGGGGCAGGTGCAACCTGTACAAGAAGGGCCGGTTGCGTCTAAACTCGAGGGGCACCAATATCCTGGCTGGGAGGTTTGCTGGGGTCACTCGGGAGGATTTAAATTAATATGGCAGGGGGGTGGGAACCAGAACGTTAACTTAAAAGGTGTCATAAGTGAAGGGGAAATAGAGAACAAAAATAATAGAACATCACCCTCAGGCAGAACAAAAAAGGTGAGAAGGGAGGTGGTCAATGCAAGACTGAGGGTATTGTACCTTAATGCGCGGAGTATACGGAACAAGGTAAATGAACTTGTTGCGCGCATTGAAATTGGCCAGTACGATGTTGTGGGCATCACAGAGAAGTGGCTGCATGGGGATCAGGGTTGGGATCTAAATATACAAGGATATGTGTACAGGCAAGGACAGGCAGATGGGCAAAGGGGGAGTGGTTGCATTGTTGGCAAGAAATGAAGTTAAATCGATAGCAAGGAACGATATAGAATCAGAAGCCATATAATCTCGGTGGGTAGAGTTGAGCAATCGCAAAGGTAAACAGACCCTGATGGGAATTATGTACCGGCCCCCTAGCAGCAGTCAGGATGTGGGGCAGACAATAAATCAGGAGATAGAGAAAGCATGTAATAAAGGCAATATCACAATAATCATGGGCGACTTCAGTATACATGTGGACTGGGAAAATCAGGTTGGTGGTGGATCCCAAGAAAAGGAATTTGTGGAATGTTTCAGAGATGGTTTTTTGGAGCAGCTTATGGTAGAGCCCACTAGGGATCAGGCAATTCTGGATTTGCTGATGTGTAATGAGGCAGACTTGATTAGGGATCTTAAGGTGAAGGAACCGGTTAGGGCAGCACGGTAGCATTGTGGATAGCACAATTGCTTCACAGCTCCAGGGTCCCAGGTTCAATTCCGGCTTGGGGCACTGTCTGTGCGGAGTCTGCACATCCTCCCCGTGTGTGCGTGGGTTTCCTCCGGATGTTCCGGTTTCCTCCCACAGTCCAAAGATGTGCAGGTTAGGTGGATTGGCCATGATAAATTGCCCTTAGTGTCCAAAATTGCCCTTAGTGTTGGGTGGGGTTACTGGGTTATGGGGATAGGGTGGAGCTGTTGACCTTGGGTCGGGTGCTCTTTCCAAGAGCTGGTGCAGACTCGATGGGCCGAATGGCCTCCTTCTGCACTGTAAATTCTATGAAATCTATGAAACCCTTAGGGAGCAGTGACCACAATATGATACAATTTACCCTGCAATTTGAGAGGGAGAAGCTGGAGTCAGATGTAACGGTATTACAATTATATAAGGGTAACTACAAAAACATGAGGGAGGAACTGGCCAGAGTTGATTGGAAAAGGAGACGAGCAGGTAAGAAAGTGGAACAGCAATGGCAGGATATTTTGGGGGCTATTCGGGAGGCACAGCAGAAATTCATCCCAAGAAGGAGGAAACATGCTAAGGACAGGACAAGGCATTCATGGTTGACGAGGGAAGTCAAGGACAGCATAAAAGCAAAAGAAAAAGCATACAAAATGGCGAGGATTAGTGGGAAGCCAGAGGATTGGGAATCATTTAAAAACGAGCAGAGGACAACTAAAAAAAATCAATGAGGGAAGGGAGAGAAGATGAAATATGAGTGCAAGTTAGCTAGTAATATAAAAGAAGATAGGAAGAGTTTCTTTCAATATATAGAAGGTAAGAGAGGCAAAAATAGACATTGGACCACTGGAAAACGTGGCTGGAGATGTAATAATAGGAAACAAAGAAATGGTAGACAAACTGAATGTTTACTTTGCATCAGTCTTCACGGTGGAAGACACCAGTGGGATGCCAGAGTTCCAGGAGAACCAGGGGGCAGAGGTGAGTGCAGTGGCCATCACTAAGGAGAAGGTTCTAGGGAAACTGAAAGGTCTGAAGGTGGATAAGTCACCTGGACAGGATGGACTACACCCCAGGGTCCTAAAGGAGATAGCTGAGGAAATTGTGGAGGCATTGTTGGTGATCTTTCTGGAATCGCTGGAGGCAGGAACGGTCCCAGAGGACTGGATAGTGGCTAATGTAACACCACTGTTTAAGAAGGGAGGGAGGCAGAAGACGGGAAATTAAAGGCCAGTTAGCCGGACTTCGGTCATTGGTAAGATTTTAGAGTCTGTTATTAAAGATGAGATCGCGGCTTCCGGGTGCGGCGATGACCAGCTGAGTCGCACGTTTCGGCAGCACCCGGTGAAACGGACTTTTGGGCTCTTGATAGGAGCCCCAATGGCAATTTTGACGGCTAAAAACACTGTGCGGTAAACCAGAAGGGAATCCCCCCTGGATACGGATGGAAAAAGGAGGAGAAAGTGGCCGGATTGCAGTGGATCCTTTAGAACAGCGGCAAGGAAGGCAAGCAAAAACCAAGATGGCGTCGGAAGGTGGCAGTTTAACATGGGGCCCTGAACAACAAGAGTTCTTGAAATGCTGTGTGGAAGAGATCAAAAAGGAAATGAAGAAAGAGCTGTTGGCCCCGATACTACAGGCGATCGAAGGGCTAAAGGAGGAACAAAAGACCCAGGAGCGGGAGCTTCGGGTCGTGAAGGCAAAGGCAGCCGAGAATGAGGACGACATACAGGGCCTGGTGGTGAAGACGGAGACGCAGGAGGCACATCAGAAACGATGTGTGGAAAGGTTGGAGGCACTGGAAAACAACGCAAGGAGGAACAACCTGAGGATTCTTGGTCTTCCTGAAGGTGTGGAGGGAGCGGATGTCGGGGCATATGTGAGCACGATGCTGCACTCGTTAATGGGAGCGGAGGCCCCGGCGGGTCCGTTGAAGGTGGAGGGAGCATACCGAGTGATGGCGCGAGGACCGAGAGCAGGAGAAATTCCCAGAGCTATAGTGGTGAGATTCCTCCGTTTTAAGGATAGAGAAATGGTCCTTAGATGGGCGAAGAAAACTCGGAGCAGTAAATGGGAGAACGCGGTGATCCGCGTTTATCAAGACTGGAGTGCGGAGGTGGCGAGAAGGAGGGCGAGCTTTAATCGGGCCAAGGCAGTGCTTCATAAAAAGAAGATAAAATTTGGAATGCTGCAACCGGCAAGTCTGTGGGTCACATATCGAGGGAGGCACCACTACTTTGAGACGGCGGATGAAGCGTGGACTTTTATTGTGGAAGAAAAACTGGAATGAGCGGGTTATTAAAAAGAACGTTTGAACAAAGTGGTGGGGCGACTGTGGGGGGCAAAGAGGGGGGTTAAAAAGGGGGGAAAGAGGAGTTTTATGTACTAATCCTGCGATGTGGTAACTTTTCTCTCTCCCACAGGTGGTGATGGGGGGAGGAGGGGAGGTGGAGGAGATGGGGCGTTGGCCATTGGGGGCAGATGTGGTTATGTTACAGGAAACGCACCTGAAACTGATAGACCAGGTTAGGCTACGCAAAGGATGGGTGGGGCAGTTGTTCCATTCGGGGCTAGATGCGAAAAACAGGGGGGTGGCTATATTAGTGGGGAAGCGGGTAATGTTCGAGGCAAAGACTATAGTGGCGGATAACGGGGGCAGATACGTGATGGTGAGTTGCAAACTACAGGGGGAGACTGTGGTTTTGGTAAACGTATATGCCCCGAACTGGGATGATGCCAATTTTATGAGGCGGATGCTAGGACGCATTCCGGACCTAGAGATGGGAAAGCTGATAATGGGGGGAGATTTTAATACGGTGTTGGAACCAGGGCTGGATAGGTCGAAGTCCAGGACTGGAAGGAGGCCGGCAGCAGCCAAGGTACTTAAAGATTTTATGGAGCAGATGGGAGGTGTAGACCCGTGGAGATTTAGCAGACCTAGGAGTAAGGAGTTCTCGTTTTTCTCCTATGTCCATAAAGTCTACTCGCGAATAGACTTTTTTGTGCTGGGTAGGGCATTGATCCCGAAGGTGAGGGGAACGGAGTATACGGCTATAGCCATTTCGGATCACGCTCCACACTGGGTGGACTTGGAGATAGGGGAGGAAACAGGAGGGCGCCCACCCTGGAGAATGGACATGGGACTAATGGCAGATGAGGGGGTGTGTCTAAGGGTGAGGGGGTGCATTGAAAAGTACTTGGAACTCAATGATAATGGGGAGGTCCAGGTGGGAGTGGTCTGGGAGGCGTTGAAGGCGGTGGTTAGAGGGGAGCTGATATCAATAAGGGCACATAAAGGGAAGCAGGAGAGTAAGGAACGGGAGCGGTTGCTGCAAGAACTTTTGAGGGTGGACAGACAATATGCGGAAGCACCGGAGGAGGGACTGTACAGGGAAAGGCAAAGGCTACAAGTAGAATTTGACTTGCTGACTACGGGCACTGCAGAGGCACAATGGAGGAAGGCACAGGGTGTACAGTACGAATATGGGGAGAAGGCGAGCAGGTTGCTGGCACACCAATTGAGGAAAAGGGGAGCAGCGAGGGAAATAGGGGGAGTGAGGGATGAGGAAGGAGAGATGGAGCGGGGAGCGGAGAGAGTGTATGGAGTGTTCAAGACATTTTATAAAAAATTATATGAAGCTCAACCCCCGGATGGGAGGGAGAAAATGATGGGCTTCTTGGATCGGCTGGAATTTCCCAAGGTGGAAGAGCAGGAAAGGGTGGGACTGGGAGCACAGATCGAGGTAGAAGAAGTGGTGAAAGGAATTAGGAGCATGCAGGCGGGAAAGGCCCCGGGACCGGATGGATTCCCAGTCGAATTCTATAGAAAATATGTGGACTTGCTCGCCCCGGTACTGACGAGGACCTTTAATGAGGCAAAGGAAAGGGGACAACTGCCCCCGACTATGTCTGAAGCAACGATATCGTTTCTCTTAAAGAAGGAAAAGGACCCGCTACAATGCGGGTCCTATAGACCTATTTCCCTCCTAAATGTAGATGCCAAGATCCTGGCCAAGGTAATGGCAATGAGAATAGAGGAATGTGTCCCGGGGGTGGTCCACGAGGACCAAACTGGGTTTGTGAAGGGGAGACAGCTGAACACGAATATACGGAGGTTGTTGGGGGTAATGATGATGGCCCCACCAGAGGGAGAAACGGAGATAGTAGTGGCGATGGATGCCGAGAAAGCATTTGATAGAGTGGAGTGGGATTATTTGTGGGAGGTGTTGAGGAGATTTGGTTTTGGAGAGGGGTATGTTAGATGGGTGCAGCTGTTGTATAGGGCCCCAGTGGCGAGCGTGGTCACGAATGGACGGGGATCTGCATATTTTCGGCTCCATAGAGGGACAAGGCAGGGATGCCCTCTGTCCCCATTATTGTTTGCACTGGCGATTGAGCCCCTGGCGATAGCGTTGAGGGGTTCCCAGAAGTGGAGGGGAGTACTTAGGGGAGGAGAAGAACACCGGGTATCTTTGTATGCGGACGATTTGCTACTATACGTGGCTGACCCGGCGGAGGGGATGCCAGAAATAATGCGGATACTTGGGGAGTTTGGGGATTTTTCAGGGTATAAATTGAACATGGGGAAAAGTGAGTTGTTTGTGGTGCATCCAGGGGAGCAGAGTAGAGAAATAGAGGACCTACCGTTGAGGAAGGTAACAAGGGACTTTCGTTACCTGGGGATCCAGATAGCTAAGAATTGGGGCACATTGCATAGGTTAAATTTAACGCGGTTGGTGGAACAGATGGAGGAGGATTTCAAGAGATGGGATATGGTATCCCTGTCACTGGCAGGGAGGGTGCAGGCGGTTAAGATGGTGGTCCTCCCGAGATTCCTCTTTGTGTTTCAGTGCCTACCGGTGGTGATCACGAAGGCTTTTTTAAAAAGGATTGAAAAGAGCATCATGGGTTTTGTGTGGGCCGGGAAGACCCCGAGAGTGAGGAAGGGATTCTTACAGCGTAGCAGGGATAGGGGGGGGCTGGCACTACCGAGCCTAAGTGAGTATTATTGGGCCGCTAATATTTCAATGGTGAGTAAGTGGATGGGAGAGGAGGAGGGAGCGGCGTGGAAGAGATTAGAGAGGGCGTCCTGTAGGGGGACTAGCCTACAGGCTATGGTGACAGCCCCATTGCCGTTCTCACCGAGGAACTACACCACAAGCCCGGTGGTGGTGGCTACACTGAAGATTTGGGGACAGTGGAGACGGCATAGGGGAAAGACTGGAGCCTTGGGGGGGTCCCCGATAAGAAACAATCATAGGTTTGCCCCGGGGGGAATGGATGGGGGATATGGAATGTGGCAAAGAGCAGGAATAACGCAACTGAAAGATCTGTTTGTGGATGGGAAGTTCGCGAGTCTGGGAGCGCTGACCGAGAAATATGGGTTGCCCCAAGGGAATGCATTCAGGTATATGCAACTGAGGGCTTTTGCGAGGCAACAGGTGAGGGAATTCCCGCAGCTCCCGACACAAGAGGTGCAGGACAGAGTGATCTCAAAGACATGGGTGGGGGATGGTAAGGTGTCAGATATATATAGGGAAATGAGGGACGAAGGGGAGACTATGGTAGATGAACTAAAAGGGAAATGGGAAGAAGAGCTGGGGGAGGAGATCGAGGAGGGGCTGTGGGCAGATGCCCTAAGCAGGGTAAACTCGTCGTCCTCGTGTGCCAGGCTAAGCCTGATTCAGTTTAAGGTATTACACAGGGCACATATGACTGGAGCACGGCTCAGTAAATTTTTTGGGGTGGAGGATAGGTGTGCGAGGTGCTCGAGAAGCCCAGCGAATCATACCCATATGTTTTGGTCATGCCCGGCACTACAGGGGTTTTGGATGGGGGTGACAAAGGTGCTTTCAAAAGTAGTAGGAGTCCGGGTCGAACCAAGCTGGGGGTTGGCTATATTTGGGGTTGCACAAGAGCCGGGAGTGCAGGAGGCGAGAGAGGCCGATGTTTTGGCCTTTGCGTCCCTAGTAGCCCGGCGCAGGATATTGCTAATGTGGAAAGAAGCCAAGCCCCCGGGGGTGGAGACCTGGATAAATGACATGGCGGGGTTTATAAAGCTAGAGCGGATTAAGTTCGTCCTAAGGGGGTCGGCTCAAGGGTTCACCAGGCGGTGGCAACCGTTCGTCGAATACCTCGCAGAAAGATAGACGGAATGGAAAAAAGAAGGCAGCAGCAGCAGCCCAGGATGGGGGGGAGGGGGGGGGGGCGGAGGAGGAACCAGAAGGACTCTCAGGGTTGTTAATATATACTGTATAGTATGTATAGGTCGTTGCTACAGATAATTATATATTGGACTGTTAAATTATATTTTTGGAGAGTGTTACTTGTGACAAGGCAGTTGCCAATTAGGGCTAGTTTTCATTTTTGTTATTTATTATTTATTCATTTTTTGTTTATAAAATAGGTTATTGTTATTTGTGTTGTTATAATATTGTGTAAAGGATGCACAATGTACTGTGTTGGTTGACCAAAAAATTTTCAATAAAATATTTAATAAAAAAAAAAGATGAGATCGCGAAGTATTTGGAAGTGCATGGTAAAATGGGACTGAGTCATCACGGCTTTGTCAAAGGGAGGTCATGTCTGACAAACCTGTTAGAGTTCTTTGAGGAGATAACAAGGAGGTTAGAGAAAGGAGAACCAGTGGACGTGATTTATTTAGATTTCCAGAAGGCCTTTGACAAGGTGCCGCATAGGAGACTGTTAAATAAGTTAAGAGCCCATGGTGTTAAGGGTAAGATCCTGGCATGGATAGAGGATTGGCTGACTGGCAGAAGGCAGCGAGTGGGGCTAAACGGGTCTTTTTCAGGATAGCAGCCGTTGACTAGTGGTGTGCCTCAGGGGTCTGTGCTGGGACCACAACTTTTCACAATATACATTAATGATCTGGAAGAAGGCACTGAAGGCACTGTTGCTAAGTTTGCAGATGCTACAAAGATCTGTAGAGGGACAGGTACTATCGAGGAAGCAAGGGGGCTGCAGAAGGATTTGGACAGGCTAGGAGAGTGGGCAAAGAAGTGGCAGATGGAATACAATGTGGAAACGTGTGAGGTTATGCATTTTGGAAAGAGGAATTTAGGCATAGACTATTTTCTAAATGGGGAAATGCTTAGGAAATCAGAAGCACAAAGGGACTTGGGAGTCCTTGTTCACGATTCTCTTAAGGTTAATGTGCAGGTTCAGTCGGCAGTTAAGAAGGCAAATGCAATGTTAGCATTCATGTCAAGAGGGCTAGAATACAAGACCAGGGATGTACTTCTGAGGCTGCATAAGGCTCTGGTCAGATCCCGTTTGGTGTATTGTGAGCAGTTTTGGCCCCGTATCTAAGGAAGGCCTTGGAACGGTTCCAGAGGAGGACCCGTATCTAAGGAAGGCCTTGGAACGGGTCCAGAGGAGGTTCACAAGAATGATCCCTGGAATGAAGAGCTTGTTGTATGAGGAACGGTTCAGGACCCTGGATCTGTACTCATTGGAGTTTAGAAGGATGAGGGGGGATCTTATTGAAACTTACAGGATACTGGGAGACCTGGATAGAGTGGACGTGGAAAGGATGTTTCCACTTGGAGGAAAAACTAGAACCAGAGGACACAATCTCAGACTAAAGGGACGATCCTTTAAAACAGAGATGAGGAATTTCTTCAGCCAGAGGGTGGTGAATCTGTAGAACTCTTTGTCGCAGAAGGTTGTGGAGGCTAAATCACTGAGTGTCTTTAAAACAGAGATAGATAGGTTCTTGATTAATAAGGGGATCAGGAGTTATGAGGAGAAGGCAGGAGAATGGGGATGAGAAAATATCAGCTATGATTGAATGGCGGAGCAGACTCGATGGACCGAGTGGCCTAATTCTGCTCCTATGTCTTATGGTCTTCTGGATCTTCTAAGCACCTCCCCAGCAAGTGGTCATGCAGGCACCGTTCTTCCATTTTTTACCAACTTCTCTCATCCTTTGAAGTAGTTAGCAGCTTGCTCAAATTCAATGTTAGACTTTTTTTCACTGGCAAGGCCAGCATTTATTGCCCACTCCTGCTACCCTTGAGAAGGTGGTGGTGAACTGCTTTCTTGAAACCACTGCAGTCAATGTGTTGGAGGTATGCCCACAATCCTAGGAAAGGACTTCCAGGAATTTGACCCAGTAATAGTGAAAGAATAGTGATATAATTTCAAGTCGGGATGGTGTGAAGCTTGGAAGGGAACACGCAGATGCCTGTTTACCCATGCTGCCATTATTGTTTTCGGTGGTGGAGGTTGTTGGTTTGGAAGGTGCTGTCGAAGGAGTCTTGGTGAGTTGCTGTGGTGCATCTCATAGCCGATACACATTGCTGTCATTGTGTACCAGTGTTGAATGGAGTGAATGTTCAAAGTAGTGAGTGTGATCCCGAAACTTTGTCCAGGATAGTATTAAACCTCTTGACTGTTGGAGCCACACTTCACCAGGCTAGTGGAGAGCATTCCATCACATACCTGACTTGTCCCTTGTAGATGATGGATAAGCTTTGGGGAGCCAGGAGGTGCGTTACCTGCCACAAAGCCCCAGCCTCTGACCTGCTCTTATAGTGACAGAACTTGTACGGCTGGCCCAGTTAAGTGTTTGGTCAATAGTGACCGCCAGGATGTTGATCATGGGAGTTCAATGATGGTAATGTTGAATATCATGGGAAGATGGTTAGATTTTCTCTTGTCGGGGATGGTCATTGCCTCACACTTGAATGGCACAAATTTTAATTGCCACTTACCAGCCCAAGCCTGAATTCTGTTAGGTCCTGTTGTATGTAGACACCGATTGCTTCAGTATCTGAGGAATTGTGAATGGTGCTGAACATTTCAATAATCAGCAAACATCCTCAGTTCTGACCTTATTGGAGGGAAGATCATTAGTTACTCTAGTGAATATGGGAAAGCTATTTGGCTGGAGGAGTATTACAATGGAGTCTCTTACATTCCTTTCCTTGCTCATCTTTCATACGTGTGTTTCCAGTTATAAAGTGGTCATGAGAGAGGTTGCTAATGTACCCGTCCTTAACTGAGGAGTATTGATGCAGTTGTTCTGGGCCTGTTGAAATGTTGCAGCTGAGATCAGCAAACACCGCACAGACTGGGGACTGAACCTGGGACCTGTGCCATTTGCATTCCTCACGATTTCATTGGCTAAGCTCATTGTAAAATTATGGGAGCTGTTTCAAGTGCATTTAAGGAATTATGTTATTCTTATTTTTAATAAAACAAATACAAATTCAGTAACAGCATAAATCCTTTTGATTTTTGAGGAAAAACAAACTGGCGACGCTGTGGTTAGGGAAAACTGCGTGTTAGAAAAACTTGCTCCTGTTTCTAATGATCTCCATTGAGCATGTGCAGGAAATAAGCTCTTGACAGTATCACCATCATAAGATTGATGGCGGGTCCCTGTTTATAAATTGGTTGGCACATGTGAATATAATCTTCTATTGGAATGTAGCCATAGTTGGATAGTTTTTACAAGTTTTGGGAACCTCGAAGCATACAGCATTTGATAAATGAACCAGTAAAAGTAGATAGAACATAGAACATTACAGCGCAGTACAGGCCCTTCGGTCCTCGATGTTGCGCCGACCTGTGAAACCACTCTAAAGCCCATCTACACTGTTCCCTTATCGTCCATATGTCTATCCAATGACCATTTGAATGCCCTTAGTGTTGGCGAGTCCACTACTGTTGCAGGCAGGGCATTCCACGCCCTTACTACTCTCTGAGTAAAGAACCTACCTCTGACATCTGTCCTATATCTATCTCCCCTCAATTTAAAGCTATGTCCCCTCGTGCTAGACATCACCATCCGAGGAAAAAGGCTCTCACTGTCCACCCTATCCAATCCTCTGATCATCTTGTATGCCTCAATTAAGTCACCTCTTAACCTTCTTCTCTCTAACGAAAACAGCCTCAAGTCCCTCAACCTTTCCTCATAAGATCTTCCCTCCATACCAGGCAACATTCTGGTAAATCTCCTCTGCACGCTTTCCAATGCTTCCACATCCTTCCAATAATGCGGCGACCAGAATTGCACGCAATACTCCAAATGCGGCCGCACCAGAGTTTTGTACAGCCGCAACATGACCTCATGGCTCCGAAACTCAATCCCTCTACCAATAAAAGCTAACACACCGTACGCCTTCTTAACAACCCTCTCAACCTGGGTGGCAACTTTCAGGGATCTATGTACATGGACACCGAGATCTCTCTGCTCATCCACACTGCCAAGAATCTTACCATTAGCCCAGTACTCTGTCTTCCTCTTATTCCTTCCAAAATGAATCACCTCACACTTTTCTGCATTAAACTCCATTTGCCACCTCTCAGCCCAGCGTTACAGCTTATCTATGTCCCTCTGTAACTTGTAACATCCTTCCGCACTGTCTACATCTCCACCGACTTTAGTGTCATCTGCAAATTTACTCACCCATCCTTCTACGCCCTCCTCCAGGTCATTTATAAAAATGACAAATAGCAGTGGCCCCAAAACAGATTCTTGTGGTACACCACTAGTAACTGGACTCCAGTCTGAACATTTCCCATCAACCACCACCCTTTCTGATCTAAACTGCTAAATCACCCTGAATCCCATGCCTCCGTATTTTCTGCAGTAGCCTACCGTGGGGAATCTTATCAAACACTTTACTGAAATCCATATACACCACATCAACTGCTTTACCCTCATCCACCTGTTTGGTCACCTTCTCAAAGAACGCGATAAGGTTTGTGAGGCACGACCTACCCGTCACAAAACCGTGTTGACTATCTCTAATCAAATTATTCCTTTCCAGATGATTATATATCCTATCTTTTATAAACCTTTCCAAGATTTTGCCCACAACAGAAGTAAGGTTCACTGGTCTATAGTTACCGGGGTTGTCTCTACTCCCCTTCTTGAACAAGGGGTCAACATTTGCTATCCTCCAGTCTTCTGGCACTATTCCTGTAGACAAAGATGACTTAAAGATCAAAGCCAAAGGCTCAGCAATCTCCTCCCTAGCTTCCCAGAGAATCCTAGGATAAATCCCATCCAGCCCAAGGGACTTACCTATTTTCACACTTTCCAGAATTGCGAACACCTCCTCCTTATGAACCTCAAGCCCTTCTCGTCTACTAGCCTGAGTCTCAGTATTCTCCTCGACAACATTGTCTTTTTCCTGTGTGAATACTGACGAAAAATATTCATTTAGCACCTCTCCTATCTCCTCAGACTCCACGCACAACTTCCCACTACTGTCCTTGACTGGCCCTACTCTTACCCTAGTCATTTGTTTATTCCTGACATATCTATAGAAAGCTTTAGGGTTATCCTTGATCCTACCTGCCAACGACTTCTCATGTCCCTTCCTAGCTCTTCTTAACTCTCTCTTTAGGTCCTTCCTAGCTAACTTGTAACTCTCGAGCGCCCTAACTGAACCTTCATGTCTCATCTTTACATAAGCCTCCTTCTTCCTCTTGACAAGTGTTTCGACTGCTTTAGTAAACCATGGTTCCCTTGCTCGACCACTTCCTCCCTGCCTGACAGGTACATACTTATCAAGGAGACGCAGTAGCTGTTCCTTGAACAAGCTTCACATTTCCATTGTGCCCATCCCCTGCAGTTTTCCTCTCCATCTGATGCATCCTAAGTCTTGCCTCATCGCATCATAATTGGCTTTCCCCCAGATATAACTCTTGCCCTGCGGTATATACTTATCCCTTTCCATCAATAAAGTAAACGTAATGGAATTGTGGTTACTATCACCAAAGTGCTCACCTACCTCCAAATCTACCACCTGTCCTGGTTCATTACCCAGTACCAAATCCAATATGGCCTCGCCTCTTGTTGGCCTATCTACATACTGTGTCAGGAAACCCTCCTGCACACATTGGACAAAAACAGACCCATCTAAAGTACTCTAACTATCGCGTTTCCAGTCAATATTTGGAAAGTTAAAGTCCCCCATAACAACTACCCTGTTGCTTTCGCTCCTCCCCAGAATCATCTTTGCAATCCTTTCCTCTACATCGCTGGAACTTTTTGGAGGCCTATAGAAAACTCCTAACAGGGTGACCTCTCCTTTCCTGTTTCTAACCTCAGCCCATACTACCTCAGTAGACGAGTTCTCATCAAACGTCCTTTCTGCCACCGTAATACTGTTCTTGACTAACAATGCCACCCCTCCCTCTCTTTTACCACCTTCCCTGAGCTTACTGAAATATCTAAACCCCGGCACCTGCAACAACCATTCCTGTCCCTGCTCTATCCATGTCTCCGAAATGGGCACAACATCGAAGTCCCAGGTACCAACCCATGCCGCAAGTTCACCCACCTTATTCCGGATGCTCCTGGCATTGAAGAAGACACACTTTAAACCACCTTCCTGCCTGCCGGTACACTCCTGCAACTTTGAAATCTTACTCATGACCTCACTACTCTCAACCTCCTGTATACTGGAGCTACAATTCAGGTTCCCAAGCACCTGCTGAACTAGTTTCAACCCTCCCGAAGAGCATTAGCAAATTTCCCATCCAGGATATTGGTACCCCTCTGGTCCAGGTGTAGACCATCCCGTTTGTAGAGGTCCCACCGACCCCAGAATTAGCCCCAATTATCCAGAAATCTGAAACCCTCCCTCTTGCACCATCCCTGTAGCCACATGTTCAACTCCTCTCTCTCCCTATTCCTCATCTCGCTATCATGTGGCACAGGTAACAACCCAGAGATTATAACTCTGTTTGTCCTAGATCTAAGTTTCCACCCTAGCTCCCTGAATTCCTGCCTTACATCCCTATCCCTTTTCCTACCTATGTCGTTGGTACCTATGTGGACCACGACTTGGGGCTGCTCCCCCTCCCCCTTAAGGATCCCGAAAACACGATCCGAGACATCACGCACCCTGGCACCTGGGAGGCAACACACCAACCGCGAGTCTCTCTCGTTCCCACAGAATCTCCTATCTATCCTCCTAACTATGGAGTCTCCAATGACTAATTCTCTACTCCTCTCCCCCCTTCCCTTCTGAGCAACAGGGACAGACTCTGTGCCAGAGACCTGTACCCCATGGCTTACCCCTGGTAAGTCCCCCCCCCCCCCTCCAACATTATCCAAAGCGGTATACTTGTTACTAAAGGGAACAACCACAGGGGATCCCTGTACTGACTGCTTCCTCCCAGACCCTCTCACCGTCACCCATCTATCTTTATTCTTCGGAGTAACTACATCCCTGAAGCTTTTATCTATGACCACCTCGTCTCCCGAATGATCCGAAGTTCATCCAGCTGCAGCTCCAGTTCCCTAAGTCCCCAGCTCCAGTTTCTGAGGAGCTGGAGATGGGTGCACTTCCCACAGATGAAATCAGCAGGGACACTGATGGCGTCCCTCACCTCAAACATTCTGCAGGAGGAACATTGTACTACCTTCCCTGCCATCCCCATAGATAAAAAAGAAAAAGAAAGAGCTTACCTGTTATTCACTCCCCTTCTCAGCAAGCACTCACTCAGCAACCTCTGTGCCCCGCAGGATAACAGCTGAGGGAAAATAAAAGAAAAACTACTTACCAGTCACCAGCCAGTCCCTTACCTGCAGGTTGTGACGTCACGGTTCAACTTCTTTCGACTTCTACCTGCCCTCCAGCCTTCCTCTTGATCTTTACAGCGTTTTTTTTTTTTGGTTAGAGGAGGTGGTAGGGAGGGCAACACTGAAGAAGTGTTTCGGGTTTAGGTGTCACTTGACAACAGCTCCTCCACAAACCACCTTCAAGTTAGGGTGAGCACACGGACGTATGCAAATTTCCCCCACAACAGCCAAACAGCAGCTTCGCTCTACTGCCCTCTGCTGGATGCTTGTCTACACTTGAACAGCTAAGGACTCTTGCTCAGGTACACCTTCAAGTTAGGGTGAGCACACGGACGTATGCAAATTTCCCCCGCAACAGCCAATCAGCAGCTCTGCTCTACTGCCCTCTGCTGGGCACTACATGTTGAAGGACAAGTGTTAATTCTTATGTCTCCTGACCATATTAGCCATTGGCAAAGTCCAGTGATCACAAATGTCCAGTGGCGGTGAACATTGTTCTCCGTTCGTTAAAGTCATAATTGGCTTTCTGAATTAAGAGCATCAGCTACAAGTATTAGATTTGGCAGTAGTTTCTTGTGCACGTGAAAGGGATATTGACTTAGCAAATAATTAGCTAAGTTTATATGTACTTGGGGAATATTTCCTTTGCAGATTTTTTAAAAATACGTTTATGGGGTGGAAATCCCAACAATTATTGTGAATCCCTAATTGCCCCTGAGAAGGTAGTGGTGAGCCACTTTCTTGAACCCCTGCAGTTCCTGTGGTTGCAGGTATTGATTTTGTTAAATTCTGTACATTTTTTGTTTGCCTAATAGTTTCACAATTTTGTTGACACTTGTTTTTATTTGTAAGTGATGTGGTTTTAGGGATTCTGTGAAATAATCTTTCTTCCCGCCTCCCCAAATTCTCTGAATGAGCTGCTTCATTCAATTTTGTATTGTACCACAGTATTAGTGAATGCAAGTTATTTCTTGTGTTTAAGGCATGATCGCCATGTCATATATAAACATGAATAAACATAACTTTTTTTTGCCAGATGTTGGTCAGGACTTTATTTGATTATGACCCTAAAGAGGATCAAGCAATTCCATGTAAAGAAGCTGGGCTTTCTTTCAAGAAGGGTGATATCCTTCAGATCGTCAGCCAGGATGATGCAACTTGGTGGCAAGCCAAACGCGAGTGTGATGCCAATCTGAGAGCAGGACTAATCCCTTCAAAGCAGTTCCAAGAGAGGTAACCACCAAATACATAGCCTTCTGACAGTTGCAATAATATAATAAACTTCATGAACATACTTTGGTGCTAAAAATCCACATTGGAACGGAGGTATCTTAGAAGCCTTTGTTTTCTGATTATATTAATGTGAAAGCAGAATGTTTGTGCAGAGTTTATAAGTAGTAAGCTCAAAGCCAAAATTGCTTGGATTTCCTCGTATCTGGTTGAAGTAGTTGACAGTAAATGATACCATCAGTGGCATTCCAGTTTTGGAATAGGACAATGGAAAACATTTGATGTGCAATACAGAGCTGATTTTTTTTTTAGCAGTTTTTTGGCTCCACTTACTAAAATTTGAAAGTTAAAGGATTTGTTTTGTCTACGGTAAAATCAAATGCATTATTTGCTTTGCAGTATTTTACTAGAATGCTATAATATTTGTTCTTAAAGGTTTTTGTACTCTCAAACGCAAGTCCAATACCAACAGTTTTTGTAATTGGTTTCTTACAGGAGATTTGCACTTCGAAAACCTGTCGCATTTGTCCCTCCACAAAGAAATTCCAATAGACGATCATGTAAGTCAGTAGACTCTGTAACTATTAAAACGTTTTTTTTCCGCATACATCAGTGGAGAAATCTGAATTGTTTCAATCCAGTAAATCAGCCCAGTTTCTTTCTCCCCTTCAAAAGCAGCATACTGTAGATGTTGGAAATTTGAAATAGAAACAGAAAATTGTGAAATTACTCAGCAGGTCAGACAGTGAGAAAGAAACCGAGTTAAGAGGCTGTTTTTTCATGGGAGTCGTGGAGACATCACAGATCATTTCAAAATGGCGACAAGATCCAAATCCACATGTCCCAGCCCTATTTAGGACAGATTCCATTTTCGCTGTTAGCAGAAAGGTGGTGAGGCGATGGCTCTCTCAAACCCAAACTCAGCAGGGCCAACTGAAAACAGACCCCATTTTTGCTGTAGCATGGGCCTTATCCTGCAGTCTGAGAGTAATTTATTTATGGAGGAGACATAAATGCGCATAAAGGGTGGATAAGGTATGCAGAACTGTTATGCCATCGGGTTTTTTAATTCTTAACCCTGAAAATGAATTTTGAAACTAGTCAGCCTGGGTCTGTGGGAGTTGAATGAAATCGGTTCTCGCAATTACAGTAGCTGTTTGATGACATTACTTTTAAGTCTATCATTATGTCATTATTAACGGTTGGCTGTTTACACAGTCTACTAATATCACAGCAGGAGGTTTTAAATTCAGGCTGATGGACAGCTCAGGTTATTGAAGGATTATCTACTTTTGATGTGGGGTTATGAATATACATCTGTGTGTATTAATAAAAACATGGAAAATAGCAGGAGGAGGCCATTCGGCCCTTCGATCTGTCGTTCATTATGATCATGGCTGATCATCCAACTAAATAGCCTAATCCTGCTCCTCCCCCCCCCCCCCCCCCCCCCCCCCCCCTGCCCTCCATATCCTTTGGCTCACCACAGGCTCACCACTCTGGATGAAGAAATGTATCCTCCCCTCTATCCTAAGTGGTCTACCATGTATCCTCAGACTGTGACCTCTGGTTCTGGACACACACACCAACCTGCATCTACCCTATCTAGTCCTGTTAATTTTTCTAGGTTTCAAAGCAATCCCTACCCCGCCCCCCCCATTCCTCGGAACTCCAGCGATTACAATCCTAACTGATTCAGTCTCTCCTCATACGTCAGTCCCATCATCCCAGGAATCAGTCTGATAAACCTTCGCTGCACCCACTCTAGAGCAAGAAAGTCTTCCTCAGATAAGGAGACCAAAACTGCACACAGCGGGAGTCGGTGGCAGAGTGGTATTGTCACTGGACAAGTAGACCAGAGACCCAGAGTAATGCTCTGGGGACCCAGGTTCAAATCCCGCCACTGCAGATGCTGAAATTTGAATTCAATAAAAATCTGGAATTAAAAGTTTAAGGATAACCATGAAACCATTGTCGAGGGCCTCTCTTTCGATAGCTCAGCTGGTAGAGCAAAGGACTGGAGATGATTAAAACTGACAGACATCCTTAGATCGTTGGTTCAATTCCAGCTTGAAGAAATCCTTGGCGTTAAAACCCATCTGGTTCACTAATGTCCTTGAGGGAAGGAAGTCTGTCATCCTTGCCTGGCCTATATGTGACTCCAGACCCACATAGCAATGTGGTTGACTCTTAAAATTGCCTCAAGGGCAATTAGGGATGGACAATAAATGCTGGCTCAGTCTGCGATGCCCACATCCCATGAACGAATTTAAAAAAACATTATTCCAGGTGTGACGTCACCAAGGCCCTGTATAATTGCAGCAAGACATCCCTGCTCCTGTACGCGAATCCTCTCGCAATGAAGGCCAGTATGATTACCTATGAGGACAAACAGGTTTATGGCTATTCAAATAATACTCTGCTTTCTCGTTTTTGCTGCCAAAGTGGATAAGCTCGCATTTATCCAAATTATACTGCATCTGCAATTCATTTTCCCCCTCATTCAACTTGTCCAAATAACTCTGAAAGATCTCTGTATCCTCCTCACAGCTCCCCCTCCCACCCAACTTGGTGGCATCTGCAAATTTGGAGATACTACATTTTGTTGGTTCATGTAAATCATGAATATGTATTGTGAATAGCTGGAGTCCTAGCATCAATCCCTGCGGTACCCCACTAGACACTGCCTGCCAATTTTAAAAAGACCTATTAATTCCTACTCTTTGTTTCCTGTCTGCCAACTAATTTTCTATCCATCTCAATACACCACCCCTAATCCCATGCACTTTAATTTTACCCTGTAATATCTTATGCAGGACTTTGTCAAAAGCCTACTGAAAGTCCAAAATCCACTGGCTCCCCGTTATCAACTCTACTAGTTGTATCCATGATAAGGGATAAAATATTTAAAGGACTTTTGTTTGGTTATTATCATGAAAGCTGCAACAGATATTTTGTCCCTTATTTATTTCATCTCAGCATGTCTCATGATATTTGCCCATGGTTGTAACTGGATGAGTTGGCATGGGTACTGTGCGGGGGTATGATCAGTGCGATGGCTAGGAGGCGTAATATTTAACAAAACAACTGGGACGAAGTCCCAGACAACCAAGGGAGGCATTTTAAACAACCCACCTCAGCATTCAGCAGCTCCTGTGGCCTCCTCCAATCTGCATCCTGGGCTATCGACTTGATTCCTTTGGCTCATCCAGTTGGGATTTACACACTCAACCAAGTGGGCAGTTACTTAATTTGCCATTCTGAGAACAGACTTTATTCATGTTATTCTTATTGTACTTTCGCATGGTGATTTCTGATGTATTCCAAATGTCCTGGTATTTATTATTCTGCCAAGTCAATTTTCACTGAGTTCAACTAATAACATTTTACCAGTTTCCAAGCACTTGGGAATTTCAGTCTTAACACCTACAGAAACGAACAGGATTTCTCAACCATTGTTTGGAATATTCTTGCGTGACTTGGGAAAATTGGGCACTCCATACTAAATTATCTGCTCCCTTAAGTTTTTCGTTTAAGCAGCTAAATTCTGAAGTATGCATTTTCTATGAATGAATTAAAAACAGCTCTCTGTACCTATGGCTGCACTAGACATCTTTGGCTATTATTAGAGCACTAGGCATGAATTGTAGACTGACATTGGAAGGTTCTCTACATCTTGGATAACTTTAAGTATATTTTTTTCATTTTGATTCAACTTTTGATTTGTGGAATTGAGACCACATGAAAAGGAGGAAGTTTTTAACTGTATCCAAATGTTGCTCATTTGAACAAGATGTAACCTAGTTTAACCGGCAGGTTTTGTCTCTCAACTGGGGTACCACATTCAGTTGCATTTGAACTTGAACAATGACAAAAGAAAGAATGCTTTGTTAATGGTACCAAATTTGAAAAGGCCAGAAGTTTAAAAATAATCTAAACCAAGCATCTTTCAGTAATGCACTTTGTCTGCAGTGGCACTTTCTTGCAAGCATTCATCTTCATCAGTTTACCTAATTAACTTGAGTACTTGAGTATGGGGTAGCAGTGGCATAGTGGTATTGTCACTGGACTAGTATTCCACAGACCCACGATAATGCGCTGGAGACCCGGGTCCAAATCCCACCACAGATGGTGAAACTTGAACATCTTGTTCACTAATGCCCTTTAAGCATTACCTGGTCTCACCTACATGTGACTCCAGACCCACAGCAATGTGATCGACTCTTAAATGCCCTCTGAAGTGGCCTAACAAGGCACTCAGTTTTATGAAACTATGTGGGGCGGCATGCTAGCATAGTGATTAGCACTGTCGCTTCACAGCTCCAGGGTCCAGGTTCAATTCCCGGCTTGGGACACTGTCTGTGTAGAGTCTGCACGTTCTCCCCATGTCTAAATCAACATCAGACATGTGGGAGTCTTTCAAGCGACAGTTGATTAAGATTCAGGAAAGTCACATTCCTAAGAGAATGAAGGATAAGTATATAAAGTTTAGGGAGCCTTGGATAACGAGGGATATTGTGAACCTCGTCAAAAAGAAAAATGAGGCTTTTGTACGATCGCAAGGGTGGGGACAGTTGAAACCCTTGAGTATAAAGGAAGGTACTTAAGCGGGAAATTAGGAGGGCTAGGACAGGTCATGAAACGTCCTTGGCAAGTAGGATTAAAGTGAATCCCAAGGCTTTTTATTCATATTTAAAAAGCAAGGGAATGGCCAGGGAAAGGATTGGACCACATCAGGACAGGCGGCACGGTGGCAGAGTGGTTAGCACTGCTGCTTCACAGCGCCAGGGTCCCAGGTTCGATTCCCGCTTCGGTCACTGTTTGTATGGAGTCTGCACGTTCTCCTAATGTCTGCGTGGGTTTCCTCCGGGTGCTCCGGTTTCCTCCCACAAGTCCCGAAACATGTGCTTGTTAGGTGAATTGGACATTCTGAATTCTCCCTCTGTGTACCCGAACAGGCAGTGGATTGTGGCGACTAGGGGATTTTCACAGTAACTTCATTGCAGTGTTAATGCAAACCTACTTGGGACAATAATAAACTTTATTTATTTATTTAAGGACAGTGGGGGGAATCTGTGTTGAGCTGGAGGAAATGGGTGGGGTACTAAATGAGTACTTTGCATCAGTATTCACCAAAGCTTGTGGAAGATGATTCTTGGGTAGGGTGTATGGACAGTTTGGATCATGTTAACATCGAAAAGGAGGAAGTATTGGGTCTTTTAAAAGATATTGAGGTAGATAGGTCTCGTGGACCCGATGAGATTTACCCCAGAATACTAAGGGAAGCAAGGGAGGAAATTGCTGGGGCCTTGACTGATACCTTTGTATCCTCATAGGCTTCAGGTGAGATCCCAGAGGAATGGAGAATGGCTAATGTGTGGTACCACTGTTTAAGAAAGGTAGCAGGGATAATCCTGGAAACTATAGGCCGCTGAGCCTCACATCGGTAGTACATAAATTATTGGAAAAAATTCTCAGGGACAGGATTTATACCCATTTGGAAACAAACGGACTCATTAGTAAGTGGCAAAACTCTTAGGAATATAGAAAGTCAGAGAGATCCGGCGTGCAGGTCCACAGATCTTTGAAGATGGCAACAGAAAAGTGGACGAGTTAGTCAAGAAAGCATACGGAATGATTGCTTTCATTGGACGGGGCATTGAGTGTACAAACTGGCAAGTCATACTACAGTTGTATAGGACCTTGGTAAGGCCGCACTTGCAATATTGCGCACAATTCAGGTCGCGACACTACTAGAGGGATGTGGAGGCTTTGGAGAGGGTGCAGAGGAGGTTTACCAGCATGTTGTCTGGTCTGGAGGGTGTTAGCTATGTGGAGAGGCTGAATAGACTCGGACTGTTTTCATTAGAAAGACTTAGGTTGAGGGGTGACCTGCTAGAGGTCTACAAGATTATGCGGGGCATGGATAGAGTGGATGGGCAGGCACTCTTTCCCACGGTGGGTGGGGGGGGGTCAGTCACCAGGGGGCATAGGTTTAAGGTCCGTGGGGCAAAGTTTAGAGAAGATGTGTGAGGCAGGTATTTTACGCAAAGGGTGGTGAATGCCTGGAACGCGTTGCTAGATGAGGTTGTGGAAGCAGGTACATTAACCGTGTTCGAAAGGCATCTTGATAAACACATGGATAGGATGGGTATAGAGTGATATGGCACAAGGAAGTGCTGAGGGTTTTGGAAAAGTTTGGCTGAAGGGCCTGTTCCTGTGCTGTTTTGTTTTTTGTTCTTTGTTTGCGTGGGTTTCCTCCGGATGCTGCGGTTTCCTCCCACAGTCCAGAGATGTGCAGGTTAGGTGGATTGGCCATGCTAAATTGCCCTTAGTGTCCAAAAGGGTTGGGTGGGATTGCGGGATGGGGTGGAAGTGTGGGCTTAAATGGGGTGCTCTTTCCAAGGGCCGGTGCAGACTCGATGGGCCGAATGGCAGCCTCCTGCACTGTAAATTCTATGATATGATTCGAAAAAGTCTAAAACCAATGTATCACCTGGAATCAACCCAGGCACCTGAACCGATCATTGGCTATTTTGTCGGAGCTGTCTCCAGATTGCATAATCATATTCATGGGATTATACATTGCAAATAATATGTTGTTCCACTGGAGGACAGACCCAGCAGTGGGGGCAGCACAGTGGTATATAGTTAGACGGGAGCATGAAATTTCATGGCATCAGGTCCCAAGCATCACGAATGTCAGTCTTCAGCCAACTCGATTCATTCCACGTGATATGAAGAAACAGCTGAAGGCATTGGATACTTCAAAGGCCTGACAATATTCTGACTCCAGAATAGGGCTCCAGGACTTGCCGCAGCCCTAGTCAAGTTAGTCCTGTACAGCTGCAACAGTGGCACCCATCTGGCAATGTGGAAAATTGCTCAGAATGTCCTGTACACAAAAAGCAAGACAAGTAGGCCAATTATGGCCCCATCAGTCTACTCTCGATCATCAGTAAAGTGATGGAAGGAGTCATCATCAGTGCTATCAAGTGCATTTTCTTCGCAATAAGCTGATCGCTGATGCTCATTTTGGGTTCCGCCAAGGCCCCACAGTTCCTGACCTCATTACAGTCTTGGTTCAAACATGGACTAAAGAGCTGAATTCCAGAGGTGAGAGTGACTGCCCTTGACATTAGGGTAGCATTTGACCAAGTGTGACATCAAGGAGCCCAAGCAAAACTGGAGGCAATGGGAATCCAGAGGGAAATGTTTCACTGTTTGGAGTCATACCTAGCACAAAGGTTGTAGTTGTTGGTGGTCAATCGTCTTAGTTCCAGGCATCGCTGCCGGCGTTCCTCAGGGTTGTGTCCTAGACCTAACCATCTTCAGCTGCTTCATCAATGACCGTATCTCCCATCAGAGGATCAGAAGTGGGGATTTTTGTTGACGATTACATATTACCTTTGTGAATCCAATGGTATTGCAGCAGTCCATGTCCAAATGCAGAAAGATCTGGACAATATCCAACTTGGGCTGACATGTGGCAAATAACATGACACACA
Organism: Scyliorhinus torazame; assembly: GCF_047496885.1. Lineage (NCBI taxonomy): Eukaryota > Metazoa > Chordata > Chondrichthyes > Carcharhiniformes > Scyliorhinidae > Scyliorhinus > Scyliorhinus torazame. The sequence goes on from NC_092712.1 coordinate 83,677,662, forward strand.
AGTGGAGGGCAATGTCCATTTCCAACAAGAGTGAACCTAACCATTGCCTTTTCAGATTCAATGCCATCGCTGAATTCCTCATATCAACATCCTGAGTGTTACCATTGACCAGAAACTGAACTGGACCAGCCATATAAATATTGTGGCTACAAGAGCACATCAGAGGTCAGGAATCCTTTAGAAAGTAACTCGCCTCCTGAGTCCCCAAACCTGTCCACCATTTACAACGCACAGGTCAGCGGTTGATGGACTACTTTCCACTTGCCTGGATGGGTTCAGCTTCATCAACACTCAAGAAGCCTGACACCATCCAAGACAAAGCAGTCTGTTTGACTGGCATCCCATCACAAAATTCAGTCCCTCCACCACCGATGAACAGTGGCAGCAGTGTGTACTATCTACAAGATGCATTGCAGGAACTCACAAAGACATCTTAAACAGCACCTTCCAAACCTATGACCACTGCCATCTAGAAGGACAATGTCAGCAGACATTTGGGAACACCACCATTTGGAACTTCCCCTCCAAGTCATTCACCATCTTGGCATGGAAACATATCACCGTTCCTTCACCGTCACTGGGTCAAAAACCTGGAACTCCCTCCCTAACAGCATTGAGGGTGTGCTTACAACACATGGACTGCAGCAGTTCAAGAAGACAGCTCACCACCACCTTCAGAATAGCAATTAGGGGTGAGCAATAAATACTGCCCTAGCCAGCAACACCCACATCCCATGAATGAATAAAGAAAATATGCAACTAATTTAAAAATTAGTAGTTTTGTTGCATCTTGTATACAGCAAGTCTATAAAGCTCACATCCTTTAGTGTAAGGTAGGGGAGTCTCATGTCAGTGGTTGGGAAACTACTGGAGAAGATTCTGAAGGAGAGAATCTATCTCCACTTGGAGTGGCGAGGTTTGATCAAGGATAGTCAACATGGCTTTGTCAGAGTGAGGTCCTGCCAAACAAATTTTTGAGCATGTACTGAAATGTAAAGATGAGGGGAGTGCAGTTGATGTAGTTTACGTGGATTTCAGCAAAATCTTTGACAAGGTACCACATGGGAGACGTATAAAGAAGGCAAATGCACATGGGATATAGGGTCATTTGATAAGGTGGATTCATAATTGACTTAGCGGTAGGAGACAGATGGGTGATGAGAGACAGCCGCTTTACTGTCTGGAAGCCAGTGTCCTGTGGCGTACCACAGAGATCCGTGCTGGGCCCTGTAATAATAATAATCTTCTTTATTGTCAGAAGTAGGCTTATATTAACACTGCAAAAAGTTTCTGTGAAAAGCCCCGAGTCGCCACATTCCGGCTCCTGTTTGGGTACACAGAGGGAGAATTCAGAATGTCCAAATTACCTACTAGCACGTCTTTCAGGACTTGTGGGAGGAAACCGGAGCACCAGGAGGAAATCCATGCAGACATGGGGAGAACGTGCAGACTCCGCCCAGACAGTGACCCTAGCCGGGAATTGAACCTGGGACAATGGCGCTGTGAAGCCATAGTGCTAACCACTATGCTACCGTGCTGCCCTATTGCTTGGCATTTATATAAATGACATAGATGACTATGTGGGGGGTACTATCAGTACATTTGCAGATGACACAAAGTTTGGCTGGGTGGTTAACAGTGAGGCTGAGTGTCTTGGGTTACAGGAAGATATAGACGGAATGGTCAAATGAGCAGATAAGTGGCAGATGGAATTTAACCGTGAAAAATGTGAGGTGATACAGTTTGGCAGGAGTAACTTAAGAATGAAGTATACAAGGAAAGGTCTGACACTGGGAAGTTCTGATGAACAAAGGGACCTTGGCGTGTTTGTAATTAGATCTCTGAAGGCAGAAGGGGAGGTTAATAGGGTGGTGAAAAAGACAAATGGGACACTTGCCATTATCAATCGGGACATAGATCACAAAAGCAGGGAGGTCATGATGAGGCTGTACAGAACTTTGGTGAGGCCATAGTTGGAGTACTGTGTGCAATTCTGGTCACCACATTATCGGAAGGATGTGATTGCACTGGTGGGGAGGGGGGGGGGCGTGCAGAGAAGATTCACCAGGATGTTGCCTGGGATGGAACATATAAGTTATAAAGAGAGGTTGGATCAGGTTGGGTTGTTTTCTCTGGAGCAGAGAAGACTGAGGGGTGACCTGATTGAGGTATACAAGATTTATGAGAGGCATGGCTAGGGAGCAGCTGTTCCCCTTAGTTGAAGTGTCAGTTATGAGGGGACACCAGTTCAAAGTGAGGGGTGGGAGGTTTAGGGGGGGATTTGAGGAGAAAAAAAGTTATTCAGAGAGTGGTGACCGTATGGAATGCACTACCTGGGAGGATCATAGAGGCAGGATGCCTCACATCCTTTAAAAAGTACCTGGATGAGTACTTGGCACATCATAATATTCAAGGCTCTGGGCCAAGTTCTGGCAAGTGGGATTAGGTGGCAGGTCAGAGTCGTTGGTGCAGACTCAATGGGCCGAAGGGCATCTTCTGCACTGTAGTATTCTGTGATTCTGTGATGAGAGTTTGTCTAATTACAGCTATTTAGAACAATGGTGATGCTTTCAGGAAAAATTATAGTGAACCACAAAATATAGATGATGTAATATTTTTGTTAGTACAAAAGCACATTACTGCAGATGGTGGAATCTGAAACAAAAACAGAAAATACTGGACAATTTCAGGACTGACAGAATCTGTGGAGAGATAAGGGAGCTAACATTTCAAGTCTGGATGACTCTTTGTCAAAGCTAATAATTTTGCCAGATCTGTTCACAGATTCTGGAAGGTGAGAAAAAAACTGATATCAAGATAATGGGGTAGAATTTCTGTTTTGGGTGCACTCAAGAAATTGATCCAAAAATACGCTTGAAATCTCACCTGAGTAGGTTCAAGTTAACGATGGATTGCATTTGCAAACAGAAAGCCTTTCCTGAACCATAATAATTGATAGGAAATAATTGTTTCCCCCCCCCCCCCTCCTTTCAGTTGATTTGGACAGTCACAAGAATACCAATATCAGGGGAACAACAACGTAATAATATGTGACAAGAAAGTGCTGATTGGTTGACATGTAGACCTTGATTGGTGGCACCGTTGCCATGGAGAATGCGCCAGTTAATGATGACTGATTGTTAACCTTGAAGCATCATTTGAAAATTTAAGCCAAGCATTAGTCAAGGCATTGCACTGAGAAATGAACCAGCGAATGGCTATCATTTATTTTGTTCAGCTGAAACAGGCACAAGGTGTGTTCATGTTCCTTCTGTCTGCAAAGAACAGGGCCCTGTGTATTAATATATGTAACTTCCAGTACACACACATGTGCCACACTGCAAGCCCAACTGACTCTCTTAAATTGGTTGTTGGTTTAATTTTTAATACATTCAAGACTATATAGAAAATGTGCAGTTGCAGAATTATATCTAATGTTGGACACTCTGTTTTGGGTTTTGCATGCACGGGCTGTTTGGGTACAGTCTGTACCTTGCCCGTTGAAAACCGAGGAAGGGACGATACCATCTACCAATGTTTGTGGCGTATAGCCGACATACCTAGCCTCACACAAGCACTGAAATTCACATTCCACATTACTCATTGTGTGATGAGCAGAAGCTCGTTTTGGCTTGACTGCAGCATCAGTTAATAGCGAATACCACTCGTGGTGCTACAGCATAGTAGCAGTGTGAAACAGTTAGCTTTACCTGCTGCTCAAACGTTTGAGATACCTTACCCTTCCAGGTTAATCTAAGGTGGACTCTCTTCTCATCTACTCTCTCAGCACTCTTCTCATACAGTATAAATTTGTTGTTACCCTTGACAATCCTATTCTTGTGTTTGGCCTGATGAGTGCAAGATAAAAATCTTCAACAAAATGTCTTTTTTGAGCAATATTTGAGTTTTGTACTCCCAAACATCTCAATGACGAATCTTGCCTCGCCACATTCAATAGATTTCCCATCATTGTGGGCAGGTCCTAATCTAGGTGAATTGGATCTTAAACTAGATCATGGAAAACACAGCCTTTACATGATTTTGAGCTTAACATATTTGTGTTTAGAGTTCCTCAATCTTTGTGCTGATTTAACAATTTAGCAATTTGGGAGAAATGGTGGCATAATTGAATGTCACTGGACTAGTAACGCAGAAACCCAGGCTAATGCTGTTGGGACATGGGTTGAAACAACCATCAGAGCAGCTGGTGGAATTTAAATTCAATTAATAAATCTAGAATATAAAGCTATTCTCTGTAATGGCCACAGTGAAACCATCATCGATTGTCGTACAAAAACATCCGGTTCACTAAGGCCCTTTAGTGAAGGACATCTGCCATCCTTACCCAGTCTGGCCTACATGTGACTCCAGATCTACAGCAATGTGATTGACTTTTAACTGCCCTCTGAAATGGTATCGCAAACTACTTAATTGAAGGACAATTAGGGATGGACAACAAATACAAGCCTTGTCTGTGAGGCCCAGATTCCATGAAAAAATAAAGAGAAAAAAATCCCAGATTGCACTGATATTACCAGCGTGAATGAGCAGAAACTCTATCCCAATATTCCGATGAGAAACTTGAGATAGTTATCGTAACACTAAGCTTTTATTTTGTAGGAGAAACATTTATTCTTTTGTGTAATAAAGCTAATGCCTGGAGGTTTTAAAACGATAGCATCTAGTTGAAAATCGCTTGGCTGGCTCAATAATATATATGAAGATAATAGTGGATTGCATTCCAAAGCATATTTGAAGCTGTAAGTTTATGATTTGATTTATTGTAAAAGTTGAATCTAAATGATCAAAAGTTGTTCTTAAAAATTGTTATGGAAACTTCAAATCTGCTTTGAAAAGAAATAATTCAGCAATGTTGAATTCTGTTTAGATGGTATGTCGCCCTCAATCATTTTGCATGTGTAGATGGAGATGTGTACCAAAATGAAATCCGAATTAGTGTGCTTTCATCTTGCTGATAGTTATAAAAAGGCAAAACCTCTTTTTCTTTCTCCCCTCCCCTTTTTGTTGGCTGTTCTAAGATGAGGAAACCCTTGAGAGTGGTAGGTTAATTTTTGCTGCCTATTGAATACAAAATTACAGTAATTTTAATCGTTTTGCTTCCAGCCATTTTAATTTTGTACTTTTGAATTCTTTTCTGCTTCTCAGAGGAATTTGAAGGTATTTGTATTCGGTTTCAATTCTGTAGTCAAATACATTTGTCATGTAATAGTTGAAAAAATACTTTTATAATGCTTAACTGCTTTCGCAATTGCTATTTTTTCCCCTTGTGTTGAAGATATAGAACCCATTGATTAGAAAGAGTGCATATGAGATGTATGGTTTGATATTTTTGTATCCACTGATTACAATTTTATACATTTATAGTTCAGTGCATTTGACTTCTCTGCCTCTGTTCATTACAGTTTTCAGCGAATTCTGTTTATGTTCACTGGTTTTCCACTGACAAACATACTGAAATGAAAATTTAAAGGAAAGAAAATATGCAAATGGACATTTTATATATTTTGCAACATATGGCACACAGTTTCACTTATTGCATTGCCTTTAAGGGAAATAATATCAGGATTTAAAGATGTGGATCTTATTTAATATTCCTGCAAGATACACATCAAATCAAGTTTACAAGAATATTGTTGGAAAGAGTGCAAGAATGAAACACACCTGGATGCTGAAACGTTGAATCGTGGGTATAAAATGGACAACTGCTATTATCCCAAGTTTCTACCGATGGGAAAACTTTAAAATACATCAATGCCTCCAACAAAAAATAAATGTAGTTGCACATGCAAAGAGATTTGTTATATACCCACAGAGTTGTAATAACCTGTGTTTATGCAAGAGTCAGAAGCTGGTGTATCAGTGTGGGTTACTAAAAGAGAAGATAAACAATTAAGTACATTGCACTGGATTTCGTGTGCTCCATCCTTTTCATGAATGAGGTCCAAACATGCACTTATATTGTCAATACATACAGTTGTTTGATGGCTGGCTGCTCATCATGGAATTTTACCCGGATATACTCTTGAGAGGAGAATTTGATCTTACCTGTCTGACTGATATAATAGCATTAAAGGAAGAAGACCCTTAAAAGGGTCCTTAAAAAGGAAAGAAAATAATAATGATACTTGAAGTACTTGAACCTTTAGTGCATTATTATACAGTTGAATACTTCTTAATTCACTGTTTCTATGCCTGTAAAGTTTACTGATACATACTGTGCATATTCAGTTATCTATGTTACTGCCAGTCTAAAGGATTAATGTGTCCATGCAGTCACTGCATGTGTCACTGCAGTCCATGTATAGTTGCACCTTTCTGGCATTGTTCTGGTGCAGGATAGTAGAATTGTAAAAGTTTATAACACAACCAATGGTCACCAGCTCTCCATCGGCAGAATATAAAACTATTCGTACTGTCACACTTTCTCTCTATTACACTGTATTTTGTTCTGTCTTAAACATGCTTTGTGATGAAGCATTTCATGCCCCAGTACACTACAGCACAAAGGAGTATTAGAACCTGTATCCTTGCTCTCTTTTCACAATTTGAAATTGATCATTCATTACTAATTGTCCAAACGAATTAAATTGCTTTTGAGAATAACTGGAGAAAAACACTTTCATTATTTTTTAAAAACCTTTTGGATTCACATATATCCTGTCCTGGAAATGGTACCATATCCCAACTTCCTTCTCATAACTATGCTTTATCATCCTGTGAATCATCCCAGTGAATCTATGCTTTCTATGATATGACAACTCAAAACTACACAAAGCATCACACTAGTAACCTATGCTTCTGTTCAGAAAATGCTGTTTTGTATGACTTTTATCGAACTGCATTTGGACTTTCAGGAATCGGTGTATTTCAATCTCTAGGTTTCTCTATTCATGCAACGGTCTTCAGCATCATTTCATGTATTATATGTTTCCATGTATTGATCTGCCACTTAAATATCATGGTCTCTCATTTCTCAAAATGAAATTTGTTCTTTCCACTACTTGTCAATATACCTTTTTCTGTTTACTTAAGCCCCTTTTGTTGTACTGTAAGCAAAATTTAATATTGAGATTTCAAAGTATCCACATCTAATAATTGAATGTTATTTTGACGACAACCCTTTTCCAGTCCCAACAACAGCCCGTTATCCTAAGTTTGTCCTGTCTGACAACCAGCAGTTCCTCTTTAGTACAGTGGTTAGTATCCCGCCTGACACGCGGGAGACCGGGATTCAATTCCCCGACGGGGAGCTTTGTAGCTGTCCAGAAGCTCCAGTGGAATACTTTTGTGGCCTGCACGGTAGCACAGTGGGTAGCACTGTGCTTCACAGCTCCAGGGTCCCAGGTTCGATTCCCGGCTTGGGTCACTGTCTGTGTGGAGTTTGAACGTTCTTCCTGTGTCTGCGTGCGTTTCCTCCGGGTGGTCCGGCTTCCTCCCACAAGTCCCGAAAGACATGCTGTTAGGTAATTTGGACATTCTGAATTCTCCCTCCGTTTACCCGAACAGGCGCCGGAATGTGGTGACTAGGGGCTTTTCACAGTGTTAATGTTAACCTACTTGTGACAATAAAGATTATTATTAAAAAAACTTTCTATCCATGAAGCTACATTCCTCCTTGACGATAAATCTCACAGGATGATTATTAATCATCTGAAAATCCAGGTACTTGACGATTGTGGAATTTACTTTCTCATTTTTACTAGTTACTTTAAAAATACTGATATATTTGTCAGAAACACCTGCTTTTAACAAATTCATGCCAGCTGTGTTGATTAACATGAAGTTTTGAGTAAACATTTCTGAATGCTTATTAATGTTTCTACTCATTGTGCATTCCAAGAGTTTCCCTATCATTAATTTTAGAATCTCAATTGCAGTTACTTTGCTAAGCAGTGGAAGATAGTCAGCCATTTAAATCGAATCAAGTTGTAACAACAGTTTCAGTCCTACTTATTGCAAATGTGTAGACGTTTGGAACTAGTTGCTTGGTAATACAGAACTTGATTATTGCTAAAAACAAAAGACATGCTGTTGAAGCTTTTAATCTTGCTCACATCAGGTCAGTTGCAAAGTACCTTTGCTTTTGTTAACAGTTAGTATACTAACGCAATTAAAGGATGTTTAACCTGGGGAAAAAGTAACTCTTTATAGGCTGCACGGCTTATTTCATCACACTTAAAATGAAGAATATTATTGAACTGATTTTTAACTCTGATTGTGGGAATTCACATTTAGCAGACTGTGACTGATGTTGCTCTGCATGTTAGATGTCGGTTCCTTCCAAAAGATCTCTACTAGTTTCTAAGTGAGATGAAACATTCGTGACCAATTTACGTTGATAAATTATCAGCACCCAAGATGAATTTAAAGCAACTTTTCAAATAGTTTGGAACAAAAAATATATATTTGTCCTCTCATTCTTTGCTCCCTCTCCTTTATGGAAGATGTACATACAGGTTATGTATACTTATCACCAACCCTTGAGTGCTCACTGACCTCTAGTAGTTTTTGCAATACATTTCCTCTTATGTAATTTTAAAAAACAAAATATAAATTTAATAAATTTTTGATTTTCTATGACATGAAGTTGAGGCTAAATTTGTCTTGATGGCGTTCGAGGCGTTCATACTTGGGTTTGCAAGTGTTAATCCCTGTTTTATATTGCCAATGACAAGTATTCTTCATCTGCATTTAGAATGAAAACTGCCTGTGAAAAGTCACCTTATAATAACAACCCTGCCCCCACTCCCATTGATGGCATTGCAGCACCTCTACTGGCGAGGTGATGCAGTTGCTGCAAGACAACATTACATAGGAAGCTACTGATATGAATGTGCGCTGTTATAAAATTGGAGCTTATACCAGAAAAGGTTGACAAACGTTTTCACAGCACTAGAGGTTTTTAAGCAATGGAAATTTAACAAAAACAGAATCACAGGTACAACAAAGCTAGACATGGCCCGCGAACTGTAATAATAGTTCATTGATAATTGTCTGGAAAACCCAGAATCAAAACCAAGCCTATTGCTCATTGGAACAAGTTTCAACTATGATATTTTGTTTCAATGTTGAAATCATTCAGAAATTAAAGTGGTGTATTTTGAAATTAACGTATGTTTTATAAAACTAATTTTGAAATTAAGTGTAATTGAAATGCCATGACATGCACCTGTTTCTTTTCTTTTTCTTCCTCTTTAAAATATTGTAAGCAATTATTTTTGCAAAAAGGTACTAAACAGTCGGAAGGGGCATTCCGCCCCTACTTGAAAACTCGGAACTGCAAGGCAGTGTAGTGCTTGGTTACTTGGAGGCAGCTTATCTTAACGGTTGCATTGTAGCTGCATTTGTGACTGAGCCTCTAACTGTTCTGCTTCTTTTCCTGGCCTTTGTTGATTGTGGTTATATCCTTTCTCCAGAAGACGCTGAATATGGTGACCTTGTCAGTGGACTCTATATAGGTGAGCAAATAGACACAGCGCATGCTAATCCTTTGTTTCTTCACTTCCTTTCTTTATTTTCAATTTCTTTCTCTATAGCGGTGCATTAAAAATTACAGATTTGTTTTGACTCATCCAGTTAGTCTGAATGTTAAATAATTTGTTTTTTAAGTAGTAGCTAAATTTTTTGATTCACATTTCAATTTAATTTTTCCCAAACAATAGAGCCCGGAAGTCAAATGCCTCTGAAAGTTCAAATTCCAGCATGTTCCGGCCTTGACAACAATGTGTTATAAGCACATGCCGTTGTACTAAACTTCTCACTTCTTGTTGCTGTGATTGCGCAATTGACATTGAATTTTTAAATGAGAAGTTGTCAAGGAAATAAAATTAGGTCAGTGGAGTTAAATGAGTTATGAATGTCCAATTATGATACAAAGTTGCTTCTCTTTGATCCTAGGGAAAGGCAGAGAGGGACAGGCATGAGATATTTGGGTAGAAATGTGTCCTGAACATGAGCAAAAAATTGACAACAATGCATAAACAGCCCATTTCACACTCTGCATTACTTTTTTTCCCATTCTATTTTATTGTGTAAATGGAGCTGCCTATTTCTGTCATTCACTTTATGCTGCAGCCCCAGTCAAAATGTCTACTCCATTGTCTCCATAGGTGGATTAATCTATTTCTTAAGTGACATATAATGCAATGAACAAAAGCAAATACTTTATGTACGTTGGAAATCTGAAATAAGAACAGAAAATGCTAGCAAACATTCGGCAGGTCAGGAGCATCTGTGGTTGGAGACACTGTCTGATCTAAGTGTTTTCCAGCATTTTCTGTTTTTTATGTGTAATACCATAGAAGTGGAAGATTTAAATTTAATTTTGATATGCAAAATAAGTCTATATTGGGATTTAAACATTATTGCTTTCTGAAAAGGGAGGAGAAAAATAAACTCTTTGTGATTACTTTACTGTTCATAATATACATAAATCATTTGGTTTTGTGGGCCAAATGTAATATTTCCAAATTTGCTGTTGATACAAAACTAGGTGCGTATGTAATTGTGAGGAGGATGTAAGAAAGCCTTCAGGGCACTTGGACTGGTTAAGTGAATGGGCAAGAACATGCCAGATGGAATATAATGTGAATAAATGTGAAGTTATCCACTTTGGGAGAAAAAACAGGAAGGCAGAATACTTTCTAAATGATGAGAGTTTGGAATGTGTTGATACCCAAAGGGATCTGGGTGCCCTGGTTCATGAGTCACTAAAGGTTAGCAGGTTGGGACATCGTCTAAAATTAGGGCTAGATCATTCGGGAGAGATTTTCAGAAGAAACTTTTCACCCCAAGGGTAGTAGAGGTTTGGAACTCTCTCCCACAAACAGCAATTGAAGCTAAATCAGTTGTTAATTTTAAATCTGAGATAGATAGATTTTTGTTCAGCAAAAATATTAAGGGATATGGGCCAAAGGCCATGATCTCATTGAATGGCGGTACAGGCTTGAATGGCCTATTCCTGTTCCGATGTAGGTCAGCAAACAGTTCGGAAAGCAAATGGTATTTTGACCTTCATTGCAACAGGATTTGAGTACAGGAGTAAAGATGTCCTGGAGCAAATGTAGAGAATCTTGGTGATACAGCACCTGGAGTGTTATGAACTGTTTTGGCCTCTTTATCCAAATAGGATATATTTGCCATAGAGAGAGTGCAAGAGAGGGATGGTGGGATGTTTTATGAGAAAAGATTGCAGAAACTAGGCCTGTGTTCTCCAGCGTTTCAAAGAATAAGAGGTGACTGAGATGAGGAAGCATTTCTTCATTCAGGGAGTGGTGAATCTTTGTAATTCCCAAGAGGACTGTAAAAGCTCAACCATTGAGCATGTTTATGAGACATAAATTGATAGATTTCTGATTCGTAATGGCATCAAGGCATATGGGGATAGTGCAGGAAAGTAGATGATCAGCCATGATCTAATTGAATGGCAGAGCAGGCTCAGCCGATCGAATGGCCTACTCCTGTTTCTATGTATCCACACCACTCTTATGAATGTTTAAACGGTATTACTGAAAGCAATCACTGTCCAAGTAATCTGTCAAAAGGGAGAAGTGCAAAATCTAAGCACCTTATTAATTCTTAATTAGATTTCTCACATTCTAATGTTTCACATGATACAGCTGCTTTGTCTGAATAATGCTGACTTATTAAAGTGTTTGAAGGAACCACAGCATATTAGAGATGGGAAGATTTGACAAAGAAATACCAGGATAAATTTGTTTGCAAGTACATGTGAGAAATAGTACATCACCAATCTGTGTTCATTAATTTGACACATGACATGGATATGAACATTTGGTTGGTTGGGGAGTTATGGTTCACATTATTGTGTTAACATTTCAGTTTTAAATTTGGTATACCAATTTTCTACTGGCTATTACTGAATAAAACATTACATTCTTAGCATTAAGGCCATGTTTCTATTGATACTCTTCCCACACTGGGTGCCCGATTTTCTTCATGGAGGCAGGAGTCAGGAACTTTTCTGACATAACGATTCCACCTCCGTCCCAGTGCCAGCTGGCCAGATTTTGATCCGGGGAGGCTGGGACAGCCAGAGGTGGCAGCAGGCTCAAGGTGGAGACAGAGGCGGGCTGATGTCACAGCCAGATTGAATGGTCTGTTTCTGTCCACAGAGACACCAGCCCAGTTCTGAAGATAAGTGTAAATCCCTTCACACCTTTTTCAACCTCCTCACCCCTCCCACCCACCAGGCACACCCTCCACCCTCATTCGCACCCCCCACTCATCCCATCTTACAGCTATTTCATGTTCCCTACCTCCTTCACCCCCATAAAACTCCCTTTCACCACTCAACTCCTTACTCTCACCTACATAAACTGTCCCATCTCACCTCACCTGGCATCCACTTTGCAAACGGAACACATGAGTCCTATAATTTGAAAGCCTGTGAAAAGCTCATAAATCTGTCAAAGTAAACAGACTTCACTTAAATAGGTACTTAATTTTTTATTATCCTCATTCCCCAAGGCACCTGTGTAAACAAATACTGCAGTGCAGAATCTGTTAGTGCCTTTGAAGGCAGCCAAAAGCTCAGATTTATGTCAAAGCTTTCAAATAACTGAGCTGTTCTGTAAAGAATGAATGACAGTCATGGGGAAAATACAATCAGCTACTGACCTCACATTGTGGGTAATCTATTCTAATACATCTGAAGATTTTTCCATTTTTGCAATGCTGTTCTTTCATTTGACAGTTTGCCAGTTGTCAGAAGTAACAACCTGGTAACCATATATTTAATGGTGACTTAACTTATCATAGTACTATCTAACTTTCGTAAACCTACATAACTCAGGCTGCCTGATTTATTGCTGAACTGTGAAGAAGGCAGCACCAGTTTTACTCACTATTTAAAGTCCTCCCACTTCCCCTTCCACTTTGCACATGTGACTTTAAAAGGTTTTCAAAACACGGCAGCATCCATGAAAATTGCAGAAGTTCTAACATTTTTACTTCCAGAATAGTGTTAACAACTTCTAAACAGGAGTGGGTGAGGTTCCCAACTGCCTGTTTTCCTGCACTGCCAAAAATATCTGGAGGTGGAAATTGGGGTGGGACTCTCGGACCTGCACTCCGACTGCCATTTTCCTCTCCCGCCTGTGTCCGTGTGGCCCCAAGTTGGGGCTAGGAAATCCAGCCCTGAGTATTTAAATACATGTTTCATGCATTTTCGTGCTGCTAGTGTACTAAAAACACCTGTTGAATTAGTTAGGTGGTTGACTCCATTCAGTTTATCCCATGAATAGAATAAATGCTTGGATCTCAAGTAGTTTAAAAATTCATTTATCTTTGTAGAAGTAGCCATTCTTTATAAGGAGCAGGAGAACCATGTGTGGAGAATATTTCTACCTTTTCTAGACAGAAATTAATTTGGGTAACGTGAGGAAATAAAAGGTGATCTGGAATGTAAAGTTGACAGTATGTCAAATAATTGCTCCAAATTTAAAAAAGAAATCTCTGATTTGTATTTAAATGCAGAAGCATTGCAATGCTATGAAATATCGGTTTTACAGGATCTTGTAGTCAATTACATTGGTACTGACAATACACATTGTCTAGCTCTATTCATTATGTAACACAAACTAGTTTTGTAGAGCTCCTTCTAAAAGAGCAGAGTAACCTTTAGCCCCACAACAAAGTTCCCACTATCACCTTGTTTTAGGCACAGCCGGTAATCATTATCTATTCTGTTAACAGCAATGAAATAGAATGAGAAAGTAATTATGTTCTGAAACTGTAGAACGATTTCATGTTGTCGCCCACTTTACACATTCCAGTAAATCATTGTACAAACCAGTTTATGATGAATATATTAACTTAATGCAGCAGTAGACCATGGAGAGTAAGGTGACGAGGAGCATGGTTTTCAAAACATAGCAGTACTTGTGAATCATAGAATTTACAGTGCAGTAGGAGGCCATTCGGCCCATCGAGTTTGCACCGGCTCTTGGAAAGAGCACCCTACCCAAGGTCAACACCTCCACCCTACCCCCATAACCCAGTAGCCCCACCCAACACTAAGGGCAATTTTGGACACTAAGGGCAATTTATCATGGCCAATCCACCTAACCTGCACATCTTTGGACTGTGGGAGGAAACCGGAGCACCCGGAGGAAACCCATGCACACACAGGGAGAACGTGCAGACTCCGCACAGACAGTGACCCAAGCCGGAATTGAACCTGGGACCCTGGAGCTGTGAAGCAATTGTGCTAACCACCATGCTACCGTGCTGCCCCAAGGGCGTATACTATTTAGTCATACTAAGAATATCACCTTGAGGAAGAAGTTGTCAGCTTTATTCTTTCATAAACTAATTGTACCAAACATAATTAATATTGAAGAAGAATGATTCTGTCACAGGTATAATCCTAAGGGTGTCAAAGCTTGCTGAAATTTATCCTTGAAATCTCAAGGACAGTATAGTAATCTGCATTGCACAGATGGTGGCTTTTGAATATGTTTCTTGGTGGAAAAGATAAGTATAGCTTAACAGGGGAAGCCCTTAGTTAATATGCTAGTGAGACTTTCAGCACAGAATCATGGAGTGTTGGTAAATAAAGTGCTCAAAACGTGTGGAAACAGAATTTACTACTTTTTGAAACTAATTGATTCATGGAGTTTTTCCATATTCAGACATTTAATAGTTCATGGTTAGAACTACCATAACCCCAGATCCACTTTCAAGCAATAGTAAATGAGTGTAGTAGTAGGGTGGTTTTATGCTGGGCTAAGAGTCCAGAAGACATGAGTTCCAATCCTATCCTTGCCTGCTGTAAAACAGAATCCAGTGGGCTATAACATCTGCCTCCACACTGTCGTACCTAGAGGGGTAACCCAAGGATGTGCTGGGGCATCCCCACGCACTGCCCACCCCCCTTCCAAATGAGGTATGATAACCCCACCCCACTCTTTTGATGCTCGGCCTTGGGGACACGCTGCGTTGACTTGATCTCACCCAGCCTGAGTCGAAAGGTCAGGCGAGACAGCATCGGAAAAAGCATCACAAACGTAATTGGAAATGGAAAGACAATCCCAATCTCCGAGTAAGTTATGGTCCACTCGTATATCTGATAACTTAGCCTTAGAAAAGAACCTTGATGTTAACCTAACTGGTTAACTTTTGACCCAGACTTTGTGGTCAGCAGCAAAGGAAGATGCATTACGTTCACAACTGCTCAAGGATTTTTGCGGATTTTTGAGTGGCAACTTCCTGATATTGGGTGCAAGATCCAGCGTATCGTGCTTGACAGAGGTTCTGTGGCCTGTCTGAGCAGGGCCAGCAACAGCATCTTGTCAACCAATTGCATTGGATAATTTTGTCCAAGATATTGTAAATTTGTGGAATTCTTCCTGTTGAAAGATGATGGGCGGAACTCCTCCATGGCCTGCAGCGGGTTCAATGGAGGGTGGGAGGGGGCCAGAATTTGGCCTGAGTCCAAAAAGTAATTTTACACCGGCGTGAATTTCCCACAGGATTTTCTGGCTGGTACTCTCTATGATGGATCGGGAAACCCACTGGAGATCGACATGAAACTAATTTGCACCCTGGCCAACCAGAATCGTCCATCCACATCTGATTCTCTGCCACACCAGTGGGAAAACGTGCTGGTCCAGAATACATCTGGACTTAGCTAAACAATGCCTTGGGCTGCCTGTGGAGTTTGCGATGGAGGCCACCAACAACCCTGGAACCCATAAACACCACGGGGTGGGGGGGGGAAACACAAGATCTACAGGTGGATCTTGGTATACCCATCTTCCAGTTTCAGTGCTCCTGGGAAGCCATCTCCTTTTTCAGGAGGACCATCTTCTTTCTTCAACGGTGGGTCGGTGATATTCATCGCCTTTTCATTATAGCACCCAGATATGGTGCTGAGACTCACACAATCATGCCCACCCCACCATGGAATACAGCGCTACACCCTGGGTGCATGAATATTGGGGTCAGAGTTGAAAGGTACAGTGTGATTTCCCGTCAACCTCCGCAGTGGGAAAAAATCCTTGCTCCTGCCCTCGCCGCTGGACTTATTCCCAGATGGAAGAATTCCACCCGATGTGTGGATTGGTGAACTCTGGGGAATAGAAATTGGAATATTGATAACGTGATTTCCAAATTAAACCCTTAAAAAATATATACATGCCAGTCATTTTCAGCTGCATCTGCATTGCTCAAAGAAAACTTGAAAAGAAAACATTGTAATGAAAAGTCTCACATTATTGATAGTTAGGCTTTTCTTTTGTTACTTTTGCATTATTAATAGATTTCCATTATCAACAGTCGATAGCTACGGTGCTAATATGTCCATGTGTAAATTCTCATCATAGAACATACAGTGCAGAAGGAGGCCATTCGGCCCATCGAGTCTGCACCGACCCACTTAAACCCTCATTTCCACCCTGTCCCCGTAACCCAATAACCCCTCCTAACCTTTTTTGGTCACTAAGGGCAATTTATCATGGCCAATCCACCTAACCTGCACGTCTTTGGACTGTGGGAGGAAACTGGAGCACCCGGAGGAAACCCACGCAGACACGGGGAGAACGTGCAGAATCCGCACAGACAGTGACCCAGCAGGGGATCGAACCTGGGACCCTGGCGCTGTGAAGCCACAGTGCTGATCACTTGTGCTACGATGCTGCCCCATCATCGTTTAATTAATTTAATTTTGATGCATCACCAATGTGCCTGCAATGAGTTCATCAGGAATTGCCTTGAATGGTTTGAAATTGTGAAATTTCTACTTGAATTATTTTCAGATAAATGTTCAGTAAAAGGAAACTGTACTGTTGCAACAACATATTGTTTGCTGGAGGGGCCAGGAATCTGCAATATGAAAATGAATATTGTAGGAATGCTCAGGGTGATCGAAAGGAAATGGAGATCACTGCTGTGGCCTCGACAAAAACAATTCTAGTCCTCATGTTCTTGCATTTCTGTCTTTTAAAATCTGTCTTTCACAAAACAACCGTTTTCATCAACATCAAATAAATATAGACAATAGGAACATTATTTCATTTCTAATAGCTTTTGAATTTCTTGTTGTACTATGATCATTTAAGGACAAACTGATAGGCGGAGGGGTGGAACATAAAGATTAACTGAGAGCCTATAACTTACTCGATCTGGCAACAGGACATTTTGCAGCAGGAACATTTACACATCTGATTTTCATTAAATTTGCATATCCAATCAAATAGTTACAACTAACCATCCAATTGATTGTATGTTTTGAATGTAATCCAGATGTTGCTAAGCTGTTATAGTAAATGAACACAAATAAATAACTTTTTTCATATAAGAATGACTATCAGTCAAGTCTTCCTTCCCTTCAACATTACAAGTTAATTTCTTCTTTATTTCCCAACTGGAGTGTAATCATTGTGCACGTCTGATTGCTGCATTATTTTTGCCAGCTGGTCACACTCAAAATTTCTTTCGGTTGTAAAGTGTAAAGTCTAATATATGAAAAGCATGCAGATAATAACAGCAGAGCTATTGTATCTTGGAACCAAGATAAATACAGCTGAATGGCTGACAGGACAACAACGTTTAAGCAATTGTATTTTTTTTAGATGAGTATATGTGCACTTTGAGAGACTTTCTGTTGGAAAGCAATTTCATTATATTGAACAACTTAAAAGTTGCAAAAGTGAATGCGAGGATGTCAAATACCATATGTGTACTATTAGTTACATTTGTTTAGTTTTGCATGTGTTAGAGAGATTGAAGTAGCCGCAGCATTTGAAATTAACAGACAGGAAAGACCAGCCAGTTCATCAAACCTGCCCCTCACAAATGATGGCAGGAACATAATAACAAGATGTCCCACTCTGCCCACAACCCACCCTCTTCCCCCATCCCAAGCAGCCATTTAATTTCTTGGAAGAGCTGAAACAAATCCAAGGCAGTATGTAATGTTGAAGAATGCTTCCTTCCCTTTGACCTGATATTTTGCTTTGACCTGATAGGTTGAATGTGCCCAATATCTGTGAATTTGCCATGGGTTAAAATCATCTGGTCCATTTCGCCTATCACCCCTATGCTCACTGAGCTACACTGATTTTAAAATTCTTGTCCTTGCTTTTAAATCCTTTCATGGTCCTGCCCTTCCCTATTTTCATAATCTCCTCCAGCCCCACAATGCTCTGAAATGCCTCTTGAGCATCCTCAATGCGGACAACATGGTAGCACAGTGGTTAGCACAGTTGCTTCACAGCTCCAGAGTCCCAGATTTGATTACCGGCTTGGATCACTCTCTGTGTGGAGTCTGCACGTTCCCCCAGTGTCTGCGTGGGTTTCCTCCGGGTGCTCCGGTTTCCTCCCACGGTCCAAAGATGTGCAGGTTAGGTGGATTGGCCATGCTAAATTGCCCTTAGTGTCCAAAAAGGTTGTGTGGGATTATGGGGATAGGTTGGAAGTGTGGACTTAAATGGGTGTTCTTTCAAAAGGGCCGGTACAGACTTGATGGCCGAGAGGCCTCCTTCTGCACTGTAAATTCTATGATTCTATGAATTGCACCACTACAGCTGTCAAGGCCTTAAACTCTTAAATTACTTCCCGAATCCCTCTATTCTCTTTCTTCCCTTAAGGTGTTCCTTGAGACCTCATTCTTTGGCAAAGCTTTTGGCATCTACCTTATCTAAGTTGGTGTCAAATTTTGTTTTATAAAACTCGTGAAAAGTATTCTGAGATGTATTATTTTAAAAGGTATTATGTTAAATCAGTTAAAGTTATTGTTGTAATGCATTTTTCCCATGTATTTCGTAAAGGCCTTGTGTGATTTTCTTTGGACTTTTATAAGGTATCACACAAAATAAGTCTCACTGAAAATAAATCACATACTGATAAGACCTACTGATGATGATAATGACTAACATTTGTGTCAGACGTTTATGATGATAATTACTGAGGGAGCTGACGTTTAAATGGTAAATCCTAAACACGCAGTTCCCAAAGTTTACCAACCAGAAGTATGTTTGGTTTCTGTCTCAATTGCACCTGATCTGATGATGTAACCTTCCGTATGAACACTTGGGGCTCAATTTAATTGGGGGTGGCCCAGTATTGGTGGCCATTGGCGGGGTGTTTACAGGCACTTGCAGTGCCGAGAAGAACCCCACTATTAAACGGGACTCTGCGAGGAACACCCTGCCGAGGCCACATTTAGACTAATTTCCTATACTGAAAGCTCAGCTCACCAATGCAGGAAAAGAAAATTGGTGCCCCAATCACTCGCCCCCACCACGGCCTCTGGACCCCCCCCCCAATGCTTAAACCTACAAATCCGGGAGCCCTCGAGCCTCCACCGTAGACATATTTAAGTGAGACTGCACACTTGAATTAGCAAATCTGTATCCCGCCCATTGAGGACCCGATCGAGATTGCGACATCTAATGAGATCTCGCGAGGTGTAACGAGCATTGCAAATCTCGCCAATGGCCTTGTCATGTCACTGAGTCAGGCGCGATGAGGCTGGTAGATCGTGTCCTTGATGTGTGTTTCCATTTCCTCAGCTCAGTGTGTGGTTGACAGGATCCTCTATTATGCCCATTCCATTTCCCACACTCTTCTCACCCCTTCCACAAGTACAATTGGGTTCCCTTTGTCCTAATCTACCACATTACAAGCCTCTGTGTTCAACAGGTCATCCTGAGGTGGTGGTGGTGAGCTGCTTTCTTGAATGGTTCTCAGTTGCTGTTAGGGAGAGAGTTCCTACAGTGCTGTTAGGGAGAGAGTTCCAGGATTTTGACCCAGTGACAGTGAAGTAACGACGATACAGTTCCAATTCATGATGGTAAGTGGCTTGGAGGGAAATTTACCTTCTTACATCTCAGCACTCAAGATCCAAAACCCTCCTTCCAAGTGAATCGGTAATTTAAGTCTACTACTTTCAATTTGGTTTGCTGCATACGCAGCTCATGATGTTCTACATTGCGAAGACCAAAACCAAGTTACGTGATAGTTTTCTGGAACACTTCCATTCAGTCCACAAGAATGACTCAAGTCACTTGTTGTTTTGATTTTCCACCTTGCTGCCCCACTGACATGTGTGTCTTTGCCTTCCTGCACTGTCACAATGAATGTAAGCATGAGGAGCCTCATCTTAAAGTTAGGTACTTGACAGCCTTCTGGGCTCAACATTGAGTTCAACAATAAAGACCTTGGGCGAAATTCTCCGGAAACAGCGTGATGTCCGCCGACTGGCGCCCAAAACGGCGCAAATCAGTCGGGCATCGCGCCGCCACAAAGGTGCGGAATGTTCCGCATCTTTGGGGGCCGAGCCCTAACCTTAAGGGGTTAGGTCGGCGCCGGACGAATTTCCGCCCCGCCAGCTCACGGAAAAGGCCTTTGGTGCCCCGCCAGCTGGCTCGGAAATGACATCTCCGGGCGGCGCATGCGCGGGAGCGTCAGCGGCCGCTGACGGCATTCCCGCGCATACGCAGTGGAAAGAGTCTCTTCCGCCTCCGCCATGGTGGAGACCGTGGCGAAGGCGGAAGGGAAAGAGTGCCCCCACGGCACAAGTCCGCCCGCGGATCGGTGGGCCCCGATCGCGGGCTCGGCCACCGTGGGGACACCCCCCGGGGCCAGATCCCCCCCCCCCAGGACCTCTGAGCCCGCCCGCGCCGCCTTGTCCCGCCGGTAAGGTAGGTGGTTTAATCTACGCCGGCGGGACTTCAGCCCATTCGGGCCGGAGAATCGCGGGGGGTGGCCCGCCAACCGGCGCGCCGCGATTCCCGCCCCCCGCCGAATATCCAGTGGTGGAGAATTCAGCAACCGGCGGGGACGGGATTCACGCCAGCCCCCGGCGATTCTCCGACCCGGCGGGTGGTCGGAGAATCTCACCCCTTATGTCCCCATTTTGTTTCCTTTTTCTTTGCAGGTTTCTGTTTTACAGTCGTTTTTGTCTAGTTTCCCTCTTGCTCTCTCAAGGCATCTGTTCTTCATTCTGCCATTCACACCTTCTAAAATCAAACCTACTGTATTGGGAAAAATGTATTGGAGGAAAGGATAAAAAAATGAAATGAAAATCGTTTATTGTCACAAGTAGGCTTCAATGAAGTTACTGTGAAAAGCCCCTAGTCGCCACATTCCGGCGCCTGTTTGGGGAGGCTGTTACGGGAAATGAATCGTGCTGCTGGCCTGCCTTGGTCTGCTTTCAAAGCCAGCGATCTAGCCCTGTGCTAAACAGCCCCTTGTCACACGGACAGTGACCCCGAGCTGGGATCGAACCTGGGACCTCGGCGCCTTGAGACTGCAATACTAACCACTGCACCACCGTGCTGCCTTAAGAGAATCATACCACCTTCAGCAGTACCTTGTCTCTCCATAAGAGGAAAAATGTTTTAGAGTGACAGCATTGGGCAGAAATAAAAGCAATTTTTAAGTTTACTCGTTCATGAGATGTGGGCCTTACGGGCTAGGCCAGTATTCATTGCCCATCCCTAATTGCCCTTGAAAAGTTGGTAAGCTTCCCTGTAGAACCTCTGATCCATTGGGTGTAGGTACATCTACAATGCTGTCAGGTCAGGAATTATTTGCAAATCAATTAATCTGAATGTGTAACTATTCGCTGAGGCCTTATCCCCATTCTAAGAATACGAAACTCGATGGGGATCAATCAAGGGTGGATTGCTAATTCTTACCAACCTTTTTTAATTGGTACAAAAGGCATCAGATTCAGCAGGCTGCAACTTAGCAGCAGTTCCAATTTTTCAGGCATTTCCATGCTTTAACAACTATAATTTGTGACATTTTTGTATTTCTAGCCAAGCAGTTTGATACTTAAAACCATCATGGAAAATTCCCTTCCCTTCGCTGTAGATTATAATCCTCTTTAAAGGCAAATATTTCAGATGCCACTCTGCTTCATCATGAAAATTAATAATTGAGTTAATAGTTACACTGAAATGATGAGCAAAATCATTGGGAATAAGCTAGTGTTTACAGCTTTGAATTTATCTGCTCCTGATGCTGCTTGTTGGTCCGAGAGTATATAAAAAAAAGTTGAAGATCTGCTTACCTATGAAGTGTGCACCTATTTTTAAGTTGTGCACAGTAAGATCTACATATTAATTATTGGTGTGGGACAGTAAAAAGAGTCTATACATTTGTTAAATTAAAACACAGTATTTAATTTTAAATAATTTCATCATGCAAAGAGAGAGAATATTTGACTGCATTTTTACTGTAAAGAATTGTTTAGGGATGGAAGACAGCTAGAAGAGTGGATCTGTTTAAGTCCTGATTCAGCAGAATGCAAGTGTGCTGTATTCCAAAATGATTGCATCATATTATTTGCAAACAAAAATACTTATTCCTGCCAGCGGTGCCACTTCAGCACGAAGCATGTAGCCTGTCTCCATATGCAGCAAGACACGGACAGCATTCAGAATTGGGCTGCTAAGTCGCAAATAATACTTGCACCACACAAATCCCAGACAATGACTATCTTCCGGCTATCTCTCCTTGTAAAGCCACGACTTCTACCACTGAGAAGGACATGAGCAGCAAATGCAAGTCTCCCTCCAAGTCACACACCATCCTGACTTAAAACTATATTGCTGGGTCAAAATCCTGGAACTCCCGAACAGCACAGTTGGTGTACCCACACTACATAGATTGCAGGAGTTTAAGAAGGCGACTCAGCATCACCTTCTCAAGTGAAGGGATATCAATGCTTGACCTACCGACAGCAATTCCCACATCCCATGAAAGGATTTTTAAAAATCTTGGTTTAAAAAAAAACCAAAAAATAAGCATTCCAAATTATTGCTGAAAAGAAAGACATCACAAAGCTTTTTGACATGCATTCATAATGACAGATGCAAAAAACCCCCAAATTTTAAATCATTCAAATAATTTATACTAACAGAGATTGGTTGGCAAATCAACTGTCTGAGACACTTGCATCAGGAAAGCAATTGGGAATAAAAGGCTCTCCAAGCTCCCATGTAATTCAAAATAAGTGCAAGGCTTGAATATATTCTTTTTGTTTGCAGAGAACAGGATCCTTGCATATGAATGTTTGCCTTTAATAGCAAACATAAATGAACCACGTTACAAGCTTCACTACTTATTTTAAATTGATTTTTGAGTGTAGCTGTGGGGGTGGTCTGAATTGATTAAGTGCTGCCCAATCACATCTTGCAGTGATGTTTTGAATTTTGCAAATGCAGGCTGGTTGAAGCCGTCTGCTCTGCTGATTACAAATAATCGAAGGAACACTCCAAATTATGGTGTTCTAACTTAATCTGCCTGGAATAACATGGGGAACATTGACTACCTTGTTTTTCTGCCTCTCTCTAGTGCATTTTAATTTACCAAATTATTTTAGTTGGCAAAACAAAGGCCAGAATGAAACGTGGGCAGCTGAGTAATTTGAATCTTAAGCCATTTAGTATAGAGTCAGTCCAACAGCACAGCCTTCGGCCCATTGCGTCTGCGCTGGTCAAAGATAACCACGTAAGTATTCTAATCCTATTTTCCAGCACTTGGCCTATAGCTTTAAATGCCTTGGGATTGCAAGTACACACCTAAATATTTCTTAAATGTTATGAGGGCCTCTGCCTCCACCACCCTTTCAGGCAACAGATTCCAAATTCCCACCATCCTCTGGATAAAAAGGTTTTTCCCCTCATTCCCTCTAATCCTCTTGCTCCTAACCTTAAATCTGTGCCCCCTGGTCATTTATCCCTCCACCAAGGGAAAATCTTTTTGTCTACTCATCTATGCCCCTCATAATTTTATACTTCTCAATCATGTACCACACTCAGCCTCATCTGCTCCAAGGTAAACAATCCAAGTCTATCCAATCTCTTTTCATAACTAACTCTCCAGCCAGGCAACATCCTGGTAAATCTCCTCTGCACCCATTCCTGTGCTATCACATCCCTCCTATAATGTGGATTCCAGAACTGCACACAATACTCTTGCTGTAGCCTAATCAACGTTTTATACAGTCCCAGCTCTGCCTCGACTAATAAAGGCCTTCTTAACCATTGTATCCATATGCTTTCCTACCTTAAGAGACCGGTGTACATGCACTCCAAGGTCCCACTGATCCTCAGTGCTTCCCGGGATCCTGTCATTTATCATGTATTCCCTTGCCTTGTTTGTCCTTCCCCAGTGCATCATCTTACACTTATCCAGATTGAATTCCATTTGCCACTGATCAGCCCATCTGACCAGCCCATCTATATTCTTCTGTAATCTAAGGCTATTCTCCTCACTATTAGCACCCCATCTATTTTCATGTCATCTGTGAATTTACTGATCAACCCTCCTACATTCAGATTTAAATCATTTATATAAACCACAAACAGCAGGGGCCCCAACACTGATTCTTGCGGGACCCCACTAGACGGGGGGCGGGATTCTGTGATCCTCAGGCTAAGTGTTGACGCCGTCGGAAACGCCGTCACGTTTCTCGACGGCGTCAACATGGCCTCAGGATCAGCAATTCTGGCCCCTACAGGGGGCCAGCATGGCACTGGAGCAATCCACGCCTCTCCAGCTGCTGATCCTGGCATGAACTGGGCGCCGCAGGTCTGTGCATGCGCAGTGGCACCAGCACCAACGCACGCATAGGCAGTGGCACCGGCGCCAATGCGCGCATGCGCAGTGGCTCCTTTCTCCGCACCGGCCCCAACACAACACGACGCAGGGCTACAGGAGTCGGCGTGGACGAAAGGAGGCCCCCAGCCAGAAAGGCTGGCCCGTGATCGGGGCCCACATCAGAGGCCCCCCACCCCCGGTGTCGGACGCACCCTCTTCCCCCACGGGCCGCCCCCAGACCCTTCCATGCCGAGGTCCCGCCGGCTGAGAGCAGGTGTGAACAGCGCCGGCGCGGCTAGAGTCTTTTACGACGGCTGGTCGGCCCATCCCGGGCCGAGAATCGGCGGGGGGTGCCGTGCCCCGACTAGCGCCACACCAACCATGCCAGCGCCAATGCCGCAGATTCTCTGCTCTACGGAGAATCGCGTGCTGCCGTCGGGGCGGCGTGTCGCGATCCGCGCCGGTCACGGGGATTCTCCGCCCCGGCCCCTGGCTGAGAGAATCCCGCCCAGGCTTCCAGTCAGAAAAGCACCCCTCGACCATCACCCTCTGCTTCCTGTCACTCAGTCAATTTTGAATCCAATGTGACAAATTTCCTTGGATCCCATGGGCTCTTACCTTCGATATCAACCTCCCATGTGGGACCTTAACAAAAACATTGCTGAAGACCAAGTAGACTGCGTCAAATACATTTCCCTCATCTACACACCTGGTCACCTCTTTGAAAAACTCAAATCAAGTTGGTCAGACTTGAACTTCCCTTAACAAAACCATGCTGACCATTCTTGATAAATCCTTGCCTCTCCAAATGCAGATTATTGCTGTCTCTCAGAATTGCTTCCAATAGTTTCCCCACCACTGAGGTTAGACTGACTGGCCTGTGGTTTCCTGTTTTAATCCTTCCTCCCTTCTTGGATAACGATACCACATTGGCTATCCTCCAATCATCCGGCACCTCTCCTGCAGCCAGAGAAGAATTGAAAATTATTGCCAGTGCCCCTGCTATTTCCTCCCTTGCCTCTTTCAGCTGGGATACATATCATTTGGCCCTGGAAATTTGTCTACTTTTAAACCTGCCAGACCATTCAGACCCTCCTCACCGTCTATGTTAATTTCTTTAATTTTATTACAGTCCTTCTACCTGATTTCTATACCCACACTGTCCCTCTCACGAGTCGACAGCAACACAAAGTATTCATTTCAAAGCCTATCTACATTCCCCGGCTCCACACAAATTACCAGTGTGACTCTTAGAACATAGAACAATACAGCGCAGTACAGGCCCTTCGGCCCACGATGTTGCACCGAAACAAAAGCCATCTAACCTACACTATGCCATTATCATCCATATGCTTATCCAATAAACTTTTAAATGCCCTCAATGTTGGCGAGTTCACTACTGTAGCAGGTAGGGCATTCCACGGCCTCACTACTCTTTGCGTAAAGAACCTACCTCTGACCTCTGTCCTATATCTATTACCCCTCAGTTTAAAGTTATGTCCCCTCGTGCCAGCCATATCCATCCGCGGGAGAAGGCTCTCACTGTCCACCCTATCCAACCCCCTGATCATTTTGTATGCCTCTATTAAGTCTCCTCTTAACCTTCTTCTCACCAACGAAAACAACCTCAAGTCCATCAGCCTTTCCTCATAAGATTTTCCCTCCATACCAGGCAACATCCTGGTAAATCTCCTCTGCACCCGCTCCAAAGCCTCCACGTCCTTCCTATAATGCGGCGACCAGAACTGTACGCAATACTCCAAATGCGGCCGTACCAGAGTTCTGTACAGCTGCAACATGACCCCCCGACTCCGGAACTCAATCCCTCTACCAATAAAGGCCAACACTCCATAGGCCTTCTTCACAACCCTATCAACCTGAGTGGCAACTTTCAGGGATCTATGTACATGGACACCTAGATCCGTCTGCTCATCCACACTTTCAAGAACTTTACCATTAGCCAAATATTCCGCATTCCTGTTATTCCTTCCAAAGTGAATCACCTCACACTTCTCTACATTAAACTCCATTTGCCACCTCTCAGCCCAGCTCTGCAGCTTATCTATATCCCTCTGTAACCTGCTACATCCTTCCACACTATCGACAACACCACCGACTTTAGTATCGTCTGCAAATTTACTCACCCACCCTTCTGCGCCTTCCTCTAGGTCATTGATAAAAATGACAAACAGCAACGGCCCCAGAACAGATCCTTGTGGTACTCCACTTGTGACTGTACTCCATTCTGAACATTTCCCATCAACCACCACCCTCTGTCTTCTTTCAGCTAGCCAATTTCTGATCCACATCTCTAAATCACCCTCAATCCCCAGCCTCCGTATTTTTTGCAATAGCCTACCGTGGGGAACCTTATCAAATGCTTTGCTGAAATCCATATACACCACATCAACTGCTCTACCCTCGTCTACCTGTTCAGTCACCTTCTCAAAGAACTCAATAAGGTTTGTGAGGCATGACCTACCCTTCACAAAGCCATGCTGACTATCCCTGATCATATTATTCCTATCTAGATGATTATAAATCTTGTCTCTTATAATCCCCTCCAAGATTTTACCCACTACAGACGTGAGGCTCACCGGTCTATAGTTGCCGGGGTTGTCTCTGCTCCCCTTTTTGAACAAAGGGACCACATTTGCTGTCCTCCAGTCCTCTGGCACTATTCCTGTAGCCAAT
Source organism: Scyliorhinus torazame (assembly GCF_047496885.1). Taxonomy (NCBI): domain Eukaryota; kingdom Metazoa; phylum Chordata; class Chondrichthyes; order Carcharhiniformes; family Scyliorhinidae; genus Scyliorhinus; species Scyliorhinus torazame. The sequence continues at coordinate 83,704,953 of NC_092712.1, forward strand.
GATGACATAAAAATCAAAGCCAAAGGTCCAGCAATCTCTTCCCTGGCCTCCCAGAGAATCCTAGGATAAATCCCATCAGGTCCCGGGGACTTATCTATTTTCAGCCTGTCCAGAATTGCCAACACCTCTTCCCTACGTACCTCAATGCCATCTATTCTATTAGCCTGGGGCTCAGCATTCTCCTCCACAACATTATCTTTTTCCTGAGTGAATACTGACGAAAAATATTCATTTAGTATCTCGCCTATCTCTTCAGACTCCACACACAATTTCCCATCCCTGTCCTTGACTGGTCCTACTCTTTCCCTAGTCATTCGCTTATTCCTGACATACCTATAGAAAGCTTTTGGGTTTTCCTTGATCCTTCCTGCCAAATACTTCTCATGTCCCCTCCTTGCTCGTCTTAGATCTCTCTTTAGATCCTTCCTCGCTACCTTGTAACTATCCATCGCCCCAACCGAAACTTCACACTTCATCTTCACATAGGCCTCCTTCTTCCTCTTAACAAGAGATTCCACTTCCTTGGTAAACCACGGTTCCCTTGCTCGACTCCTTCCTCCCTGTCTGACCGGTACATACTTATCAAGAACACGCAGTAGCTGATCCTTGAACAAGCCCCACTTATCCAGTGTGCACAACACTTGCAGCCTACTTCTCCACCTTATCCCCCCCAAGTCACGTCTAATGGCATCATAATTGCCCTTCCCCCAGCTATAACTCTTGCCCTGCGGTGTATACTTATCCCTTTCCATCATTAACGTAAACGTCACCGAATTGTGGTCACTGTCCCCAAAGTACTCTCCTACCTCCAAATCCAACACCTGGCCTGGTTCATTACCCAAAACCAAATCCAACGTGGCCTCGCCTCTTGTTGGCCTGTCAACATATTGTTTCAGGAAACCCTCATGCACAGACTGTACAAAAAACGACCCATCTATTGTACTTGAACTATATCTTTTCCAGTCAATATTTGGAAAGTTAAAGTCTCCCATAATAACTACCCTGTTACTTTCGCTCATATCCAGAATCATCTTCGCCATCCTTTCCTCTACATCCCTAGAACTATTAGGAGGCCTATAAAAAACTCCCAACAGGGTGACCTCTCCTTTCCTGTTTCTAACTTCAGCCCATACTACCTCGGAAGAAGAGTCCCCATCTAGCATCCTCTCCGCCACCGTAATACTGCTCTTGACTAGCAGCGCCACACCTCCCCCTCTTTTGCCTCCTTCTCTGAGCTTACTAAAACACCTAAACCCCGGAACCTGCAACATCCATTCCTGTCCCTGCTCTATCCATGTCTCCGAAATGGCCACAACATCGAAGTCCCAGGTACCAACCCATGCTGCCAGTTCCCCTACCTTGTTTCGTATACTCCTGGCATTGAAGTAGACACACTTCAAACCACCTACCTGAACACTGGCCCCCTCCTGCGACGTCAAATCTGTGCTCCTGACCTCTATACTCTCATTCTCCCTTACCCTAAAACTACAATCCAGGTTCCCATGCCCCTGCTGCATTAGTTTAAACCCCCCCACAGAGCACTAACAAATCTCACCCCCCAGGATATTTGTGCCCCTCAGGTTCAGATGTAGACCAGGTTATCCTAAAAGGTTATCCTTTTACTCTGAATGCACTTGTGAAACAACTTAGGATTTTCTTATTTTACCTGCCAGTATCCTTTCATGTCCCCTTTTTGCTCTCCGAATTTACTTTTTAAGTTCCTTTGTGCACATTCTATATGCCTCTCGTGCTTCTGCTGCTTTGAGTCCTCAATATCGGCCATAAGCCTCCCTTTTTCTCCTTATCCAATGCTGTTTATCCCTCAATATTCAGGGTTCACTAGATTTGTTTGTCCCACCCTTTTTCTTGATTGGAACATGTTGGCCCTGTACCCTCTCTATTTCCTCTTGAATACATCCCACTGTTCTGCCACAGATTTACCTAAAAGGGTCCGCTCCCAGTTCACTCCGGCTAAATCATTTCAATTCTTATTAAAATCAGCTTCCCCAGTTTAGAACTTTCATCTCAGGCTCATCCTTCTCCTTTTCCACAACAATTTTGAATCTAACGAAGTTCTGATCCCTATCTGCAAAATGCTCCCCACTGGTACTTCAATCACTTGCCTGGCTTTGTTACTGAAAATTAAGTTCAGGACTGCCCCTTCTCTTTTAGGACATTCTACGTACTGGCTTAAAAAGTTTTCCTGGATGCATTTGTAGAATTCTTCTCTCTCTCTAAACCTTTCACACTATGACTACCCCAGTTAATATCGGGAAAGTTGAAATCCCCCACTATCACTACCCTATTACTTTTACACTTCTCTGAAATTTGCCATTTGTCACCTTCAGTCATCTTGTCAAATATGGGGAGAGAAAGTTTGCTCTTAACTCAAATGCACTGAAATACAAAGTTTATATTTGTTCAATCATTTCCAAACTTTGAGTTATTTTGCAACTTTGACGTCAGTGCATGTTTCTCATATTGTCATGTGAGCTAAATGCAGTTGTGAGCTGATCATCGTGACGGACAACAACAATAAAGAACAATTCACAGTTTACACCCATCAACCAAATTTTGAGCATCCAGGTCGTGCCGAGCATATATTGAATGTGATGTAGTTATGATCTATCAGAAATCAAGTGTACAATACCCTTAGAAGATAAATTCTTCCACATTTTTGTGCCATTTCCACTTCCTGCACTTTGAGTGGGATTTCCAAATTAGCATTAATTTGTGCTATGAATTTATACCCTTGAAGACTTGGGGTGAAACTTTCCAGACTTACTTCACTGGTATCTTTAGTGGTTGTCAAATGCAATAGATTCAGTCCCAACTGTCTGAGCCAGATTTAGATCATGATGCTCGAGGTGAAAGCACATCATTTGAAAAATTCCTGAGCCAAACTATTCCGGAGGATTAGTCTCTTTCTAGTTAATTGCATTGGTTCATAAAGTTGGTGTGATATACCTTTTAAATGTTAATATCTTCCTTCAGATAGTGCTAATTTAAGTATCTTGCTGACTAAAATACTGCATTAAAACTTAAGTCCAAAATATGTCTGTATCAACATTTGTAAATTTTACGTTCTTACTAACTCCCATTAATTGGCAATGGGAGGCATCAGCTAATTATGTATGAGTGGTGTGTGCATACCATTCCTGATTCTTCTGTTGGGTGATGGATCTGACTTGAAGTTGTAATTCTAAAATAAAGGTATAAATCCTCTTCGAGCTAACATTCTTTCCATGATCAGATGCAGATGTGTCTTACTTGTGCCATGTATTTCCATCTCTATTTTCCCATAAATTAGATTGAATTTTTGCATCACCCACATAGCTATTCCTGATTCTTAGCAGTTTATTTCGGTCACTGCATGTAACTCCTCACTTTCTATTCACGACTGAAACCAAATTCCTTATTTTGTCTATAATGCCTAATTTTGGAACATTCCAACAGCCGTTTAAACTTCAGCACAGATTTTCTTGTCTTGTTGATTTCTATTTATATTATTGCTGCCTATGTATTTGTGTTGTGAAATTAAATGGGAGGTACCCCACAATAGTTCTGCTTTAGCGCCCATCAATAATTGTTCAATTGCCAAAATTGAATTAAAAGTCTTTGACTTGTTCCTTTTTGTTAGAGAACTCTAAACAGGATTTATAACTCATGCTGATAGCGATCTAGATTATGTACTTTTTACTAAAGATCATTTGTAGCATTTAGTCTCTATCAGAATCATGGCCCAGATCTTCAGGCCTCTAGATGGTTGGAAACCAGACGTACAACCCAAGCTGCTTGTCAAGACCTCGCGGAAGTCCCGACATGCTGACTTCAGCATGCTCAGGAAGTTTGAACTTTCAATGGGCAATTCCTCTGCTCCCCGGGACCTTCTGAAAACGTCTCATAGTTAAGAGTCAGAGATTTCAGACAGTTCCAATTTATTTACTTGCATAGTTACCCAGGAAATGCCATACAGAAAATTCCTAGTCTAACTCCTGGATAACTATAGAACTGTTCCCCAATCACTCGCATTATGCTTCATTACTTTACCCACCCTACTCATTCATCCATTTGCTAACATTCACACTGGACATTTAAATTTACGCTCTGGTAGCTCCTGCTGTACAAAGAGGGCAAGGCTTCCTGTGCTGATTCTCCTTTTTGTTCTCCCTGTGAATTTCAGTGTTGAGGGAGTTCTTCGGCATCTTGGATTGGAAGCCTGGCTTTTTAAAACATTTCCAGGCATTTAGACCGATCAGCCGTGGACAAAGCGATTCTGACACTGATTGGAAGATTTGGACCCAAGTTTCTGGATAATTTGTTGGAGCAATTACAAATATGTAGTGTATATCAAGATATTGCTTTTCACAGATTAAACCATTTACATTATATTTGGAATAGAAATGAAGGGAATGCTGCAAAATTTGAAGTCACGGTGATCCTGCTATTTTATAAGAACGCTTATGTATCTGGTCACACATTTAATTTCTTTTTGTTTGGAGAGAAGATTTTGTGCTCATATATGAATATCCACTGTGAAGAATGCAAAGTGTTCACATTGAGTATGCTTGGTCACTGTCATAACAACCATGTTCAACTGCTTTTACTCTGCCTTGACCGTGTACCTTACCCTCAACCTCTGACACCACTCTCCTCCGCTCCCCCCCCCCCCCCCCCCCCCCCACCTCACCACACCCATCAGCGTACACCTGTGCATTTTCTACATCTTCCCTCCCACAACTCCTTTACCAGTACATTGATGACTATTTTGGTGCCGCTTCGTGTTCTCGCCTGGACCTGGAAAATTCATCAACTTCGCTTCCAGTATCCACCCCTCCATCACTTTCATCTGGTCCATCTCAGACAATTCCCTTCCCTTCCTTGATCTTTCTGTCTCCATTTCCGGCAATAGACTATCTACTAATATCCACTACAAGCCCACTGACTCCCACAGCTATCTAGACTACAGCTCTTCGCACCCTACACCCTGTAAGGACTCCATTCCTTTCTCTCAGCTCCTTCGCGTCCGTCGCATTTGTTCCGATGATACCACTTTCCAAAATGGTGCATCGAAAATGTGTCCCTTCTTCCTCAACCGTGATTTCCACCTACAGTTGTTGACAGGGCCTTCAACAGTGTGTGGTCCATCTCCCACGCCAGTACCCTCGCCCCCTCCCCTCCCTCCCAGAACAAGGATAGAATCCCCCTCGTTCTCACATTTCACCCCACCAGCCTCCGTTTCCTCCGCCATTTCGCCAACTCCAGCGTGATGCCACCACCAAACACATCTTACCTTCACTCCCTCTGTCAGCATTCCGTGAATACCGTTCCCTCCAAGATAATCTAGTCCACTCCTCCACCATACCCAACACCTCTCCCATCACCCATGGCACCTTCCCATGCAATCGCAGAAGGTGTAACACCTGCCCCTTTCCACCTCATCTTCCGGTTAGGCATGCTACAGCCTTCCGGTCTCAATATCAAATTCAACAACTTCAGATGATTAGCTCTACTCCACCGCGACCCATTTGTTTTCATCCCCTTTCATTTTAACTGTCTTTTACCATTTCTTTCTTTATCTTTCTTTATATATATTTGACCGAACCCCCCCCCCCCCCCCCCCATCCTATTCAACTTTCCTTACCCTTTCTCCCCTTTGCTTCCCCCTTCCCCTCCCCCACATCTATATCTGTCATATTACCCTCTGATGTTAGTTTCTCTGCTGTTTGGTCTTTCACACCTTTTGTTCTCTCTGTGGCCTGCCGTTAGCACTCTTTCTCCTTGGTTTCTATGGCAATTAGCACCCCGTTTCCCTGGGTTTCTGTGGCTTTAACTCCTCTTTCATTCTCACTCCACAGTATAAATATTTCCCACTTTCTCTGACTTATAGCTTTTACAAAGGGTCATCTGGACTCGAAACGTTAGCTCTTTTCTCTCCCTACAGATGCTGCCAGACCTGCTGAGATTTTCCAGCATTTTCTCTTTGGTTTCAGATTCCAGCATCCGCAGTAATTTGCTTTTATCCCTATGTCGGTGTTGCTTTTCTGGGTGAGTTTTCTTGCTTAGTGTGCTTTTGTGTCAAATTTTTAATAAGGGCAACTTCCAGTGGTGTAATGTAGGGGGAAGACACGATCGAAGTGGCTCCCGCTAGGGAACTGTGCTTTTAGCCCTTTTCTTGGCGCCATGGATTGTTTAAGCTTTGGAAACCCATATAGTTATCGGAATAGATGTATTTTATGACTAAAATGCCCAAAACAATCAGGGAAAATAAAGCTGGGAACAGAAACTCGTGTCTGAGACCTCATGGAGCTCAGTGGCAAGTAATATGGTGGAATCCGTTTCTGGTTCTCCATCCACTCCACTAACAATCGAGATTCTTTTGACTACTTTGGCGAAAGAATTTGAAAAGCCCCAACGAATTGTGTCGGAAGACCTCAAAAAAATCAATTAAAGAGGCCTTGGCCTTCATTCAAGCGGCTCGGGAAAACCATTCAGACCACTGAAGTCCACAGAACCACAAATACAAATCAAAAATACAGAGGAGGCCTTATCAGACCACAGCGATTAGATTGGCGGGGTGGAAGTTGAATTGTCTTCAGTGACTGAAACAAATAGATTGTTGAGTGCCAAGATGAATGACCGAGAAAACAGGCCCAGGAGGCAAAATATCCGGATTGTGAGGTTGCTAGAAGGAATTGAGGGCTCCGCCTACGGAACACTTCTTGGGCATGTTCTGCAAAATTGTAGGTGAGGAATGGTTTACATCTCTACCTGAATTGGACAAAGCCCATTGCACACTTCAGCCTTGTCCTCATCCAGAAGAGCCACCCCGTGCGGTGATAGTGAGGTTCCACAACTTTAAAGAGGGTTTTGCGATGGTCAAAGGAACACCACGATTTTAAGTAGGAAGACCGCTCCATCAGGTTTTATCAGGACATGGGTGCGGCGTTTGCAAAAAAAAAAAAAGGGCCTGTTCAATAGCGTCATAGCCACCCAGTATAAGAGTGGAGTCCAGTTCGGCTCGTCTGAGTGACTTTTGAGGAAAAAGGTTATTTCTTCAATGTGCCAGGAGAAGGGCAGACACAAGTTGGGCGCGTTGTAATTGGGTTTTTGGTTCTGTCGACAGACATGCTGTATTATTATATTCTTGGGGTTTCATGTTTATTCTCGTTTGTTTCTTGTTCTTCTCGGGGTTAAGTTCTTGATTAGATTTGAGGGCTTTGTTATATTATTTTCTGTAATTTATATATTACTCTTTGAACCAGCCGAGTTGATGAAATAAACAATAGTCTTTTAAAGATGAACTAATTGAATGAGTAATATAAATAATATTCTGTGAGTCCTTTGTACTTAATACTCAACTAGTAAAAGAAATAAAATACACTAAAGATAACTAATTAACTGTACAATGTGATAATGAAATAACTTATAACTTCTTTCTCTGTAGCTAATCTATGTCTTGCCTGTTCACTCTCCTAAAGCACACTCCCTCAGGAAGAGCGTGAAAGTCGTTCTTATACCATCTGATAGCGAGACATCTAGTGTTGAAATGATTGTACTACATTTACATACATTGATTATGTATATTCATATACAGAGATCACTACAGGTTTTGCATGATGTGGGGTTCTGTTTGTTGCATTAACATATAGCTTATTTTCAGAGCATACAAGTTAAATGGGGTTTCGGTATTTTGTACTTTGTATCTATTTTTCTCTTTCTTCAGCTGGGAGTCTAGCTGCTAACTAAGGAGTTTGTTAACAGGAACGGTTTTGAAGGATCCACGGCAGTGGTTAGCACTGCTGCCTCACAGCTCCAGGGTCCCGGGTTCAATTCCGGCCTCGGGTGACTGTCTGTGTGGAGTTTGCACATTCTCCCCGTGTCTGGCAAGTTTCCTCCGGGTGCTCCGGTTTCTTCCCACAAGTCCCGAAAGACGTGCCATTAGGTAATTTGGACATTCTGAATTCTCTCTCGGGTATACCGAACAGGTGCCGGAATGTGGCGATTCGGGGCTTTTCACAGTAACTTCATTGCAGTGTTAATGTAAGCCTACTTGTGAAAATAAAGATTATTATAAAGATATGCAGATTTGGTGGATTGGCCACGCTAATTACCCCTTAGTGTCCAAAAGGTTAGGTTGTTTACTGGAGTAGGGTGGAAGCTTGGGTAGGATGCTCTTTCCAACGGCAGGTGCAGACTCGATGGGCCGATTGGCCTCCTTCTGCACTGTAAATTCTATGATCTATGAAACTCATTATAGTAGGTCTTTTTTTTTAGAAAATGAGCTGAGAGTTCTTGTTTTGTGTGGGTTTGCTAAACGTAGGCTTTAGTATGAGGGTACGTTTTTGTTTACCTCTTTTTTTGGAATAGGGTTGCATTCAATAGCATTGGGGGGGGGTAGTAGAATGGGGGTAGTTTGCTGACGGCATCTGTTGATTTTTCTTTGTCCAGTCTTTTGACGCTTTGGTGGCCATCTTGGTGGATCTTTTTGCTTTATCTTTGAATTATCCCTTGGTTAATCTCTCTTGGTGGAAATTGCTGACTAGGGATGGGGGTTGGGGGAGGGGGGGGGGGGGTAAACCTCAAATTTGTTTGGTTGCCTGGAACATTAGAGATTTGAATGGCCCAGTGAAAAGATCAAGGGCATTTGTTCATCTCATGAGTTTAAACTGCAATGTTGTGTGTTTGCTGGAGACCCATTTGCGGGTCAGAGATCAAACTAGGCTGTGCAAGGGGTTGGTAGGGCAGGTTTTTCATTCACGTCTCGAAGGCAGGGCCAGGTGTATGGCGATTCTAATTAATAAAAGGGTCCAGTTTTCCCCCTCTACGATTGTAGCCAAACCCACCGGTCAAAATATTATTGTTTGTGGCTCCCTGGTGAGCATCCCGGTTGTTATGGTTAACATTTTATGCCCCCAACTGAGATGATACAAATGTTATTAATTCCCTGCTGGCCTTCCTCCCCAATTTAGACTCGCATCAGTTTATTTCAGATAGGGACCTGATTTTTGTCTGGGTCCCGAGATTGGATCGTTTCAGGCCTAAATCTTTTGCTCCTTCAGGGATGGCCAGGGTTTTGTCGTCTTTCATGACGTGGCTGGAGGGTTCATCCTTGGCACTTCTTGCACCCAAGCGATAAAGACTTTTTTTTTTCACACGCCACCAAGTATATTCATGTATTAATTCTTTTTGTTTTAGATAGATTTCTCTCCCTTCAGTGATGGTGGCTGAGCGCTCCAATTGTTATTTCAGATCATACCCTTATTGATTTGTCGCTAGAGTCTGGCCCCATCAATGTTCACCCTGGAGATTAGACACAACATTATTATTAGCAGATAAGAAAATGTGTGAGTGTATGTCCACTACCATAGAGGACTATATGAAATTTAACAAATCCAAGTCAATCACTCCTTCCACCTTTTGGGAGGCTCTTAAGGAGATCCTCAGGGGAAATGATCTCCTATAGAGCGCATTTCATGAGGACAACGCGAGTGGAGCAGCAGAAGCTGGTGGACTCTATTTTTGAGGTTGATTGCCAGTACTCACTTGATCCTACTCTGGAGTTGATGGCAAGAAAAAAAACTGCAAGCGCAATTCAAACTATTGTCGACGAGCACAACACTAAGTCAGTTACGACACTCAAGCGGTACGTTTTATGAATGCGGGGAAAAAGCCAATCGCCTTTTGGCTCACCAGCCTAAACCAACCTCGTTTCCGCCCCTCCTCAAGTTGAATCTTGCAGTTTTTGAATCTTTTTCCATGATCCTTATAGATTAGAGCCTCCTGTGTTCAGTCATGTCTGACTTTCTGGATGGTCTATCCATCCCAACGGTTGAGGTGGATAGGAGCAGGGAGTTGGAATCTCCGTTACAACCTGATGACATTTTAAAATGTATTGGGCTGTTGCAATCTGGCAAAGCTTCTGGTCCGGATGACTTTCAGATTGAATTGTACAAGAAGTTCTTGGAGTTTGTGCCTTTAATTTTGGACATGTTCAATGATTCTCTATCCCAGGGGTCGTTACTCCCCCGGCCCTCACTCAAGTCTCTATTTCCCTGCTTCTTAAGAGGGACAAAGATCCAACATAGTGGGTTGGATTCTCCGCCCCGCCGCGCCACATCTCTGCCCCGTCCGGCCAGCGGGATTCTCCGTTACGCCAGGCGGTCAATGGGGTTTCCCATAGTGGGGCAGCCCCACGCCGTCAGGAAAACCCCAGGCGCCGGCATGACGGAGAATCATGACAGCGGAGAATCCCGCCTTCATACCGTCCTACTTCGCTTCTGAACATGGATGTCAAGCTACTCCCCAAAGTGCTGATGCTTCGGCTGGAGCCATGCCTCCCAAATATAATCTTGCAGAATCAAACTGGCTCTTGAAGGGCCGACAGTTGTTGGCCAATATGCATAATAATAATAATAATCTTTATTAGTGTCACAAGTAGGCTTACAAACTGCAGTGAAGTTACTGTGAAAAGCTCCTAGTCGCCACATTCCGGCACCTGTTCGGGCACACTGAGGGAGAATTCCGAATGTCCAAATCACCTAACAAGCAAATCTTTCAGGACTTGTGGGAGAAAACCAGAGCACCCAAAGGAAACCAATGCAGACACGGGGAGAACGTGCAGACTCCGCAGAGACAGTGACCCAAGCAGGAATTGAACACTGGCACTGTGGAGCAACAGTGCTAACCACTCTGCTACCATGATCGACTGTTAGATGTAGTGTTTACCGCTCCTCCGTTCCCAAACCTAAGGTGATCGTGGCCGGGATTTACCGACCGCCCCACCACGTGTTTTTCGGCGCCAGAAGCAACGTGCCAACGGGATATACAAACCCCGCCGTTGTCAACGGGATTTCCCTGTGACAGCACCCCTCGGTGCCAGGAAACCCGTGCAGCGGCATGAGACCAGAATTTCCTGCTGGCGTGAACAGCTGGTAAATCCCGCCCAGTATTTCGCGATGCTGAAAAAGGTAATTGATAGAGTGGAATAGGAGTATTCATTTGAGATTCTTGGTAGGTTTGGTTTTGGCTACAAATTTCTTTGTTGGATTTGTCTGTTGTATAAAGCCCCCAGTGTTCGTGCGAATGCCTTGAACTTTGATTATTTTCTTTGAATAGAGGCACGTGGCTAGGCTGTTCACTGTCCCCACTCCTGTTTGGTCTGGTAATAGAGCTTCTCGCTATAGAACTGAGGTCCTCTGGTAAGTGGAGGGGGATTAGTTGGGGAGGGGGTGAAGCATCAGGTGTCCCTTTACGTGGATGACCTACCTCTGTATATTACAGATCCAGCCCCCTCCATACACTACATAATGAAGTTGTTTGACACCTTTGACTCCTTCACTGGGTACAAATTGAACTTCGGCAAGAGTGAATGTTTCCCAGTTAACCCCTTTGGGAGGCGAGTCCAACTGGGGATGTTACCATTTTGCCTCGCTTAAGGCATGCCTCTGCTATCTGGGGGTCTGGGTGGCCCATAACTGGGCTTCATTTCATAAGTTAAATTACACCAGCTTGGTTAACAGTATGAAAGCAGATTTGAAGAGATGGAACAACTTCTCTCTATCCTTGGTGAGTAGGGTTCAAACTATTAAAATTAACGTGCTCTCAATGTTTCTATTTTTCTTTCAGTGCCGCGCCATTATCTATCCCCAAATACTTTTTTATCAAGGTCAAACTGATATCCTGTTTTATTTTGGCGGTGTTCTGCTCCAAAGTCTCAGTCGGTGGGTAGGGACTTGTCACTCCCAAACTTATTGTTTTATTATTGGGAAGCTAAAATTCAAAAAATGTTGGGCACATTTCTCCGCCTTGCGACGCCGCACACGCGAACTGCAATCAGGCGGGAATCGGGTGTCTGGCCGAAATCGAGGTCCGTGCCTTGTGCTGATTTGGGTGTCATGCTCGGGTCCCTGGCTGGTGGCAATAAGTAGGTTTGCATCCCGCACCACCGAGGGGGTAAAGAACCGGCATTTGCATGTATTTAAATGTGATTCGCGGGTTGGACATTTCATGCTCCGCTCCTCTCAAGCAAAAGTCTTGCAGGCATGAATTACCACAAGCATTGACAAACATAGACTGGGCACCATGGCTGCGGAGGGGGAGAAGGGGGCAGAAAAAGCACTGAACAACAGTTGAAAACTGTCGGGCTTGCTGGAGGATGACTGTCCGGGCCAGGGACAAAAGTGGGTAATGACTTGGTGCCAGGTCCGTGGACTTGGGGTGTCCCTCTTGAGATTGGGGTAGCCTGGCTCATACCGCCATTGTTGCAGTCTGTCTTTTAAATGCACCCCTTTGGTGCTACTTGCAGGCTCCTGGCTGCTCACACCGCTGAGTGCTGCCTGTGACCTTTAAATACTCAAAAGGCCTCTGATCATTTGGGAACCCACCCAAGCCACCGCTCTGGACACCCCCATACCCAAGCTGTATCATCAAGTGAAGCTCAATCAGAAGCCCAGTAGGTGTTGGCGCAACTCAGAAGCGCAGCCCCATTGCAGAGAAAGCAGGAGATCAGCAGAGCTCACCCCAACCAGGGGACACCTGCACTGTAGCTTTTGGAACCTTCTTTGGTTCTCTGCTCCTTTCAGTGCAGAGGACTCACCAGTGACCCCCATCAGCTGTCTCCTCCTGATGAACCTGGCAACTCGATTTCCTCTGCCACCACCTCCCAGGCAATGTCTGCGGCCTGCCCTGGGGAAGAGGGTGTCCCTCCTCTACTCACTGTTCTAGAGCTCTGAGTCAACCTCAGACTCCGGACCTCGGAGCGGGGGGGCTTCTCTGAAGCATCTTGGTGGCTGAAGTCTCATAAGTGAAGCGCTTGAAAACAGCTCCAGCTGCCAAGCTCTTTGGCACTAATTCCAGCCCCAGCGGTTAGAACGCCCACTGGGCCGGGAATTGCTCTGTGTTCGTGCCAGCAAAGTGCTGGCCCATTAACATGTCCTGAATTGCTCCCCGAATAAACGGCAACGCGAACCACATATAATTTTGTCCCGGTGTCAACACTTAGAGTGCGATTTAATGGTTGCATTGTTCCTGGCAGGGATCTGTGTGATTAGATCATGAGAGAGGCTCAAATTAGGAACCATGCCAGGTACCGAACGGTTTGCGATCTTACTAGCCCGGTCCTGTTGGAGGGATCTGGATCGCGCCTAGGTACGGCGAGAAGTTAATTGAGGCCAACTGAGGGCAATCTACATCTCATGAGTGAGATGGAAGCCCGATCTAATGGCATCCCATGATCTAACTGGCTCCACAGTGAGATGTCACATTATAGTACTGGTCCACATCGACGTGGGCCAGGCTTCACGGCACCTAGGGGATCTCCCAGACCATTGGAGACCTTTGAATCGTTAGGGCAGGGTGTCATTCTGGCTCTCCCTTTGGCACCTGGACACCTTGGCACTGCCATCTGGTAAGGAGCCTGGGTGTCACTGCCAGGCTGGTAGAGGCTGGGGCCTGAAGGGCCATGCCCATGAAAGGAGGGGTGGAAGGGGTTGAAGGGCAGGTATAAAGGGACTTCTGGAAGGTTGGGAAGGGTGGGGAATGGGAAGGTCTGAAAAGGGGGCCTCTCAGCGACCCAACAACAGGGTGTCCTCCATTGGAGGGGTGTGGGGTAACGCCTATGTGTGTGGGGAATGACATCAAAATGATGGTCCGATCTCTGAGGAGACCGTCTGGCCAGTGTGGGCTAGCTCAGAGAGGAACTCCCCAGGGCCTATAAAATTGACTAAATTTAGTTAAAGGTAGATAGCGATGGGGAACTTGCCGACAGAGCTGGGGAGAAACTCCCAGCCAAACCCTTCTGAAATGACACTTGGAAACCTTTCCGTTAGATTACGCCCTTAGTCTCCCAAACAAGATTTTTGCCCATTATTGTAGGTTAACGATCCCAGGTCCATTTGGGGACAAATCGCCCTGTACTACATCTACTCTTGCAATAATTACTGCAGTTGCCTTTTTCCCCTGTTACATTTTCCTCAAATACAGTGGTGGTCTCCTACCTTAGAATCTGGAAACAGTTTAGGCAGCATTTCAAGCTCCTTTCCCTGTCTTCACGAAAATAATAATGATCTTTGTTGTCACAAGTAGGCTTACATTAACACTGCAATGAAGTTCCTGTGAAAAACCCCTAGTCGCCACAATCCAGCCCCTGTTCAGGTCCACAGCGGGAGAATTCAGAATGTCCAAATTACCTAACAGCACACCTTTTGGGACTTGTGGGAGGAAACCGGAGCATCTGGAGGAAACCCATGCACACACGAGGAGAATGTGCAGACTCCACACAGAGAGTGATCCAAGCCGGGAATCGAACCTGGGACCCTGGTGCTGTGAAGCAACAGTGCTAACACTGTGCTACCGTGCCTCCCCTACTTTCAATAATCACACCTTCCTACCTGCTAGTTTGGATTCAACATTTAAATCTTGGGAGGAGAGGGGTCTGGAGCAGTTTGGGGATCTGTTCGCGGAGGGGAGGCTTGTCAGTTGTAGCAAGTTAACTGAGAAATTTCAGCTGTTCAGTTCGTCTTTTTAGGTATTTACAAGTTTGTGACTTCATCTAAAGCCTTTGATGCCACACTCTTCACTGATTAAGAGGATTCTGTCTCTGGCTAGGCCTCACGGGGGTATATTTCGGGCTTATATGGTCATGTCCCGTCCCCCCCCTTGGAATACTGCATCTGCTGACATTTTAATTTTCCCCGAGGAAGTCGACGAACGGCTGCCGACTCCAGGTGAACCTGACCATTGACCCTCTTAAGGCAAACTTTATTTTCTCGAGACTGAGAAACCCAGCCTTGTCACTAACCCAGGTCTCTAGACTCAGGGGAGCTTCGACTCCCTCCACATTAACAAGATCCGTCTCCGGGCTACCAGGGAAGCAAAGGCCAAGATGTCAGCCTCTTTCGCCCCCTGAACTCCCGGCTCTTCCGGCACTCCAAAGATCACTACCTCCGGACTCAGCACCACCCGTGTTTTTAGCACAGTGGTCATTGCCTCAGCAAAACCCTGCCGAAACCCTCTAAGCTTCGGGCATGCCCAAAACATGTGGACATGATTTGCTGGGCTTCCCACGCACCTCGCACATCTATCTTCTACCCTGAAAAACCTGCTCATCCTAGCCGCTGTCATGTGTGCCCGGTGGACTATCTTAAATTGTATCAGGCTGAGCCTGGCACATGATGAGGAGGTATTAACCCTGCTTAGGGCATCTGCCCATAGAGCCGCCTCTATCTCTCCTCCTAGCTCATCCTCCCACTTGCCCTTAAGCTCCTCCACCGGGGTTTCCTCCGCCTACGAAAGCTCCTGGTAAATATCTGAAACCTTCCCCTCTCCCACCCAGGTACTGGAGACTACTCTATCCTGTATCCCCCGTGGCGGCAGCAGCGGAAAGGCCGGCACCTGTTTTCTCAGGAGGTCTCGCACCTGCAAATACCTAAACGTGTTCCCTGCTGGCAATTCAAATTTATCCTCCAAGGCTTTCAAGCTGGGGAAGCTCCCATCTATAAATAGATCCCCCATTCTTCTAATTCCTGCCCTTTGCCAACTCTGGAACCCACCATCTAGCCTACTCGGTACAAACCGATGATTATTATAAATCGGGGTCCAAACTGATGCTCCCTCCACTCTTCTGCTCCATTGCCCCCAGATTCTCAGAGCTGCCACCACCACCGGACATGTGGAGTATCGGGCCGGTGAGAACGGAAGAGGTGCCGTTATCAGTGCTCCCAAACTGGTGTCTTTGCATGACGGCGCCTCCATCTGCTCCCATGCCGACCCCTCCCCCACTATCCACTTCCTAATCATGGCTACATTAGCCACCCAGTAGTAATTGCAGAAGTTCGGCAGCGCCAACCCACCCTCCCGACTGCGCTCCAGCAACACTTTGTTCATTCGCGGGGTTTTACCCGCCCACACAAAGCCCGAAATAAACTTATTCACCCGCTTGAAAAAAGTCTTTGGGATGAAGATGGGGAGGCACTGAAAGACAAACAGAAATCTGGGGAGCACCGTCATTTTCACAGTCTGTACCCTCCCCGCCAGTGATAGCGGGAGAATGTCCCATCTCTTCAAGTTCCCCTCCATTTGTTCTACTTGTGCAGTGCCTCCCATTCCCGAGCCACCTGGATTCCCAGATATCGAATGCTCTTCCCTACTATTCTAAGCGGCAGCTCTCCCACTCTCTTCTCCTGTCCTCTTGCCTGGATCGCGAAAATCTCGCTTTTCCCCATGTTCAATTTATACCCAAAAAAATTGCCAAATTCCCCCAGGATTCGCATTACTTCCCCCATCCCCTCCAATGGGTCTGAAATATACAAGAGCAGGTAATCTGCGCAAAGCGAGAATCGGTGCTCCACCTCCCCCCCCCCCCCCCCCTCCCCCCAACCAGCCCTTTCCAGTTCCTAGAGGCTCTTAACGCCATGGTGAAAGGCTCTATGGCCAGAGCAAACAGTAGCGGGGAGAGGGGGCACCCTTGCCTCGTCCCTCGGTGTAGCTTAAAGTACCCCGACCTCAGCCGGTTCGTACAAACACTCGCTACTGGTGCCTGATAGAGCAACCGCACCCGGTCAATAAGGCCCTCACCAAACCCAAACCTTCCCAGCGCCTCCCACAGGTCATTCCACTCTACCTGATCAAAAGCCTTCTCCGCATCCATCGCTACCACCACCTCCATCTCGTCTCGTTCTGAGGGCATCATAATAACATTTAAAAGCCTTCGAACATTGGCCTTGTGTTGCCTGCCCTTTACAAATCCCATCTGGTCTTCCCCTATCACCCCCAGGACACAGTCCTCTATCCGTGTGTCCAGTATCTTAGCCAACATTGGCATCCACATTCAGTAGAGAAATTGGCATGTTTTAGGATCAATGAAATCGAGGCCTGTGACATTGTTGGGGGGAGGACTCCCTTCTCTCTTGCTTCATTAAATGTCCTCACCGGCAGTGGGCTCAATATCTCTGAAAACTTCTTATAGAATTCCACCGGGTAGCCGTCAGGCCCCGGGGCCTTGCCCGACTGTATGCCCTCCAGCCCCTTGATTATTTCCTCGATCTCAATAGGGGTTCCCAGCCCTTCCACCAGATCCTCACCTAACCTCGGGAACCTCAACTGATCCAAAAACTGCCTCATCTCCTCCACCCCAGCCTGGGGTTCCGACTCAAATAATTTACCATAGAAGTTCCTAAACACCTCGTTCACCCCCGCTGGGTCCAGGAGAATATTCCCACCTCCCTTTTCCTGAGATGGTGCGCCAACATTCTGCCTGCCTTTTCCCCGTACTCCTAAATCGCCGCCCTTGCCTTCTGTTCCACCGCTTTCCCTGTGGTCAACAGCCCAAACTCCGCCTGCAACCTCCGTCGCTCACTCAGTAGCCCCGCGTCCGGGGCCTCCGAGTATAACCTGTCCACCTGGAGTATCTCCTCCACTAATCTATCCCTCTCAGCCCGTTCCGCCTTTTCTCTGTGCGCCCATATCGAGATTAATTCCCCTCTGACCACTGCCTTCAGAGCTTCCCAAACCGTCGCTGCGGGACCTCCCCCGTATCATTTGTTTCCAGGTAGTTCTGGATGGACTTGTTAACCCGCTCACAGATCGCTTTGTGTCTCCACAGCGGGCATTGCCCTCTCTCCACACTAACGCGTAGATCCACCCAATGCGGGGCATGATCCGACACTGCGATTGCCGAGTGCTCAGTATCCACCACCTCCGGTATTAACGCCCTGCTCAGAACAAAAAAGTAAATGCCAGAGTATACTTTGTGGACATGTGAAAAAAAAGGAAAACTCCTTCGCCCTTGGCTGTGCAAACCTCCATGGGTCTACTCCCCCCATCTGTTAAATTCCTTTGCCGCAGCTGGTCTCCTCCCTGTCCTGGATTTTGACCGATCCAATTCCGGATCAATGACTGTGTTAAAGTCTCCTCCCATGATCAGGTTATGTGACTCTAAGTCTGGGACCTTACCTAAAACCCGCCTCATAAATTCCACATCATCCCAATTCGGAGCATATATGTTCACGAGTATCACCCGCACCCCCTCCAGCTTCCCACTCACCATTATGTACCTCCCCCCCCCCCCTTGTCTGACACAATTCCCCCTGCCTCGAATGCCACTCATTTGTTGATCAAGATCACTACCCCCCTGGTCTTTGAGTCCAGCCCTGAGTGGAATACTTGGCTGACCCACCTCTTTCTCAATCTCGTCTGGTCTGTAACCTTTAGGTGTGTCTCTTGTAGCATTGACACGTCCGCCTTTAGCCCCCTCAAATGCGCAAACACGCGAGCCCTCTTGACCGGCCCATTCAGCCCTCTGACCTTCCATGTAATCAGCCTGGTCGGAGGGCTTCCAGCCCCCCCACCCCCGCCCTGCCGACTAGCCAGCACCCTTCTTAGGTCAGCCTCTAGCTCGCGCCCTCCCCCTCCTCGAGCCCTCTCTCGGGCAGTCGCCGTTCCTGACCTCCCATTTGTCCCCTAGTAACAGTTCCCCTGTCAGCAAAGCAGCTTCCCCCCCCCCTCCCCCCTAGCAACAACACTAGAAACCCAAGTCAAGCTCCAGCTTAACACCTGCACACCTCTCACTGCGCTTCCGAGAGTCAGCTGACCCATGCTGACTTGATAGTGCCCGCCCCGGCACCAAGCAGTCTGTCTCCCCATTGTTCTCTCCCCTCTCCCCCACATGGACATACATTTTAAAAGTATCACATTCCCCAATAAACAAACATCAGAAAAAACAGTGAAAAAACAGCCACTTCCGAAAAATAATCACCCAAAAAATAGAACCAACCCCAAAGCCCATCCCCCCTCTATCCAGCTCCCTGCAAGACAAAGTTACCTTATTACACATAGCACTACTTGTATTTATACAACCCAGCACAACAAATTGCCACCACAGTACTTCTCCAAGGCTTCAGTGTCTTTTAATTTGCCTCCAGCCTCTTTTCTTCAATAAAAGTCCATACTTCGTCTGGTGTTTCGAAGTAGAAGCCCCATTCCTCATGTGTGACCCACAGACTGGCTGGGTACAGCATCCCAAACTTCACCCCCTTCTTAAAGAGGGCCGTTTTTGCCCGATTAAACCCAGCTCGCCTATTGGCCAGATCCGCGCCCAGGTCCTGATAAATGCGCAGCTCGCAGTTCTCCCATTTTCTGCTCCGTTCCTATTGTTCTATGTTCTATGTTCTTGGCCCACCGCAGAACGTGTTCCTTGTCCAGGAAACTGTGAAAGCGTGCCACCATGGCCCACGGCGGCTCATTCGCTCGGGGCTTCTTCGCGAGGGCTCTGTGCGCTCTATCCACTTCCAGAGGCCGAGAGAACGCCTCTGCCCGCATCAACTTCTCCAACTTGTCCGTCACATAAGCATCCAATCCCTCACTGCCTTCAAGGAGGTCGACAATTCTAAGATTCTGCCTCCTGGACCTGTTCTCCATGTCCTCCAGCTTCTCCTGCATACTTTTCTGACAGTCGTTCATCATCTCCACCTTGGTCTCCAGCACGGTTATGTACTCCTCGTGCTTGGACAACTTTTTCTCCACCTCCTGGATCGCTCTCCCATGGGTCTCTTGACTCTGCACAACTTGATCAATCGAAGCCTTACTCAGGTCCAACATGTCCTTCTTCAGCTTGGCGAAGCAATCTTCGAAAAACTTCACCAGCTGCTCCGTCGACCACTGTGTCGTCTCCCCGCGGCCCTGCTTCCCCGCCATGCTTTCCCGCGTTACCAGCTCTGCTCGCGTCTTCCTTATAGGACTTTGTCTTCTCACACGGCCACTTCTGGTCCAATTCTCCATACACCGGAGGGGGATTCCTCCTTACTGTCTTACTCTTCACTGATTTATCCTGTAAAATCCAGAAGAAACCGGGGGGAAAAGGTCCAAAAGTGCATCACAGGCGGGAGCTATTAAATGTGCAACACCGGAAGTCCTTGAGTCCCATTCTTAATGATGAGGTATGGAGAGTGGCCCTTTATAGGGTCAACTCCACTTCTTCATGTGTTCGGCCAAGCATAGGGAACACTTGATCAGGACACGCATGAGCGGGTTCTTCCCTGGGGTTGAGGATAGGTGTGAGCACTGTTCTCTTCGGCAGGCTAACCATACGCATATGTTCTGGTCCTGCCCCAAACGTTTATACTTAATTATTTAATGCCATATCGGAGATACTGCATGTAGATTTGGGTCAGTGTCCGTTGGTAGACATATTTGTGGTGTCGGACTCGCCAGTGATACATTTTGGGGTAAAGGCAGATGTCCTTGCCTAGTGCCTCTGCATGGCTGGGTGACTTAATATCATTTCTGCATTTGGAGAAGGTCAAGTTCACCTTCAGCGAGTCGGTGGAAAGGTTCTCTCTAAGATTGCAACCATTTATTTCCTTTTTTAAGGAGCTAGTCGCCATCACTTGTTGGGGGGTGGTTCAGGTTAGTTTTTGTATTTAAGTTAATTCGGCATTGTGTTGTTTTCCTTTTTTTTTTGATTGTGA
The DNA here is from genome assembly GCF_047496885.1 of Scyliorhinus torazame. NCBI lineage: Eukaryota > Metazoa > Chordata > Chondrichthyes > Carcharhiniformes > Scyliorhinidae > Scyliorhinus > Scyliorhinus torazame. Next base: position 83,725,418 of record NC_092712.1, read on the forward strand.
TGTTTTGCCTTGTTTTTTGTTTGAATGTTTCAGGTTGTATTGACTATTATGAAAAAATTCTGAATAAACATTTTTTTTTTAAATTGTAATCAGGGCATATGTTCTAAATTCATTGCATTTAACACCTGTACAGAACATAGATTGAAGAAACTTTCATCTGTCACCCTGGGTTGCTTTCCAATCAACGTCCATGAGGTGAAAGGCATATACATGAATTCACTATGCCACATCATTTTCTGTCATCGCCTTCTATTATCCAATTTGCCAAACAGTTATGGTACAAAGTGCATTATTTATTTTGTCAGAGAAAAGTCATCCAGACTTTAATTGAGTCCCTTTATCTCAGTAATATGAAAGCAAAATACTGTGAATACTGGAACTCTGAAATGAAAACAGAAAATGCAGTAAAGTCTCAGCAGGTCTGGCAGTATCTGTGATGAGAGCAACAGGGTTCACGTTTAGAGTCCAATATGGCTTTTCTTCAAAACTGGACAGCGGTAGAAATGTAATGGGTTTTATGCTCTGGAAAAGGCAGAAGGGGCAGGTGGAGCAAAATTAAAATCTAAAGCTTTGGTCCAGAATTGGTGTTAATAGGAGAGAATAAAGATAGCACTATCTAAAAGCGAAGTCGTAGAATGTGTTGGTAGCAGAAAAAGGGTCAGCACTGTTTGAAAACAAAAAAAAACATGATAATGTACAGATTGGCATATGGGGTTGAGGGGGGGGGGGGGGGGGGAAATTAAAAATGGAAGCATAGAGTCCATGGTTTGAAGTTGTTGAACTCATATTTGAGTCCAGAAGGCTGAAAAGTGCCAAATTGGAAGATGAGATGCCATTCCTCCAGTTTGCGTTGAGCTTCTCTGGAACATTGTAGCAGACGGAAGACAGAAATTTGAGCAAGGTGGTGAATTGAAATGGCAAGTAATCGGAAGGTCAAAGTCATGTTTGCCTACTGAGCGAAGGTGTTCCACAAAGTGGTCATCCAGTCTGCATTTTGTCTCCCCAATGTAAAGGAGACCACACTGAGCAGCGCATACAATAGACCGAATTGAAAGAAGTGCAAGTAAATCGCTATTCCATTGGGGCCTTGGACAGCGAGGAGGAAGGAGGCAAATGGGCAGGTGTTACGCCTCCTGTGATTGCGCGGGATGGGGATAAGGTGTTCGGCATGTGAGAGGATTGAACCATGGTGGCACAGTGGAATGCTAACTGGAGAGGTATGGGGAGGATGTATTTGGTGGTGGCACCATACTGGAGTTGGCGGAATTCTGTTACATCTTCACAGCTTTTGCTCACTTATTCATTGAGAAGCTGCACTGCCAGACTGTTCAATCAAGCTATCCGTATAAGACAGTAGTACATTCTGTGAAAGAAATAAGAAATTAAGGGTGGTATTATTCGTCTTCTAATTAAAAACACAGTCCAAATATCTGTACTGTGTGTCCTGTTGTTCAATTGCTTATCAATTCACAATTTATTTCAGTGAAGGAAGATAATATTGTATGCAGGTATTTGACCCCAATTCTAAGAAGAGTTTTGCTTTTATGTATATACTTTCCTATTCCTGAGCTTATCGGCTGATGTGTAAATCACAGGAATTGCTGTAATACAACTGACATTTAACTGATCATGCAGGTTTTACAATTTTTCTGTTAGATTATGAATTGCAGGATACAAGTAATATCCAGGTCATTAAATGACACCATTTCAGTTATCTTTTCTTGATTTGTTTAAAAGTTTTGTTCAAGTTAGACCTAAACTGTGTGAAGTGAATCTCAATTTGCTTGCTGTACTTATTTCTCTTGCTCCATAAGGTCGGTTCACATACATATGTATATGTACGTATTTCTAAGGTTATGTATCTTTCTGAAATTTGTTTGCAAAAAGAACATGTTCAGCAAAATGTTTTTTTCAGCATTCTTTCCAAAGAAAGCATCTTCACACTAGGTGGTTTGATGCATTGCCGTGGGTAATACAGATTTTCTTTCTTTGTTTTGTATAATAAATTTTAATGGGGCTTTACACTGATTCAAAGTTCTAACAAATCTCAAATCTTTACAGCTGGTCTCAGAAGAAGTTTCCGACTGAGCAGAAAAGATAGAAAGACTAATAAATCCATGTATGAAAGTAAAAGAAGTGAACTGTATGATACAGCAGATGTACCAACTTATGAAGAGGTTGTCTCTTACCAGCATCAACCTAATGAAAAGTACAGACTGGTAGTTCTTGTTGGTAGGTGCCATTTTTACGTCCCACTGTATTTTTGTTGCGAGTTTTATTAGCTTGTATTGATCTGTGAACATAGTAAAGTGCATTGTTTTATTAACAATTTGCTTTGAGAATGACTATATAAATAATCGTGTTGTTACACTCAACCTCCTTAAGACTGTCAATCAATCTAGTAATGTTCTGCCTCATTTGAAAGGCTGATACTTACAACTCTTGAACATTTTATTTTTAATTATGCATTTCAATTGTGCTTGTTCTGTTACTCCCTTTTCCTCTTTCAGTGCTGCATTATTCCTTCTGTTTGAATTATTTCTATCGAGATTCTTGTCTGATTTTTCAATCATTTATAAATTAACTTCAATTTTCTTAATTACTATATGCCCTCGAATTCAAATACTAAGAATACAGGAAAATTGGCATTTATTTGGTTGGTTCTTGGGACATGAGTGACATTGGTGAAGGTAGCATTTGTTGTTCATCCCCAGCTGCTTCAAAAAGGCATTTGTGGGCCGCCTTAAACTTCATGTCGATGATGTTCCCATGATGGTATGAAGTAGAAAAGAATCAGGATTCTGACTCTGCTTCTGAACATTATTTGATTTGATTTTGATTTGATTTATTGTCACATGTACTGAAGTACAGTGAAAAGTATTTTTCTGCGGCCGAGGGAACGTACACAGTACGTACATAGTCGACAAAAAGAATAATCAACAGAGAACATTGACAAATGGTACATCGACAAACCGTGATTGGTTACAAGGGACCAAACAAAGCAAATACATGAGCAAGAGCAGCATAGGATGTCATGAATAGTGTTCTTACTGGGAACAGATCAGTCCGAGGGGGAGTCGTTGAGGAGTCTTGTAGCTGTGGGGAAGAAGCTGTTCCTATGTCTGGATGTGTGGGTCTTCAGACTTCTGTACCTTTTGCCTGATGGAAGGGTCTGGAAGAAGGCAATGTCTGGGTGGGAGGGGGTCACTGAAAATGCTGTCTGCCTTCCTGAGGCAGCAGGAGGTGTATATAGAATCAATGTGGGGGTGGCAAGCTTGTGTGATGAGTTGGGCTGAGTTCACCACACTCTGCAGTTTCTTGCGATCTTGGATCGAGCAGTTGCCATACCAGGCTGTGATGCAGCCGGATAGGATGCTCTCTATCGCACATCTGTCGAAGTTTGTGAGAGTCGATGCAGACACGCCAAATTTCTTTAGCTTCCTAGGAAGAAGAGACATTGTTGGGCTTTCTTGACTGTTGCATCAAAGTGACTGGACCAGGACAGACTGTTGGTGATGGTGACCCCCAGAAACTTAAAGCTATCGGCCATTTCCACTTTGGAGCCATTGATGCACACGGGAGTGTGTGTCATGCTACGCTTCCTGAAGTCATTGGTCAGTTCCCTGGTCTTTCCGACATTTAGAGGGAGGTTGTTTTCGGTACACCATGCAACCAAGTGATTTATCTTCCTCCTGTATTCCTGTATTTTGCGGTAGTGCTGATGTTGTTTCCCATCATCACTCCTGTGTAACTGACAACAACTTCTGGAAACTGCATGTGCAATTAAAGACATAAATCAAGAAGTTGTTGTCAGTGATTTGACGCTTCTCCATAAGGTGTGCATTGATGTCTCTACAAGTGAATCAGTTATTCACTGAGATGATTATTCCCCCGTTCCACTGCAATATCACCACTTAAAACCTGAAACAAAAGTTATGCCTTGTTAGTAAGATGTTAACTTTTTTTTTAATGGTGTACTAAATCATTACTGAAGAATCTACAGCAGTATGTGTCCCTTCTAACATGAAAGGATGCACCTTTGGACCTGGTTCTTGGAAATTAGGCGTGCCAAGTTGACCAAGTGTCAGTGGGGGAAGCGGCGGCACGTGGCACATATTGGTTATCACTGCTGCCTACGGCGCTGAGGACCCGGGTTCGAATCCCAGCCCTGGGTCACTGTCCACGTGGAGTTTGCACATTCTCCCCGTGTCAGTGTGGGTTTCACCCCCACAATCCAAAGATGTGCAGGTTAGGTGGATTAGCCACGCTAAATTGCCCCTTAATTGGGAAAAAAAAGTAATTGGGTACTCTAAATTGTTTTTAAAAGTGTCAGTGGGGGAACACTTAGGAGACAGTGATCATTGTATTGTAACCATGATGTGGAGATGCCGGCGTTGGACTGGGGTGGGCACAGTACGAAGTCTTACAACACCAGGTTAAAGTCCAACAGGTTTGTTTCAATGTCACTAGCTTTCGGAGCGCTGCTCCTTCCTCAGGTGAATGAAGAGGTATGTTCCTCTTCATACCTCTTCATTCACCTGAGGAAGGAGCAGCGCTCCGAAAGCTAGTGACATTGAAACAAACCTGTTGGACTTTAACCTGGTGTTGTAAGACTTCGTATTGTATTGTAAGGTTTATGATGATGATAGAAAAGCAAAATAAGCAATCCAAAGTTAAAAATAATTAACTAGTGGAGAGCTGACTTCAGTGGGGTAAGAATGGAGCTGGGCCGGTATGTTTGGCAGGAAAAACTGAAGCTGAACAATGGACTACCTTCAAAACAGAAATGGTCCGGACACAGGCAAGATATATTCCGTTATAGGGGAAAGGTAGGAAAACCTAAATCAAGAAATTGTTGTCAGTGTGTTGATACTTCTCCATATTGATGTCGTTGACGTCTGCACAAGTGAAACGAATTATAAATGAAAAAGGAAATATAAATTAAGATAAGGAAGAAAAAGTGTGCTTTTGACAAGTTTCGGGTAGAAAAAGCAGTTGAAATGGCAAAGCTAGATTTTTGAACAGTAAAGGAATTGAAGGTTATGGTGAGCGGGCGGGTAAGTGAAGCTGAGTCCACAAAAAGATCAACCAGGATCTTATTGAATGGCGGAGCAGGCTCGAGGGGCCAGATGGCCAACTCCTACTCCTGGTTCTTATGTTATGAGAGCAATACAAAAGACTCGGAGGGGAAGTGAAAAAGCACATTAGAGAAGGGAAGAGGTATTATGAGAAAAGGTTGGCAGCCAACATGAAGAGGAATCGGAGGATCCTCAAACCTGTAAGAAAACATATATAATTACATTATTAGTAATTATATATGAAGTGGAAAAGAGTTTTAGTAAGTCAGAATGGTGATAAAAGAAGAGTCTGGGTGAGAGAGCTCGCAGGGAGTCGCCATGCTCCGGCACCATCTTGGATTCTAATTTTCTAACCTTACGTGGCCTCATGCTCTTTCTCCATGGTTCCCAGGGGGTACATCAAATCTGGAAGCGCCATGCTGCCTATCATGCCCTGTGACCTGGGTCCCCTTTGGTGGCTTACCTCTGGAGCGATCGGGCCTGGTCGACTTCCGAGTGTCACAGGTGACATGGTGCCACCTTGTTCTGCTTGCTGCCCATCGGATGCGCCAGTGACAGGTGGGGAGGATTCAGAGGCACCGCAGTGTTCCAGCGCCTCCCCTACGTAAGTCACTACCACAGGCCCCATCACCACCTCCTCCCTTGGGGGTGCCCGATGGCCCAGGCTACTCCTTGGGATGGGGGTGCAGCTGCATGGAGCTCCGGGGGCCCCGCTGTCAGCTGGCGCTGCCAGTCCTGGAGGCTGCTCTCGTCTCGACCAGTGTCTCTATGGTTGTGGCCATGGAGCACAGAGACTCGGCCACGTCGTTCAGGGACTGTGCACGTTCCTCTGTGACTGGCTCTGGTCAGCCAGTGCCCGGCCAATGTTGTCACCGCCCACAGACATGGCCTGTTGTGACTGGGCCATGCTCTGGAGTGCTGCAGCAATGTCCATGTGGCCCTGGTACATGTCTGCATGTGACATGGCTGCCCTGTCCTGCATCTCGGCCACCGCCCACACAATGTGCCCCAGATCTTGGACATCCTGACCCATTACTGTGACCCTCACACGCAAGGCTTCCATCATGGATGCCACCCATTTGGGTAGCACACATTGTTGGTACCGTCTTCTGCTCCTGTAGGCAGTTAAACTCCTCCAAATGCACCTGCAGGTACTGGAAGGTTTCTGACACACCCTCCTGTAGTCCCCAGCTCTGTTACTGCATCTCCAACGTCGATGGGACCGCCCTTTCCAGAAGCCCAAGACCTCTCTGAACGGCAGCTGTCCTTGGGGTCAGGCTGCCCATCGACTATCTGCCCCCTCAGGGGTTCCTACCTGCGCCTACACATGATGTACCACAGCATGTGTGTCATGCCTCTTCACTATAATGGCGCACCAAGGTGAGAGCCTCTGGGATGATGGAGGGTGCCAGTGAAGGCAGTGACGAAAAGTCGGTATCATCCCCGACTGGGATTGCGGCTGGGGGTGAGGCACCCCGGATGGTCTGGCCTTGTTGCAGGTGAGTGTGGGGTTGCGGCTGGGGCAAGGGACCCCGGGCGGTTCAGCCTCGTCAGAAGGTGATCCTGCAAGAAAATTACAAGACACATGTGAGATCGCGGTTAGGCATGGTGTGGGGGAGAGGGGTGGCTCTCATGTCATAGAGCATTGCATTTGATTCGGGAGCTCACTTGATTGTCCCATGCCGACCTCCACCTGGGCGACTAGCCATTCTCTCACCCTACCAGCCAGGCCCTTCACTCTCTGCACAGCGATGTTGAGGGCCCACAGGTCGTGTCCTTTCCCGCTCCTGACGGTTGTTGTCTATCTTCTCCTGGGGGGACAGGTAATGTACCATATGAGACACTCAGATGAGGGTCGCACAGGGGGTCCACAGCTAGCATCCTGTGTGTGCAGGGCACCTGACCATGGCGGGCGGAACAAAAGCGGCGCCACCCCCGATTTCGGCGCCAAAGTGGATTTTCCGGCCGATTGCCAAACGCGATTTCGGTGTCAGATTCCAGAGAATCCCACCCCTAATCTCTCAAATGGATAATCCACCCCAAAATGTTCCAACCCAGGTAACTTCCTGGTGAATCTCCTCTGCACCCTTTCTAGTACAATCACATTCTTTCTATGGTGTGGCGACCAGCACTGCACACAATACTCTAGCTGTGGCCTAACAAATATTTTATACAGTTCCATCATCAGCTCTCTGCTTTTATGCCTCAGCTAATAAAAGCAAGTATCCCACATGTCTTCTTAACCACCTGATCTACCTTTCCTGCCGCTTTCAGGTACCTTTGGGCATGCACCCAAAATTCCCTCTGGTCCTCTCTACTTCCTAGTGCCCTACCATTCATCATGTCTTCCCTTGCCTTGTTAGTCCTTCCAAAATGCAACACCTTACACTTCAGTGATAAATTCCACTTGTCACTGTTTTGCCCATCTGACCAGCTTGTCTATATCCTCCTGTAATCGAAAACTTTCCTTGTCACTATTTACCACGCCACTGGTTTTCGTGTCATCTGCGGACTTACTGATCAAACCCTCCACATGCTTGACTAAATCATGAATGTACACTGCAAAAATTACAAACTCCAAACACTACACTAAAAATGGGGGCCAGTTTAGCTCGGTTGTCTCAACAGCTGGTTCATGATGCAGAGCGAGGCCTGCAACGCAGATTCAATTTCCATACTGGCTGAGGTTATTCATGAAGGCCCCTCCTTCTCAACCTTGCCCCTCGCCTGTGGTGTGGTGATCCTCAGGTTAACCGCCACCAGTCAGCTCTTACCCCCTCACAAGGGGAAAGAGGCCTATGGTCATCTGGGACTACAGCGACTTTACCTTACCATAAACAACAAGGGACCCAACTCTGATCTTGAGGTACACCACTGGACACAGACTTCCAGTCACATAAACAACCTTCGACCATCACATAGACTCATAGATTCTTGATCATTTTCCCATATAGAACCTTGTCAAAAGCCTTACTGAAGTCCATGTAGCCTGCATCAATTGCAATGCCTCATTTATATGCCTAGTCACCTCCTCGAAAAATTCAGTCCAATTTGTTAGACACTATCTCCCCCTGATTAAGCCATAATGACTATCCCTGAATAATCCTTGCCTCTCCAAGTGGAGATTAATTCTGTCCCTGAGAATTTTTTCCAATAATCTCAGACCCACTGGCCTACTTGGTTTTTCTCTACTTCCCTTCTTGAAACATTAGCTGTCCTCCAAGCCTCAGGCACCTCTCCGGCCAGAGAGGATTTGAAAATTAACGTCAAATTAGCTTTGAGAAACAATTATTCCAGAAAGCATTAGTAGTCACATGGAAAAATCTGGGTTGATTAGGAAGAGTCAGCATGAATTTCTAAAGGGGAAATCCTAATTAACTAATCTACTAGACCTTTTTGAGGAGGTACCAGAAAGGGTCGATGAGGGTAATGCTGTTGATATGATGAACATAGAGTTTCAGAACGCATTCAATACAACAGCCATGAGTAACGTTATAGCTTATGAAATAAAAGGGACAGTTGCAATGTGGATATAAAATTGGCTGAATAATAGGAAGCAGAGAGCAATGGTCAATGGATATTTTTCGGGCTGGAGGAAGGTTTGTAATGGTGTTTCACAGGGGTCGGTATTGGGACCATCTCTTTTCCTGATGTATATTAATGATCTAGATGTTGGTGTACAATTTAAAGGTTTGCTGATGACAGCAATATCTGCTCATCTCAGCTCTATTTAAGAAAGGGACTTCAAAGCCACTCAGTGAGCTTTGCGCACGAGCAGGAGGAGAGACCACATCCGGAATGAGACACAGCTAGAGTGAGTGTAGTTATTGGGAATTTGAAACAGAGTTGAAATTTGGTGCAGAGCAGGAAGAGGTGCTTTTTGTTTTTTCTTTTTGCTTTGTTACTTTTTAAATCTTCAGTGAGAGGTATTTCCCTGCTGCTGCAGTTGAGACTACAAGGGAGAGAGCTGATTGGTAAATAGTGGATAAGGTCAGTAAGTCTTTACTACTTTTATCATTTATCACATGGAGATTTAAAAAGAGTGGGAGTTGAGAGGTCACCTCTGGGCAGCGGGCTGAGTTTGAAAAACAATCCAGGAAAGGTATCAGAGGAAAACAGTAAGTTCATTGGCTGGTAAGTAACTGCTGATTTGCATGACCTATTCTAAGTTGTTTCAGAGTAAAGGTAAAAAGATAAATATTTTACAGATTAGAAAGTCTATAAAACATTTGAATTAAAAAAAAAAGACAAATTAAATAAAATAGATGCAAGGCCAGGCGATGTGGGAGCCGGTGGACCCCATTCGTAAAAGTTCCCGCTCATAAAAGGATCAAGAACTGATTGAAAGTGATTTGCAGCAGAAGTAAATGTGATGTGAAAAAAAAATTTAAACAGCGAGTGGTTCGGGTCTGGAATGCACTGCCTGGAAGCTTCAATCGGGGCATTCTAGAGGACATTTGATGATTACTTCAATAAAAACAAAGTACAGGGGTACGGGGAGAAGGCAGGGGGATGGCATGATTCATGTTTGGACAGCTAGTGCAAGCACAATGGGCCAAATAGCCTCCTTCTACACCTTGAGAATTCTGTGAAGGCTACAGACCAGGTTCCTGGGAACTGAAATTAAAACCAGCGGCTAGTTTCTTTTATCTCTTTGGCTGGTGCAGATATGATGGGCTGAATGGCCTATTTCTGCATTGTAACTTTTCTGTGGTCTATGGTTCTCTGGCCCTCGAAACACAATTTTATATTTGTGTTATGTCATATTTTCCATTTTACTGAAGTTCCAAAATTTTTAATTTTACAAAGTATTTAGGCTTTTCATGTGTATGTCCCAATCTTTATTTTTCTCTCTGTAAGACAGATCAAAAGTGAAGGACAATCAATTAAATTTGTACTTGGTTTGCTGTCAGTGAGAATTCTCTAATGTGACTGGCTGCTTAGCCTACTTGATGACATCACAGTTTTAGACATCTGGAAATCCAATTGATTTGCACCAGTTTCAAAGGAGAATCGTTGCCGCAGAGGTTGCTTGATCTTTGTGGGCAGCTTGTTAGCACTTGTTACTTAACTGCTAAATCTTGGTTGGTATTCACCCTTCCTGTCCTGTGGCTGCAATTTGTGGCAGATGGAATACATCTGTTATGCACTTTGGAAGGAAGAATGGAGGCATAGAGGCTTATTTCAACAGCACTTACAAGTCCCACAACATCAATCACAATAGAAGAATAGCTGCATCCTCAGATGTATACATATGATCTGATACAAAGCTATGCAGAGGGACAGGTAGTATTAAGGAAGCAGGGAGACTACAGAAGCACTTGGACAGGCTAGTAGAGTGGGCAAAAAGGTGGCAGATGGAATACATCTGTTATGCACTTTGGAAGGAAGAATGGAGGCATAGATTATTTTCTAAATGGGAAAAGGCTTAGGAAATCAGAAGCACAAAGGGACTAAGGAGTCCTAGTTCAAGCTTCTCTTAAGGTTAACGTGCAGGTTCAGTTGGCAGTTAGGAAGGCAAATGTAATGTTAGCATTCATGTCGTAAGGGCTAGAATACAAGGGCAGGGATGTACTTCTGAGTCTTTATAGGGGCTCTGATCAGACCCCATTTGGAATATTGTGAGCAGCTTTGGGCCCCATAACTAAGGAAGGATGTCCTGGCCTTTGAGAGGGTCCAGAGGAAGTTCACAAGAATGATCCCTAGATGAAGAGCGTATCGTATGAGGAGCAGTTGAGGACAATGGGTCTGTACTCATTGGAGTTTAGAAGGATGAGGAGAGGATCTTATTGAAACTTACAGGATACTGGGAGGCCTAGATAGAGTGGACATGGATAGGATGTTTCCACTAGTAGGAAAAACTAGAAGCCACAGCCTCATACTGAAGGGACAATCCTTTAAAACTGAGATGAGGAGGAATTTTGTCAGCCAGAGGGTAGTGAATCTGTGGAACTGTTTGCCACAGAAGTCTGTAGAGGCCAAATCACTGAGTGTCTTTAAGACAGATAGATAGGTTTTTGATTAATAAGGGAATCAGGGGTTATGGGAGTAGACAGGAGAATGGGAATGAGAAACATATCAACCATGATTGAATGGTGGAGCAGACTCAATGGGCCGAATGGCTTAATTCTGCTCCTATGTCTTATGGCTAACCTGTATCTCTGCTTGAATTATCCATCTTTACAGCATGTCCCATGATATCCTTAAACAATAAAAATCAGATCTTCATCTGGAAAATATCAATCAAACCAACAGCCGCAGCCTTTTGGGTGGGAGAATCCATATTTTCAATTTTCACTACCTTTCATGTGAGCAAATATTTCTTTATTCTATTCTTCACTGACCCTGCTCTGATTTTAAGATTGTCAATTTGTTCTGGATTACCCAATCAAAAGGAACGATTTTGCTGTTTCTATTTTATTGAGTCCTTTTTTCATTTTAAGCACCTCCATTATATCACCCCTCAACCTTCTGAACACAAGGGAATATAAACCAGATTCATGCAGAATCCTTCCGAAGGAGCAGTGCTCCGAAAGCTAGTGTTTGAAACAAACCTGTTGGACTTTAACCTGGTGTTGTAAGACTTCTTACTGTTCTCTTTTCCAGCAAAAGGATTCCCAGCCTACTCGGTCTTCCTTGCTAGTCATGACCCCTCAATTGTGGTTTTATCCTTGTGCTTTTTTTGCACTTTCTCCAATGTCTCTGTATTATTTTTATACTACGGTGACCAGACTATCCACAATCCTCTAAAGTATGATCTAATCAAGGATCCATACAAATGTAACATGATTTTCCTGCTTTTCGATTCATTTTTGTTTTCTAAATGGCCACTTTTATGCTTAACCCCATTTAGACTCATTATCCAAAATTTTTTTTTTTTTTAAAGTTAGTCTTGGGTTCACTAACGTCCTTTAGGGAAGGAAATCTGCTGTCTTTCCTCGTCTGGCCTACACGTGACTCCAGACCCACAGCAATTGACTCTTAAGTGCCCTTTGAGATGGCCTCGAAAGCCACTCAGTTGTATCAAAATCATTACAAAGCCTTCAAAAGGGAACTAAACTGGATGGCCCATCTGGTTTTGACCTAGGGACCGGAACCAACAATGGCAAACGCAGCCCCCAATCCCGCAAAGTCCTCCTTCGTATCATCTGGGGGTTGTACTAAAGTTGGGAGAGCTGCATCGCAGACTAGTAAATCAACAGCCTGAGATATTTATACTCACAGAATCATACCTCACACAGAATGTCTCAGACATCATAGTTACCATCCTGGGTCTGTCCTGTTCCACTGACCGGTCAGCACAACCAGAGGTGGCAGCAGCACAGTGGTATACAGTCAGGAAAGAATTTCCCTGGGCTTTCTCAACACCAACTCTGGATCCTATGAAGTCTCATGGCATTAGTTCAATCACAGGCAATGAAATCTCTTGCTGATTGCCATCTACCACCCTCTCCTCCTCCCCCCCCCCCCCCCTCCCCCCTCACCTGATGAATCAGTAGTCCTCCATGTTGAACACCAATTGGAAGAAACACGGATGGTGGCAAGGGCACGTAATGACGTAATGTACCCTGGGTAGGGGATTTTGATTGTCCATCTGAAAGATTGTCTTGAATGACCGAGCTGGCCAATTCCTAAAGAACATAACTGCTAAACTGGGTCTATAGCAGGTGATGAGGGAACCAATAAGAGGGAAAAACCTATTTTACTTTGTCCTCGCTAATCTATCTTTCACAGATACATCTGTCCATCACAGTAATGATAAGGGTGTGGAGTCCTTGCCTTCGGTCTTCACATTAACCCTGCATTATTAGCTTTATTCACCATACCAGATTGTCTGGCTCATTAATGGTCCAATTCAAGATTGTCAGGGTGTTTGCACTGTGGGAGCGACTCCTTGCTGAACTACAGCAAATCTCAGCTCTATTAGGCTCTCAAGAATGATCACCATTGGAATTTCCTTTCACCCCAGTACTGGGAAGTTGTTTTGGTATTATCAGCCATGAGTGCAACAGGCATGCAGAACCATGCGCACTTTGGAATTTAAGACCAGTCTGAATAATATGTTGATCAAGAAGTACTGGAGCCAGAAAGGGCATGCTGGTAAATGTACAGCAGGTGTACTGCCTATTTCTGGCTCTGTGTACCTCTCAGTCAAAGCTGGCCTTGGCTGCTATTCTGCTGGATTCTCTATGAAGCTGTTCTGAACTTTCCATATGGACTTTCAATAGTAATCAATTGTGTAGGGTAGGCATGGGGGCAATGCACATGCTAGAAATAAAGTTATCTCCTTCTATGTAATGTGTTTTAATATTGTTTGTATTGCACACATGATAGAGGGTGGGGAAGAAGAATAGGAAAGTGTTTATTATCCAATGACTTCTGTCTCCCTCATTATTATCTTTTAAGTTAACATTTATGTCACAGAAGGTATGCTGCACTTTTTGATATGCTTTGAGAAAGATATTACAGGTATATATTGAAACATTTTTTTTTACGAGGTTTAATGTTACAATCAGCAGTAATATTGTAAAGGTATGGATGAATCATATACTGGCTGGTAACGTACAGGACAAAAAACGGAGACTAACTTTAGCTTTTTCTTAAAGACCTAAGAATGTATTGTGAAACAATGCAAAACTTACTGGCAACCATCTTTCCATTGGTAATTTCTTAAGTATTTCCTCCCAACATCTGTTGTGCATCAAGGAAGCCCATTCTGAAGAAGGTTTGAATTCAATTATATAAAAATCCATCAAAGCATTCTCCCATTTTTCTGAAGTCTGGAAGGATGCAGCTCTCTGATAACGTTGTCCAAGTGTGTGTGTGTGTGTAATGAACATCAGCAAACCTTTTAACAGCCAAGCATGGGAAACCTGTGCAATTGTGCAGGATAATTGAAAATTCAGGGGTAGAACAAATTCAGTTGTGCCAGTCTTTTCAATGCAATTGGCCCAAAATCGTTGTCACATGTGAAAAAGATTGGAGCATCTCATTGCAGTTGCTTTCAGCATAACAGAGTTTCTGCTATATGCTGTACTAGTTCAGTCAACAAACAAGTTAGCCACAGTTCCATATATCCTTTCCTTTGTCTTATTCAAAAATTAAGAAGTTGGTTACTCAGAACTGGCAAATTGACCCTGATTTAAAAATGCTTTTTTTTTTAGATAAATCTATTTTCGTCTGTATTCATCAAACCACTACAAATTACTACTCTTTAAAAAATATCAAGGATAATTTTTAAGCTAAAATTTTTCAAATTACTTTTTAAATCACTGCACTGGTTCATGATAGACTTTACTATGCAAATTGGGTCAAGCAGAAACTCAGGGAAAACACACTTGCCAAAACCATTACCATTCTGGACACAGTTAACGACTGTGCCCAAAGCAAAAACTTTACCCCTCAGTATTTTATACTGAGTTTGTCTTCAGCATTAGTTCTTAAACAAGAAGGAATCACATAAGTGAAAAACACATTGAAGAATTCTGTCTCAGCATGATGCAGTGATAATTGGCAGGTTATTGGGAAGGCAAACGGAATATTGGCCATTATTGCAAGAGGAATGGAGTATAAAAGTAGGAAAGTGCTGCAACTGTGCTGGGCCTCAGTAAGACCGCATCTGGAATACTCTGCAGTTTTAGTCTCCTCATTTATGGAGAGACGTAATTGCAGTGGAAGCAGTTCAGAGAAGGTTCACTTGACTGATTACTGGAATGAAGGGATTGTCTTAAGAGGAAAGGTTGAGCCTATGCCCATTAGCGTTCAGAAAGATGCAAAGTGATCTTATTGAAACATAAAAGATTCTGAGGCCATTTTGCAGGGTAGCTGCTGAGAGGATCCTTCCTCTTGTGGGGGAGTCTTGAACTAGGGAGCACAGTTCACAAAGGGGTTCCCATTTAAGACTGAGATGAGGATATATATTTTCTCTGAGTCATTAAACTTCACCTCTTCCCCAGAGGGTATCCGAGGTTGGGTCATTGAATATAATCAAGGCTAGAGATAGATTTTGATCGACAAAGGAGTCTAGGGTTTTGGGGAGATGAGACTGGAAACTGGAGTCAAGGTAATGATCCAATCAGCCATGATGGTACTGAATAGCGGAGCAGGCTCAAGGGGCCAAATCTACTCTTCTGATCTTATGAGGAGTCTGCCAATTTACAGTTCAGTGCTTTGCTAAAGAAGCAATTGAATCCCTGTTTCAGCTCAAATCTAGCTTCAAATGTTTTAGTATTAGACAGCTCAGTTACTTCCACTTAGCATTGGACAGGATTTCCTGACATGCATAAAATAGGAAGGTTAATTATTCCATTGAAGTACAACTGATGTATTGCTTTCAATGGAAATTCATGTCCCTCAATACACAAGTCCTCAAGGTACGTATGATTTCATTCTGAGGCAATCAAATGTGACTTTGTTCTGAAGGCGAAAGAAACAATGGTGGATGGATTCTTGCATGGCATTGACCTAGAAGTGCAGCCATGGTCAATAACATCTCTATATTAGTCCTGGACCCAGCAGCGAATAAATACAACAAAGCACATGGGTGAACCAGTGCTCTCATTGAGCAGACATTGGGATGCCAAATCAAGGGTTCAGATTCTCACACCAGTGCATGGCACCTTACAATGTGTCCAAGAAAAGGCTCTGAAAGTTATCGCCGAATGCTATCCATTGTTGTGGCAGCACGGTGACGCAGTGGTTAGCACTGCTGCGTCACAGCTCCAGGGAGCCAGATTCAATTCTGGCCTCGGTCCATGTGGAGTTTGCATTTTCTCCGTGTCTGTGTGGGTTTCTTCTGGGTGCTCCGATTTCCTCCCACAGTCCAAAGATGTGTAGTTTTGGTGGATTGGCCATGCTAAATTGACCCTTTGTGTCCAAAAGGTTAGGTCGGGTTACGGGATAGGAGGGTGTAGGATGCAGACTCGATGGGCCGAATGGCCCCCTTCTGCACTGTAAATTCTATGATTCTATGAATGTTGCCATGAGCAAAGATCTCATACCATGTATACCTATGGCTATGTAGATGGTAAAACTGACTAAATAGACTCAAAACCAATATATCCCCATGGGATGGATGAAAATCAAATAGATCTGAGACACAGGTAACCATTATGAGGGAACTAATGGAGATTGGGAAGATACAAGTACATTGGAACCTAGCTAATGGGTCCATAGTCAAAAAGAGTGACAAGACAAGACACCAGCAACTCCAAACCCTTTTGTCTTCCTTCCAGTCCATGTAAAATTATGGAATAAATGATAAGGAATAAACTGCCAGTATAAATTCAGAAGGAAAGATCCTACCTAAAGTTTTTGAAGAAGTGACAACACACATTGACATAAGCCCTATGATGGACTGTAGTTTGATTTCCTAAATAAGATTCACATAAAAAATTATTACTTAAATTTAAACTGGAATTCAGGGTAAATCTTTGAATGGATAACAAACCGATTAAAGGATGGAAAACGGTAAATGCTTGTTAGCGGCGTTATTGTAGAGTGAGGGAAGGGGGACTGAATTAGATGCCTATGAGTTTAGTTCTGGCATACTGCTGTTTCTAATTTACATAAATAACCTGGATTCAGAAACTCGGTGCAAAGTGGTCATTTTCGCAGATCACAGCAAAAAGGAACTGCAATTGAATTGGACAATACATTTCGGCAAATACATAAGGCATAAGTGTGGAAGGCATAGCAGATGGAATTTAATGTTGATAAATGTGCGTGGTACAGAAAGCAAAAAAAACTACATGTTCATGCATATTCTCTGTAAGGTGCTGAAATAACAAAGGATGAAGCTGAAAGCGATCAAGGTGTCTAGATTTGCCACCGAACATACCCAATCAATGCAGAAAGCAGTCAACAAAACCATACAATACAGCCACAGAAGAATATAAATCAGAGGAGATATTTATCAAACTTCATATGCTGAAATAATGTCAATTCATCCAGTTGGCTCCTGGGTGCAAGAGACAACATGGTGGTTTCAAAGATGAACAAGGGAGTTTTCCTCATTACTTTGTCAACATTTATCTTGACCAACACCAAAAAGACTGACCCCAATATGCCAGAAGAGACACCTGGGTCAGGTTGGCCATGTATACAGGGAAACCTCTATGGATTGTAGGTTACCATTGGGCAACAGACTGTCCGACTCTTTCTGATAGTCGTACGAGGACCAGGGCCTAGTCATCTGTTCAGAGACTGGCATCAACAGATACATTTGGGAACTGGCGGTCTGTACGAGGTCATTGGAAAATACCCTGAGGTATTTCAGGAAGGCTTTAGTAAAATCAAGGGAGCAAGGGCAAAATTCTACGTAGACCCCGATGCCCTACCCAAGTATTTCAGGGCACGACCGGTCCACTATGCTTTATTCACCAAGGTGGAGTCCGAATTTGAACGATTGGAGAGTCTTGGCATCATATGCCCAGTACAATTTGCGGAATGGGCTGAGCCAGTCGTCCCATAAGACATTGGAGCATAATTAGGCCACTCAGCTCATCGAGACTGATCCGCCATTCAATCATGGTTGATATTTTTCTCATCCCCATTCTCCTGCCTTCTCCCCATAACCCCTGATCCCCTTATTAATCAAGTCCCAGTCCTCAAGTCCGACATGTCGGTCCACCTTTGTGGAAGTTATAAAAACAGGGCCTCCCATCTAGCCCAGTACCCCATGCAGTGCATCGAGGATCTCTATGCAGAAATGGCAGGAGGTCACACTTACTAAGTTTGATATGAGCCACACACACCTCTAGCTATAGCTCGATACGTCATCCTGAAAATACGTAACTATCTATACCCATTAGGACTTGTATGAATACACCCGCCTGCCTTTTAGATTTCCGTCGGCGTATGCCGTTTTCCAGCACATAATGGAAAATATCCTTCAAGGGCTGCCTACGATGGCAGTGTACCTAGGTGATGTGCTAATCAAAGGATCCACCAAAAAAGCACAAGAAGTGATCGTAGCAGATAACAGAAGGAAGTATTCACTACAGTGAAACAACAGCTGCTATCGTTCAACATCTTGGTGCACTACGAGGTGCACTACGATCACACAGGACGGTTGGTACTAATGTGCGATGTGCTTCTGTATAGAGTGGGGCAGTGCTCTCCCATTAACAGGACGATGGCACCAAGTGACCAATTGCATATGCATCACAAACCTTGACAGATGCGGAACAACACTAAGCTCAAATCAAAAAAGAGGGACCGGCTAAGATATTTGGAGTGAAGAAATTCAAAATATTCGTCTATAGCCAACACTTTACTATAATCATGGCCATAAACCCCTGTTGGGCCTTTTTAAGGATGACAAATTGATTTCGCTCCCATTGCCTCAACTCGGATCCAAAGTTGGACAGTATTGTTGGAGGCCCATGAGTCCTCCTTCGAGCACCGTCCTGGCACACATCACCAAATCTGAGTCACCTACCGCTGCCACGAGCTTGGACTTCTGCCAGTGATGGAAGAAGTCACAAAGGAACTAAATTTCCTGCATATCCTGCCTGTCTGCGAAACAAGTCCAGGTGTAGACCCAGAAGGACTCCACGCTGATCATACTATGCCACATGATCCCACACCACATGATCCCAAGTGGTGGAATTCAAGGATACCTCACGGAGGATATGAAGCCCTTCCAATTCAAACACCAGGAATTGAGCGTGGAAGATGGCATCATCCTATGCGGAGCCCAAGTTGTCGTCCCCTGCCAGGTCAGCGCCCAATCGTGACGGAGCTGCATAACGGTCACCCAGGGTTCTCCGAAGGTGAAGGTACTTTCCAGGAGCTACATCTGGTGGACCAGCCTTGACACTGACATTGAGAACTTGGTGAAACAGTGCCCTTTGTGATAGGGGAATCAGAAGCTCCCATCTTCGGTGTCGGTGCACCCATGGCAGTGGCCAGGGAGACCTCAGATACGGGTAAATGCGGACTTCGCATGGCCGTTCGTGGGATCGATGTTCTTAACTTGGTCGACTCCCATTCTAAATGGATGGCCACACACTGGGTGTCTTCCACAACTTCCAACATGACCAGAGAGGAATACCAGCAATCATTTTGCATTCGTGGGATACCAGAGGTCCTCGTGTCAGAAAACCCCCCTTCGCCAGTGGAGAATTATAATAATAATTATTATTCTAATAATAATCTTTATAGTGTCACAAGCAGGCTTACATTATAACTGCAATGAAGTTACTGTGAAACTCCCCTAGTCGCCACACTATAGCACCTGTTCAGGTAAACGGAGGGAGAATTCAGAATGTCCAATTCACCCAACAAGCATGTCTTTTGGGACTCATGGGAGGAAACCGGAGCACCCAGAGGGAAGACACAGGGAGAACGTGCAGACTCTGCACAGACAGTGACCCAAGCCGTTAATTGAACCCAGGTCCCTGGCAGAGTTACAGGCATTTGTGAAGTCTAATGGGATTAAACCATACCATCCATCCTCGAATGGGCAGTCCAAATGTTTTAAAGCGGCACGAAGAAACAGACCGCTGGTTCTCTCAACACCAAATTGGCCCAGTTCCTCTTCGATTACAGGACCATGCCACACACTGCAACGGGGGTGTCACCAGTGGAGTTGCTCATGGGACATCAATTCTAGACCAGACTCAGCTTATTGCTTCCCAATCTGGGGGTGGGGGGGGGGGGAGGTTGCGGAGAGGGCCGGAGACTGTAAGGAAACACGTGGACCATCTTAAGAGCAGGGAACTCTCCTCTGTTGAAATTACTCTGGAAGGGTCGACAGCCTCAACGTCCTTTGCCCTCTCCTCTGGGCAAGGGACTCGGTCCATAGGAAACCCGAGAGTCATACCTGCGAGGTCGGATACTCGAGATCAGAAATGGCGACTGAGACGACTGACCCTCAGCCGGAGGTCAGCATCGAAGAGGAGCCCCCAATAATACCCTTGGCCCCTCTGCCAGGAAGCGACGATCTGCTATCCTCTTCACGCCTGATCCGGCTCTACTGGTGGGTGACCCGAGGTTGTGCACCAAGAAGAGAAGGAGGCTTCATTGTCATGGGAATGGGGGGGGCGGGGGGGGGGGAGGGGTCTGGAATTAGTGGGGGATGGGTTGGAGAATGTGATAACCCTCAAGAGGATCATGGCAAATCATTAATTGGTCTCCCTTTGGGACATGTCGTGTATGTGTTCCCCTGGGAGTGGGCGGAGGCATGCCCAGCGGGACTGGTTAGTGAGCCCTTTAAATGCTGCTCCCAGACCCGGGAATGGGAGTTCCCATAGTCCCGGGCTGGGACATTTGTGTTGCACGACGTGGTAGTGACCTTACCTTTGAGTTAAAGTAAACCTGTTTAGCCTTCTTGTGTCTCCTGGATTATTATAGGTGTATGCCTCAATTGCTGAGATACAGAGGAAGAAAGAATTTGTGAGCAGTAAAGGGATGCTGGAAATGTCACTCAAAACACTATTATTCTTATTTGACGACCCAAAAAACCCTTTTAGGGTTTTATTTTGTTTGTTATTTGACATGCCGCTGTGATTTCCTTCTAGATTTGTAGAAAAGACCAGTACAGCACTTGACAATTGCACAAGCACTTCAGGACTATAACAAAAGACCATTGGACCCAAAGAGAACATGCTGGAAAATCTCAGGAGGTCTGGCAGCATCTGTAGGGAGAGAAAAGAGCTAACGTTTCGAGTCCGATGACTCTTTGTCAAAGATGTGGAGATGCCGGAATTGGACTGGGGTGAGCACAGTAAGAAGTCTTACAACACCAGGTTAAAGTCCAACAGGTTTGTTTCAAACACTAGCTTTCGGAGCACTGCTCCTTCCTCAGGTGAGTCATTCACCTGAGAAAGGAGCAGTGCTCCGAAGCTAGTGTTTGAAACAAACCTGTGGACTTTAACCTGGTGTTGTAAGACTTCTTTGTCAAAGCTAACAGACAGAGAAAGTGGGAAATATTTATACTGTGGAGTGAGAATGAAAGATGAGTCATAGCCACAGAAACCCAGGGAAACCGGGTGCTAATGGCCACAGAAGCCAAGGGGAAAGAGTGCTAATGGCAGTCCCCAGAGAGAACAAAAGATGTGAAAGGTCAAACAGCAGGGAGACTAACATCAGAGGATGAACTGTAGATGTGGGGGATGGGGAAGGGGGAAGCAAAGAGGAGAGAGGTGAAGGAAAGGTGGATAAGATTGAGGGGGAGGGGGGAATTAAATATATATTAAGAAAGGAAGAAATGGTAAAAGACAGTTAAAACGAAATGGGATGAAAACAAATGGGTCGAGGTGGGGTAGAGCTGATCATCTGAAGTTGTTGAATTCGATGTTCAGGCCGGAAGGCTGTAGCGTGCCTAACCGGAAGATGAGATGTTGTTCCTCCAGTTTGCGTTGAGTTTCACTGGAACATTGCAGCAGGCCAAGAAAAGATATGTGGGCATGGGAGCAGGGTCTTTTGTTAAAATGGCAGATGCTGCCAGACCTGCTGAGATTTTCCAGCATTTTGTCTTTCGTTTCAGATTCCAGCATCCACAGTAATTTGCTTTTAACCATCTTCCTGCTCCAGAAAATATGTCTTACTGATGCAGGGAGCTGAGTTTTTCAACTCCATTGCTTTAAATTTGTTTTTTGGGAATGAATGAGCCCTGAGCTAAGATTGCAACAGTGGCAGGAGAGTGTAGCAGTATCAATTCGCAAGAGCTATTAGGATAACCTGACTAATTCCTGAGAGAGTAGAAGTGAGCAATGATATGCAGATAGGCATCAGGAATGTTGTATCGATTGCGGCAGTAGAGTTTCGATAAAAAACTGGAAGTGATGTTGCACCCAAGTCTCTGCTTGTGGGAATTCTACCTTGAAACTTTCCAGTACTGAACAACATTACAATAAGGCACGTTGCACTTGCACGTTGACTGATTATTTACACAGTAAGAAGTCTTACAGCACCAGGTTAAAGTCCAACAGGTTTGTTTCAAATTACTAGCTTTCGGAGCACTGCTCCTTCCTCAGGTGAATGGAGAGGTAGGTTCCAGAAACATTTATATGGACAAAGTCAAAGATGCAAGACAATATTTTGAATGCGAGAGCACTTGCAGGTAATTAAGTCTTTACAGAGCCAGAGAGAGGGGTAGCCCCAGGTTAAAGAGGTGTGAATTGTCTCAAGCCAGGACAGACGGTAGGATTTTGCAAGCCCAGGCCAGATGGTGGTGGGTGAATGTAATGCGACATGAATCCCAGGTCCCGGTTGAGGCCGCACCCGTGTGCAGAACTTGACTATAAGTTTCTGCTCTGCGATTCTACGTTGTCGCGCGTCCTGAAGGCTGCCTTGGAGAATGCTTACCCGAAGATCAGAGGCTGAATGCCCTCGACTGCTGAAGTGTTCCCCGACTGGAAGGGAACATTCCTGTCTGGTGATTGTCGCGCGATGTCCATTCATCCGTTGTCGCAGCGTCTGCATGGTCTTGCCAATGTACCACGCTTCGGGACATCCTTTCCTGCAGCGTATGAGGTAGACCACGTTGGCCGAGTCACACGAGTATGTACCACGTACCTGGTGGGTGGTGTTCACGTGTAATGGTTGTACCCATGTCGATGATCTGGCACGTCTTGCAGAGATTGCCGTGGCAGGATTGTGTGGCGTCGTGGTCGCTGTGCTGAAGGCTCTCTCTGGCTAAGTAAAGACTTAATCACCTGCAAATGCTCGCATTCAAAGTATTGCCTTGCATCTTTGACTTTGTCTATATAAATGTTTCTGGAACCTACCTCTCCACTCACCTGAGGAAGGAGCAGAGCTCCGAAAGCTAGTGATGTGAAACAAACCTGTTGGACTTTAACCTGGTGTTGTACAACTTCTTACTGTGCTCACCCCAGTCCAACGCTGGCATCTCCACATCACGATTATTTACAAGTAGTGTTTTAATGAATCTCTAGAATTGCAATAATGCTCTCCAGAAGTATCATTGTGCAGTCAATTAATCATCCTTTTTGAGCGTTTTGAGAACTTGTAAACTTGTATAATACTAGGCCCAAAAGAACCGGTTAATTTAAGTTAAAATAAACAGCTTTTCCCTCTTGTTTAGCTTGCAATAAGTTAACCACCCAGTAGAGACTAGCAGCTGAATTTTACGCTTGTAATATCATCCAACAACTTGTCTGAATAAGCTTTACACCCAGAGCAATAATTATGGAAATACAGACCAATGTAACTCATCACTTTAGAACACTGCCTTCACCAGATGTTTCGAGAGCTCCCTTAATGTTAAATTATTGTGGATTTTTAAATCAAGTCATGTCGATAGTTGGGAAATAACTAGGTGAAGATCAATCCAATTCTTGAACTGGACTTTTTTAAAATCTGTTTATGGGACGTGGGAGCCAGCATTTTTTAAAAATATAAACATTTATTGAGGTATTTATGGTTTTATAACAGTAACAGAAGAAATAATGTACATATAAATATAAACATAGTGCAAAGGCCGTCTTCCTCCCTCGCAGGTCCCACCTTTTTTACACCCTAATCTAAACTAAACTAAACTCCAGCTAAACCCCTTTTCTGCTGACGGTTAATTTTCCCCAAAGAAGCTGACGAACGGCTGCCACCTCCGAACGAACCCTAACATTGACCCTCTCAAGGCAAAGTAGATTTTTTCCAGACAGAGAAAGCTAACCATGTTAGTTAGCCAGGTCTCCGACTTCGGCGGCTTTGAGTCCCTCCAAGCTAATAGTATCCGTTTCCGGGCTACCAGGGAGACAAAGGGCAGAACGTCTACCTCTTTCTCCTCCTGGGATCCCGGATCTTTCCTGGAAAATCGTCACCTCCGGACTCGGTGCCACCCTTGTTTTTAACACCTTGGACATGACACCCGCAAACCCCTGCCAGAATCCCCTAAGCTTCGGGCATTCCCAGAACATATGAACATGGTTCGCTGGTCCTCCCGCACACCTTGCGCACCTATCTTCTACCCCAAAGAACCTGCTCATCCAGGCCACTGTCATGTGAGCCCGGTGAACAACCTTAAACTGTATGAGGCTGAGCCTGGCACATGTTGTGGACGCGTTGACTCTAGTCAACGCATCCACCCAGAGACCATCCTCTATCTCTCCTCCTAACTCCTCTTCCCATTTGTGTTTCAGCTCCTCAGTCTGCGTTTCCTTTGACCCCATGAGTTCCTTGTAAATGTCCGTAACCCTCCCTTCTCCCACCCACATTCTGGAAACTACCCCGTCCTGTATCCCCCTTGGTGGTTGTTATAACCAGCCTGCTTACGATTGGCTGGGAACTAATGAAAATCCCACGATCCTGTGGGATAATGAGCTTCCCCCAATGAGGGGGGGCGGAGAAATCATTAGCAGACTCCCTGTATAAATAAAGCTGGCCAGTTTGGAACCAGCAGGAAGGAATAAGCAGCAAGCGAGGTTGCTGCTGTTGTGTATACATATGTTATTGTAAACAAATGTTATTTCTTTGTATCCTTGAAACTCGTGCTGGATTCTTCGTGGCCCTCACAAAACTGGTGACGAGGGTTAAAGTGAATAGCTGTCTACACTGCTGAAGCCACCTCCCTGGATTTTTGTTGGATACAGGCTGGAAGTTGTTTTCTATTACACCATGCCTCTGTACGGACGTTTGGATGTTTTTGATGCTGCGCTGGAAAGCTGGAACCAGTATGCACAACGGATGCGTTACTATTTCTGGGCAAACAATATCATCGAAAACGAGCGCCAGGTGGTCATATTGCTCACCGCCTGCGGCCTGCATACGTTTGGGGTAATTAGGAGCCTTACATACCCTGCTGCGCCGGACACCAAAACGTTTGACGAACTTGTGAATTTAGTGGGGCAGCATTTTAACCCAACCCCGTCCACGATAGTCCAACGTTACCGGTTTAATACCGCTGAGAGGATCCCCGGAGACTCCCTTGCCGAGTTTCTATCCATGCTACGCAAGATTACGGAGTACTGTGACTATGGTGAGACCTTGTCAGAAATGTTACGCGACCGTTTGGTTTGCGGTATTAACAATGCGGCCACCCAGAGAAAGTTGTTAGCGGAGCCAACATTGACTTTTCAACAGGCCATTCAAATAGTATTGTCCCGAGAGAGCGCAGAACGAGGAGTGCAGGGGATACAGGGAATGGAAGTGCATGCCTTGGGGCGCAGCCCCTTCCATCCAAAAACGTCCCCCCGCAGTCCTGCGGTACCTTGGCGAGACAACGTCCGGATCGACGCCAGTGGCCGTCGGACATTCCTCCCCGAAGGGAGCCTTCTCCAGAACCAATGGATGAGGAGCCATGTCCGTGTCAGATGTGTAGGCGCCGACCCCGTCGCAGACGCCGGTCCTGGGGGCGTCAGAGGCGCCGTCGTTCCGACCGAAACTGGGATCAGCCCAGGGGCCGTACCTTCCATGTGGATGAACCTGCGGCGACTACTCCTGAGGACGTGGAGACGGAGGACGACTGCCTGCAGCTGCATTGTGTGGCAGCTCCCAATGTGGCCCCCATTAAGGTGACAGTACGGGTCAATGGTCACCCGCTTGAGATGGAGTTGGACACTGGCGCAACGGTCTCCGTGATCGCCCAGAGGACGTTCGACCGCATCAAGCAGGGTATACAGACCCTTACATTAACCGGCACACAGGCCAGGTTAGCCACCTACACGGGGAACCATTGGACATTGCAGGAACTACAATGACCCCTGTTGTTTATGGACGCCAGGAGGGGCATTTCCCACTTATCGTCGTGCACGGCCATGGGCCCAGCCTGTTGGGTTGGGACTGGTTGCGCCATTTGCGGTTGCAGTGGCAGCACATCCTCCAAACAGTTTCTGAAGGGTTGATTGAGGTGCTAGGACGATACTCAGGTGTATTCCAGCCCGGTTTGGGGAAAATCAAAGGGGTCGTAGCCCGTATCCAAATCAAACCAGGAGCCACGCCGCGCTATTTCCGGGCGCGCCTGGTGCCTTACGCCTTGCTCGAGAAGGTAGAAGGGGAGCTCACTCGTTTGGAAACTTTGGGTATTATCAGGCCCGTCCGTTTCGCTGACTGGGCAGCACCAATTGTACCTGTAATGAAGCCAGATGCCACAGTTCACTTGTGTGGCGACTATAAACTTACAGTGAATACGGCTTCCCGACTCGACCGATATCCAATGCCTCGCATAGAGGATCGCTACGCAAAGCTTGCAGGTGGACTCTCATTCACAAAATTAGATATGAGTCACGCCTATCTACAGTTGGAGCTGGACCCTGCCTCCCGACCATATGTAACGATTAATACACACCGGGGCCTGTATGAATATACACGCTTGTCCTTTGGAGTATCCTCTGCCTACGCTATTTTTCAACGTGTTATGGAGGACATTTTGAGAAGTTTACCGCATGTCGCTGTCTACTTAGATGACGTTTTGATCACAGGGACGTCGGAGCAGGAACATTTGGAAAATCTGGAGGTTGTCCTTAGATGCTTTTCGGAGGCTGGAGTCCGTTTACGTCGCACAAAGTGCGTCTTTCAAGCGAAGGAAGTAGTCTACCTGGGTTATCGGGTGGACCGCGAAGGTTTGCACCCCGTCGCAGAGAAGGGGCTCGCGATTCAACAGGCCCCGCCCCGACTGACACTTCGCATCTTCGACCTTCGCATAGACAGCTCCCAGGCGAGTTGCGGGCATTTTCCTCCAAGCTGTCAGAATTCAGCATGGAAGACGGCATCCTCTCGTGGGGGACACGTGTGATTGTCCCGGAAAAAGGACAGGAGCTGATACTAAGAGACTTGTACAATGGGCATCCAGGTGTGACCAAAATGAAAATGTTGGCCCGGAGTTATGTTTGGTGGCCAGGCCTCGACGCCGACATTGAGAAGGTGGCCCAAAACTGCTCCATTTGTCAGGAGCATCACTGGGAATGGCCAGGGCAGCCTTGGGCGTGCTTGCATGCGGATTTCGCCGGCCCGTTTCAAGGATCCATGTTCCTTTTATTAATCGACGCCCAGTCGAAATGGCTAGAGGGGAATAAGATGCTTGGCACAACGTCCTGCGCAACAATTGAGAAGATGGGTTTGTCTTTTAGTACACATGGCCTCCCCGAGGTGCTGGTCACGGATAATGGCACTCCATTCACCAGTGAGGAGTTTGCGAGGATCATGAAGATGAACGGCATACGCCATATCCGCACTGCCCCTTACCACCCGGCTTCAAATGGGTTGGCGGAGCGCGCAGTGCAGACATTCAAACGAGGCCTAAAGAAGCAGTCTTCCGGGTCAGTGGACACGAGACTGGCTCGATTTTTGTTTTCGTATAGGACCACCCCCCATGCGGTGACTGGGGTAGCTCCCGCAGAACTCCTAATGGGCCAGAGACTTCGCACCTGCCTTAGTATGGTTTTCCCGGACATTGGCGCAAAAGTACGGCACACACAAGAACGGCAGGGGCAGGGTTTTTCTCGGCATGGGCCGATTCGGCAGTTTGCGCCCGGTGACCCAGTGTTCATTCGCAATTTTGCTGGTGGTGCTCAGTGGGTCCCTGGCGTAATCTTCTGCCAAACGGGCCCTATATCTTACCAGGTGCAAGCCCAGGGTCATCTCCAGCGCAAACATGTAGACCACGTTCGGTCCAGAAGATTATCCCTTAGAAAGATTCCTCGCCCCCGGAGCTCATTTCTACAGCCGCAGAGACCAGAGACAATGGAAAGTAGTCCTCACAATCTTCCTCTGGTGCCTCACTCAAAGCCTGCGCAGGTCGTTACAGAACCGCGCGGAGATAGAGACGCCGAGATGATCGAGGCAGCAGTCTCTGACTCTGAGATGGAGACACAGGACGCATCAGAGGGGGAATCCTCGGGTCCACGGGCCGTGGATGTACAACCGTTACGCCGGTCATCACTAAGGCGCCGGTCTCTGTCTCGTTACACGCCGCCTGATCCAGCATCTCGTGCAAATGGTGTCCGGCCTGCGGCAAAACTAGTCTGACGCCCTCCTTCGCCAGGGTCTTCGGTGGATTCCTTGGACTTTGGGGGGAGGGATGTTATAACCTGCCTGCTTACCATTGGCTGGGGACTAATGACAATCCCACAATCCTGTGGGAGTATGAACTTCCCCAATGAGGGGGGCGGAGAAATCATTAGCAGACTCCCTGTATAAATAAAGCTGGCCAGTTTGGAACCAGCAGGAAGAAGTAAACGGCAAGCAAGGTTGCTGCTGTTGTGTATATATATGTTATTGTAAATAAATGTTATTTCTTTGTATCCTTGAAACTGGTGCTGGATTCTTCGTGGCCCTCACAAAAGTGGTAAGAGCGGAAAGGTTGAGACCGGCCTGTGCAGGAAATCTCGCACCTGCAGGTACCTAAACTCATTTCCACCCGTCAGTTCGGATTTCTCTTCCAACTCCCTCAGGCTGGGGAAGCTCCCCGCTGTAAACAGATCACTCATCCTCTCGATCCCTGCTCCCTGCCATCTACGGAATCCTTCATCTAGCCTCCCTGGGGCAAAATGGTGATTATTGCAGATTGGAGACCAGACTGATGCTCCCTCTGCTCCCACATGTTTCCTCCATTGCCTCAGATTCTCCGGGCCGCCACCACCACGGGGCTGGTGGAGTATGTGCCAGCGGGAACGGCAGAGGCGTCATTACCAATGCCCCCAAACTAGTGCCCTTGCATGATGCCGCCTCTACTCGCTCCCACATCGACCCCCCCCCTCCCACCACCCTCCTCCTAATCATGGCTATATTCACCGCCCAATAATAATTACTACAGTTCAGAGCCCGCCCTCCCATCGACTGCGCCCCAACATCCCCTTTTTTACTTGCGGGGTCTTACCCGCCCATACAAAGCCAGAGATCACCTTATTGATCCGTTTAAAGAAGGTCCATGGACTAAAGATAGGGAGACACTGAACCACAAACAGGAATCTCAGGAGGATCGTCATTTTCACTGTCTATCCCTTCCAAGCCAGTGACAATGGGAGCATGTCCCACCTTCGGAAATCTTCCTTTATTTGGTCTACTAGTCGGGTCAAATTTAACTTGTGTAGCCGTTCCCATTCCTGTGCTACCTGGATGCCTAGGTACCGAAAGCTTCCCCCTACCACTCTAAACGGCAGCTCCTCCAATGGGCTCTCCTGCCCCTTTGCCTGGATCGCGAATATCTCACTTTTCCCCATGTTCAATTTATACCCTGAAAACCGGCCAAATTCCCCCAGAATCCTCATAATCTCTTCCATCCCTTCTAGTGGGTCCTAAACATATGGGAGCAGGTCATCTGCGTATAGCGAGACTGTGTTCCAGCCCTCCCCGGACCAGCCCGTTCCAGCCCCTTGAGGCTCTCAACGCAATTGCCAGTGGTTCTATGGCCAACGCAAACAGCAGTGGGGAGAGGGGGCATCCCTGCCTCATCCCCCGGTGCAGCCTAAAATAGCCCGATGTCAACCTGTTCGTCCGTACACTCGCCACGGGCGCCTGATACAGCAGCCTGACCCAGTCAATGAAGCCCCATCCAAACCCAAACCGCCCCAGCACCTCCCACAGATAGGTCCATTCCACCCGATCAAATGTCTTCTCTGCATCCATTGTGACCACTACCTCTACGTCCCTACCCTCTGGGGGCATCATAATCACATTCAGCAGCCTTCTAACGTTGGCCGCCAACTGCCTACCCTGAACGAATCCCGTCTGGTCCTCCCCAATCACGTCCGGAACGCAGTCTTCGATCCTAGAGGACATGATTTTGGCCAACGGTTTGGCGTCTACATTTAGTAGGGAAATCGGTCTGTAGGATCCGCATAGCTCCGGCTTCTTATCCCTCTTCAGAATCAATGAGATCGTGGCCTGTGACATCTTCAGGGTAAGCACCCCTCTCTCCCTTGCCTCATTAAATGTCCTCATCAGCAGCGACCCCAGTATCCCCGAGAATGTTTTATAAAACTCCACTGGGTACCCGTCCGGTCCCGGGGCTTTACCCGACTGCATGGCCTTCAGCCCTTCTGCTATTTCTTCCAACCCGATCGGGGCCCCCAGCCCTTCTAACAACCCTTCGTCCGCCTTCGGGGACCTCGGCTCTCCTAAGAATTGCCTCATCCCCTCCGGCCCAGCTGGGGGTTTTGACTCATACAGCCTGCTATAAAACTCCTTAAACGCCTTATTAACCCCTGCTGAATCTCCAACCAGGTTCCGATCCCTGTCCCTTACTTTCCTGATCTCCCTGGCTGCCTCCCTCTTTCTGAGCTGCTGCGCAAGCATTCTGCTGGCCTTCTCTCCATATTCATAAATCACCCCCCTCGCCTTCCTCAGCTGCTCCACCACCTTCCCTGTAGTTAACAAGCCAAACTCCACCTGTAGCCTCCGTCGTTCCCTTAAATGCCCTGCCTCTGGGGTCTCCGCATATCTCCTGTTGACCTGAAGTATTTCCCTTATCAGTCGGTCCGTCTCTGCTCTGTCTGCCTTCTTCCTGTGGGCCCGTATCGAGATCAGCTCCCCTGTAACCACCGCCTTCAGCGCCTCCCAGACCATTGCAGCCGAGACTTCCCCCATATCATTAACTTCCAGATAGTTCTGGATACATTTCCTGACCCGCCCGCACACCACCTCATTCGCTAAAAGTCTGACATCCAAACTCAAGTGCGGGCGTTGGCCACCCTCCTTGCTCACCTGTAGGTCCACCTAGTCGGGGGCATGATCCAAGACCGTGATCGCTGAATACTCAGTGTTCGCTACCTCCATCAGTAAAGCCCTATTCAAGATTAAAAAATCAATCCGGGAGTACACTTTATGCACATGTGAGTAAAAGGAGAACTCCTTCACTCTCGGCCACCCAAATCGCCATGGGTCCGCCGCCCCCCCCCCCCAATCTGCTCCATGAACCCCTTTAGCTCCTTTGCCATTGCTGGAACCCTGCCTGTCCTTGAGCTCGGCCGATCTAGCCTTGGGTCAATGACTGTGTTGAAGTCCCTCCCCAATGACCAACTTATGCAAATCCAGGTCCGGGATCTTCCCCAACATCCTTCTTATGAACTCCACATCATCCCAATTCGGCGCGTACACGTTCACGAGCACCACCGGCAGCTCCTCCAGCTTCCCACTAACCATGATGTAACAGCCTCCACATCCGCAACTATTCTTCCCGCCTTGAATGACGCTCGCTTATTAATCAGGATCCCGACCCCTCTAGTCTTAGAGTCCAGTCCCGAGTGAAGAACCTGTCCGACCCATTCCTTCCTTAATCTAATCTGGTCGGTTACTCTAAGGTGCGTCTCCTGCAACATTGCCACGTCTGCCTTCAATACCCTCCAATGCGCGAACAACCGTGCCCTCTTAACCGGCCCATTTTGCCCTCTTATGTTCCATGTGATCAGCCTGGTGGGGGGCTTCTCTCTCCCCCCCTGCCAATCAGCCATCACCTTTCTTGGGCTAGTCTCCAGACAAAAGTCCCTCCCCCGTCCGCAGAACAGTCCCCCCCCCCCCCCCCCCTTAGTAACAGCACTATGCAAACCGCCCCCTTCAACAAGCATAATATCTGCTCACCCCCCACTTCGCTTCCATGAGCCAGCCTGCCCAGCAAGCTTGGTAGCCCCGGCCTACGGCGCCAGACATTTTCCCACCTATTGTTCCCCCCCTCCGCCCGCTTGGACACACATATGCAAAAGAAAACAATCCCAACCCAATTGCCCAAAAGAAACACAAAGAAAATCAAAAAGAAAACCTCACATCCAAAATTCACGCCTCCATCCCCCATCAGTGCAAATGCAAACTTTAACTCACAAAATATGCGGCAGCCCCCAAATCAATACAGAAGGCATTACAGATAACGTACAAAAGCTTTGTCAACATGAACGCTGCAGCAAAGTTCAAACACCTCAGTCCACCGCCAGCCCTTTCCTTCTCGCGAAGTCCATCGCTTCCTTGGGCGACTCAAAGTAAAAATGTTGCCCCTCATATGTGACCCAAAGACGGGCCGGATACAGCAGTCTACACTACACCTCCCTCTTGAAAAGGGTTGACTTTACCTGATTGAACCCTGCTCTTCTCCTGGCCACGTCCGCGCTCAGATCTTGATATACGCACAGGATGCTTTTCTCCCACTTACAGCTCCGGGTCTGCCTGGCCCACTGTAAAAAACACTCCTTGTCCAAGTATCTGTGGAATCTCACCACCATCGCCCTCGGGCGGGGGGCGGAGGGCGGGGGGCCCACACGCTTCCTCGCGATCGCTCTGTGACCCCTGTCCACCTCCAGGGGTCAGGAGAACGTCCGATCCTCCAGTAACTTCTCGAACGTGCCCACTATATATGCGTCTGCGTCCGCTCCTTCGGACCCCTCCGGGAGACCAATGATTCTCAAGTTCTGCCGGCGGGACCTATTCTCTAGATCCTCCACCTTCTCCTGGAGCCTTTTCTGTTGGTCTCTCAACATCCCCACCTCCAATTCCACTGCTGTTTGGTGTTCCTCCTGCTCAGTCAGTACCTTTTCCACTTACTGGATCGGCCGATCTTGAGCATCCAGTCTATGTTCCAGCCGCGCAATCGATTCCTTAATCCGGTCCAAGCATTCCTGTTTCTGCTTGGCGAAGCCTCCTGTATGAACTGCATCAGCTGCTCCGTCGACCGCTGGGTCGTCGAACCAGGACTCCGGTCGTCCGCCATGCTTTCTCCCGCTTCAGCCCAAGCCTTCTCTGTTCGCCTATTTCTTCCTTTGCAGGCACTCCTGGTCCATCTCTCCATGCACCAATGTAGGATTCCTCTTCACAATTGCGTCCACCATCAATTTTCCGAATCAAATCTGACAAAAAATCGGGGGGAAAAGTCCAAAGGTCCGACCCGAGCGAGAGCCACCAAATGTGCTACCTACTCCTTCATAGCCACCAGCGGAAGTCCGTGCCAGCATTTATTGCCCATCCCTAATTGCCCTTGACAGGGCAGTTAGGAGTCACCCACATTGCTGTGAGTCTGGAGTCACATATAGGCCAGACCAGGTTAGGATGGCAGATTTCCTTCCCTAAAGAAAAGTAGTGAACCATATGGGTTTTTACAACAATCGATAATGGTTTCATGGTCATCATTAGACTTTTTAATTTTTTATTAAATTCAAATTTCACCATCTGCAGTGGCGGGATTTAAACTTGGATTCCCAGAGCATTACTCTGAGTCTCTGGTTTACCAGTCCAGTGACAATAACACTCTGCCACCGCCTCCCCTTATTCTAAATATGAAAATATGATTTAATCCAGTTCAATTAAAATATATTACCACTCATTTATCTTGAACCCCTTTATGTTGGATTAATTTGACAATATGGTGAAGCCCGAGTTCCAGGCCTGTACAATAGTACCAAATATTTACCGTCTGTACTGATATCAGCATAAAATCTGGCAAACTTCCATTTCGAATATTTAATAAGTCCTGAACATTATTATGGGGAGCCGTTGATGAAATTGACCATTGCTTCTTGAGACACAATACATGGCCCTGATCAGGCAGCTCTTCCAACAGAAGGAGATTCACCAACTCTGAGAGAAGGAAACTTTCCTGAAATCCGCAGTGCTGAGATCATGGGAAAGTGTAATAATATTAATTTAATAATAATCTTTATTGTCACAAGTAGGCTTACATTAACACTGCAATGAAGTTACTGTGAAAAGCCCCAGTCGTCACATTCCGGCACCTGTTCGGGTATGCAGGGAGAATTCAGAATGTCCAAATGACCTAACAGCATGTCTTTCGAGACTTGTGGGAAGAAACTGGAGCACCTGGAGGAAACTCACGCAGAAACAGGGAGAATGGGCAGCACGGTGGCGCAGTGGTTAGCACTGCTGCCTCAGGGTGCCAAAGTCCCAGTCTCGATCCCGGCTCTGGCTCTGTGGAGTTTGCACGTTCTCCCCGTGTTTGCGTGGGTTTCGCCCCCACAACCCAAAGATTAGGCGGATTGGCCATGTCAAACTCTCCCCTTAATTGGAAAAAATGAATTGGGCACTCTAAATTTATTTTTTAAAAAGACACGGAGAGAACGTGCAGACTCCACACAGACAGTGACCCAAGCCGGGAATCGAACCTGGGACTCTGGTGCCGTGAAGCAACAGTGCTAACCATTGTGCTACCGTGCCACCCATACGTCTGCTTACATTGACAAACTACTTATATGAACAAAATTAAGATGGTTCTCAACATATTTCACAGAAGACGATAAGACTGAGGGGTTATTTTTCCATTTATGAAACTTGAACACTGTGGCGGGTGGGTTCTGCAGCACATATCCCGCTGGCTGCATTGGGAAATCGTGCCCAATTTTACATTCGGAACCTCATTACTTATTTGTAGATGAGTAGCTCTTCAAATCACATGGGTGCATCTGCCCCGCCATTACGTAATGGGATCGAAGGTCAGGGCGCCATATTTAAATAACACCTGAAGAGACACATTTCCCTCTCTCCATTCCAACTGTCTCTCCAGAGATTTGTAGAGATGTCTGCACAGCAGAAAATGTAGAAACCCCCGAGGTTTAGCCACGACTCCCTCAAAGCATGGATGAGAGTAGTACTCCAACACCAGGATATTCATTACCTGAAGGATGCCTCCACCTTTCCTGACTGGGAGACCGAGCAAGTCAGGTCTGTGCGACTGGGAATCGCTCCTGCTATGTCATCGAATGCAGGAAGAGGATGAATGATCTCATCCTCTCTGCCAGGGTAAGTTAATCTTCAGCTCACTCCAATCTTACACTCTCATCATGCCATTATGCACTCAAACGGTTACCCTCTTCAGGGTTTGCGCACGACATTGGTGTGTATCGGTGCAGACTCGATGGGCTGAAGTGCCTCTTCCGCACCATGTGATTCTGTAATTAGCGGGGGACACGTAGCAGCACTGATTGTCTCACGGATGCATTCACATCACTATCTCATCATCATGCGGCATGATCTCCAGCCTCAGCCGTTTCTCAGGACATACAGGGGGCTTGGTGTCCCAACATCTGCTCCATCCCTTCTCACATTTGTTCCTTTTGTCTTCATGCTGTCCAAGACTGCCCATGATAGAAGGCAGAGATCCCCATACAGCCAATATCACAAACCTGTCCAAATTTGACTATCACAAGGATTGGTCCTATGGTGAGGGTGAGATGGCCTCCTAAATGGCTTCTTGCAGCAACCTAGTACGGATGATATTCACAGTGAGTGATGATGCAATCTTGTATTCTGCCTTCTATCATATAATTTACAGTGCAGAAGGAGGTCATTCGGCCCATCGGGTCTTTTGGAAAGAGCACTCCACTTAAGCCCACACCTCCACCCTATCTCCTGAACCCAGTAACCCCACCCAACCTTTTTGGACACTAAGGGGCAATTTAGCATGGTCAATCCACCTAAACTGCGCATCTTTGGACTGTGGGAGAACCCAGAGGAAACACTGACGCTGAGAGAACGTGCAGACTCCGCATAGGCAGTGACCCAAGCAGGAATATTACCTGGGACCCTGGAGCTGTGAAGCAACTGTGCTATTGTGCCGCTCATGAAAAAAATCTCTCTTCCCTTCTAGCAGGTTCGGCAAAGGAATCGGGCAAACGTAAGCCCCAGCCCACCTCAGAAGAGGATGCCGAAGTACAATCTGAAGAAAATCCATCACTGTGTTCACACGCACCCTCCACCATTGCAGAGACACACACACACCTTGGTGGGTCATAGTTCTAGGTCAGGCTCAGGCTCACCTTCTAGAGAACACCTCACTGACACGTCTCCACAGCAGTCAGAGACAGTATCAGCCCAGGTCCCTTGAACTCTCAGGTCTGCTGGGGATCAGGCACCAGCTGAGATGATGTCAGATGATGAGCCTCTGCAAGCAGACACTGAGAAAATGCTGGAAATGCAAAGACTGTGACGGAACATCAGGCAGAATTGCAAGTCATTCAGCAGACTAGGATGGAAGAGTCCATCCGCATTCTGTCCATTGTCATGGCACATGGCACCAGTATGCCAGCACCTCAAGGTCACCATGGGAAGGGTGGCGACTACCTTGGAGACCTTGATCCTTGTCCAGCAACTGAGACGCAGCTGTGGCCCCATCAACTCTAGCTGGTCAGGCTGAGGAGCGTGCATCTGCCCCTGAGCAGAAGACATTTGTCAGACCGAGACCTTCCTTGCCTTGGGCCACCAGAGGATGTCTGCAAAGGACATCACAGACAACCAGGTGTAGCAGTCTGCAAGCTGCCTCCACCTCTGCTTTGGCTGAACCTAGGCGTAGCGTTAGGAAAATGAAGAAATATTAACAGCACGTGTGGTTTGCAAGTATTCAATCAATGTGTAAATCTTCTACTTTTGTAAATACATTTGATGTCAATGATAATGGTTTGACATTGTGCATATTCATTAGTGGGAGCCATGTCCCCCTTTGTGAGCTTCATATTCATGGAAGTGAAGCTCAATCAAGATATTTACCAAACCCTTATGAGATGTCAGGGAGATGTGTCAAAATGTTTCTTGGAATTGTGAGCTAATTGAATATTACTTGTGAGACAACGTTGTATGGGGGGTGCTCAGCAACGTAAAGCAATAACTTCCATTTTGTCTCCGAAGCAGTAATGGCAAAGCACAAGACCTGACGCGATTATGATCTCTCTAACCATGCACTCATTTCACTATCACCTGTAGTTTCTCATTAAGGTGGGCATGACTGCATCCAGTTCTTTGACACAACATTAGCTGCCAAAATAACACAACCATATCCTTCACCACACTGCGTACTTTCACTTTCCAGGTCTCTTCCACCCTTATAGGCTGCAGATCCTCTCCTCACATTGACCATCCCATCTGCAGGTAAGCCAAGACCATGGCCACGCCCTGCACACCAAGCTCTGCCTTCCCTCCCTTGGAGCAAGACTGTGACATACATGTTTTTTGCTTTCCCATTCTTTCCTGTTTGCTGACAATGTGCTTACTCCCCCATCTCCCATCCATGAGTCTCTGTGAAACCCCACCCTAATGTGCACGCATTTCCCCTCCCTCACCTCCATCAGGCTTTTTGCAAGCCTCCTTCTCATCTGCCAAACTAATACAAGCACATCCCTCACCACGCTGAGTACTTCCCCTCCAATTTGTGTAGTTCCATTTCCATTCCAGCCCCTACTGTGTCTGTGTTCCTGTCTTTCATGTTGGGCTCCAGCTGTCCCATCCTTGGTCTACCCAGTGCCTGCTATCATATCGTTTCTCCACCCTCCCCAACCTCACCTTTTGTCCCCTGTGTCTCTTTTCCTCATTCTCCACACGCCTCCGTCCAACAGTTGCAATGCTGGTCTCTGATTGGGTTCCTGCCTGACTGAACTCCCAAAGAACACCCTACAAAATAATGGAGGAAGCCAGTGAGGGGAGCAAGCCTACACCCTCGCCTGTGTTGCCTCACTGGTTCTGTTGAGAATCTGGAGTGATGCTGCAGCTGGTCGGCTCCGAATGATGCACATACCTCTACGTCATAAGCAAAGTCAGCTGCATACCACTTATCTCCAAACATGCTTCAAACTGATCTAATTCGTGCTGACCTTGAATGTAGTTGGGAGGGGCTTCATGATTCTAGCTTGTAGCATTTTTAATAAGAATTCATGAGATGGTAATGCATGTAAATAAGGTTGCCGCTATGGATCAGAGGGAAACCCAGCCTGCCACGAAAGTGATCAGTGGAAAATTACAAACTATTTTCCCGTCAGCAGGTTTCCGATTTTAGGCCTCAATCCAAAGTTCCAGCCCTGCCCACCATGAAACCCGCCACTGACTGGATGAGAAAATTCCGTCCTGGAAATGGTTTCCATGATGTCATAAGGAAGAATTTTCTCAGAAAGTCAGATTCTGACAAAATTGGTGGGTATCTGAGTTTTCAGATCAGATTTTTAATCACTCTGAGCAAACAAAATCTGAGGGCGTAGTGTACGCCGTCACTCTGGCAGGGCGGGGCCTGAACGATTCCGCAAGCCCAGTTCCACAGAGATCAAGGTGCCATCTTTGAAGGACTGCCCGATAAGTGCTGAAATTAATTCCTCCCCCCCGCCCCCCCCCCCCCCCCCCCCCCCCCCCCTCAAAACCCACATGGACACAGAGGGCCTCTTCCCCATAAGCGTTGGGGCGACCACCACCACCATGGCAGTATTTGGGGAACTCTTCCCCTCACAACCAAGTCTCTCCCTCCCCTTCACAGGCATCAGCCCTTACCTTGCCCCGACCCGCACGCAAAAGAGGAATCCACCAATGGAACTCCCAACTCCCCAGGAAGCCGGTCCCTGCATTGCCAACCTGTGCATATGACCCCACCCTCCCCCAGGGGTTTTACTTACCTTTGTGACCCGGGCTGGAACTCCTCAATGAAGAGAGCACGGTAGCACAGTTGCTTCATAACTCCAGGGTCCCATATTCGATTCCCGGTTTGGATCACTGTCTGTGTGGAGTTTGCACTTTCTCCCCGTGTGTGCGTGGGTTTCCTCTGGGTGCTCAAGTTTCCTCCCACAGTCCAAAGATATGCAGGTTAGGTGGATTGTCTATGCTAAATTGCCCTTAGTGTCCAAAAAGGTTAGGTGGGGTTGCTGGGTTACAGGGATAGGGTGGAGGTGTGGGGATAGGGTGGAGGTGTGAGCTTAGGTGGGGTGCAGACTCGATGGGCCGAATGGCCTCTTCCGCACTGTAAATTCTATGATTCTATGAACTGAACCCAGTTTTTGAATGCCTGTTGTAAATCAGCATGTCGTCGAGTACTGAATGTTTAGTGAGGAGGATCATGTGGTGGGGAGGCCCACTAAGAATAAAATGTAGTAAAATGTGTTTAATTGAAACCTCGTTACATCACCGGGGCAGGAAAAATCGGGAAACGAGATCCCATTGTCGAGAATCTTATTTCCTGACTTACAGGATTTTGCCCTCACATGCTGTTTGCACTCTCAGCAGACGCATGCACAAAATTGCCCCCTGAGTTTTGCAGCACAAAATCGGCCCTTTGGCCCATCGTGCCTGCGCCAACCATCATGCACCTTTCCTAATCCTATTTTCCAGCACTTGGTTCGTAGCCTTGAATGCTATGGCATTTCGAGTGCTTATCTAAATGCTTCTTAAATGCTGTGAGGGCTCCTGCATCTACCACCCTTTCAGGCACCCTCTGAGTGACCTCTCATTCCCTCTAAATCTCCTTCCCAGTACCTTAAATCTATGCTCCCTGGTTATTGGCGCCTCAACTAAGGGGAAAGGTTCCTTCCTATCTACACTATCTACGTCCCTCATAATTTTGTACACCTCGATCAGGTCCTCACTCAAGCTTCTCTGTTCCATTCAACTCAACCTGTCTAAACAGCCTCTCTTCATAGCTGAAATGCTCCAGCCCAGGCAGATCCTGGCAAATCTCCTCTGCACCCTCTCTAATCACATCCTTCCTCTGGTGTGGTGACCAGAAGTGCACACAGTACTCTCGCTGTAACATAAGGAGCTCCATCATAACTTCCCTGCTCTTAGACGTGTCCCATAGACCTTTTTTAACCGCCTTGTGTGCCTGTCCCGCTGTCTTAGAACACAGAACATAGAACTGTACAGGCCCTTCGGCCCACGATGTTGTGCCGAACTAGTCTGAAACTAAGATCAAATCAACCTACTCCCAATCATTCTAGTGCACTCCATATGCCTATCCAATAACCGCTTGAAAGTTCCTAAAGTGTCCGACTCCACTACCATAGCTGGGAGTGCAACCTTTGGACATGGGCTCCAAGGTCCTTCTGGTCCTCTGTACTTCCTAGTGTATTACCGTTCATTGCCTATTCCTTTGCCTTTTTAGTCCCCCCAAAATGCAACATATCTCACTTTTCAGGGTTAAAATCCATTTGCCACTGTTCTGCCCATCTAACCAG
The DNA here is from genome assembly GCF_047496885.1 of Scyliorhinus torazame. Classification (NCBI taxonomy): domain Eukaryota; kingdom Metazoa; phylum Chordata; class Chondrichthyes; order Carcharhiniformes; family Scyliorhinidae; genus Scyliorhinus; species Scyliorhinus torazame. The sequence continues at coordinate 83,765,307 of NC_092712.1, forward strand.
CCCATCTATATTGTCCTGTAATCTCAGGCTTTCCTCTTCGCTATTTGTGACACCACCAATTTTCATGTCATCTGCCAACTTACTGATTATACCTCCTACTTTCATGTCTAGATCTTCAATTTACACTACAAACAGCAAGGACAGAGCACCAATCTCTGCGGTACACCACTGGAAACAGGCTTCCAGTCACAAAAACAACTGTCAACCAAAACCCTCTGCCTCCTGTACTAAGCCAATTTTGGATCCAATTTGCAAGGATCCCATGGGCTTTTACAACCTTGATCAGACTCTCAAGCAGGGCCTTGTGAAAAGTCAGACTCCCATGTGTTAATCAACACCCTCAATTCATCTGCCTTACCCGTAAGACTCCTTGTATTGAAGTAATTGCCATCCAGCCTTGCTATATTCCTTTATGCCTTAACATGGCTATCTTAGCCCTGCCTTCCAGATTCACTTGGCTTTTCTTCTATATTTGACTGTGCATCACCCTCTACTCTATCTCCACTCCATGTCACATCCCCCTGCTAAATTAGTTTAATACCCCCTAACAGCCTAGCAAACCTCGCCACATTGATGCTGGTCCTGTTTCGGTTCAAATGCAACCCATCAGACTTGTACAGGTCCCAGTTTCCCCAGAAATGGACCCAGTGATCCAGGAAACTAATGCCTTCCCTTCTGCATCATATCTTCAGCCATGCATTCATCTGCTCTATCCTCCTTTTCCTATACTCACTAGCATGTGTCATCGGGAGTAATCCAGAGATTACAACCTTTGAGATCCAGTTTTTCATTCTGCTACCTAGCTTCCTAAATTCTTGTTTCAGTACCTCATCTCTGTTTCTACCTATGTCATTGATACCAATATGAACCACGACCTCTAACTGTTCACCTCCCACCCTTCAGAATGTCCTGTAACCATTCAGTGACATCCTTTTGTAAAGAAGAGAAAGCACGTTGTTGGCGGAAATAGTTCCTCTTGCAGTGCCATACATTCTCCTTCCTGCAGTCTTCTCAAATAAAACATAGCTACCAATCCATTGGCAGTGCAAGGCAGTGTGATTGTTAAAAGAGGAAGTGAGGAAATAAATTGGTACAGACCCCAGAAGAACAGGAAGTAAACAAAGATTCCGAGCAGACCCCTTAGCCAAACAACCAGGATGCAACACCACTCCACAGTAGCCAACTGGCCCATAAGACATAGGAGCGGAAGTAAGGCCATTCGGCCCATCGAGTCCACTCCACCATTCAATCATGGCTGATTTCAACTCCATTTACCCGCTCTCTCTCCATAGCCCTTAATTCCTCGAGAAATCAAGAATTTATCAACTTCTGTCTTAAAGACACTCAACGTCCCGGCCTCCACCGCCCTCTGTGGCAATGAATTCCACAGACCCACCACTCTCTGGCTGAAGAAATTTCTCCTCATCTCTGTTCTAAAGTGACTCCCTTTTATTCTAAGGCTGTGCCCCTGGGTCCTAGTCTCCCCTGCTAATGGAAACAACTTCCCTACATCCACCCTATCTAAGCCATTCATTATCTTGTAAGTTTCTATTAGATCTCCCCTCAACCTCCTAAACGCCAATGAATATAATCCCAGGATCCTCAGACGTTCATCGTATGTTAGGCCTACCATTCCTGGGATCATCCGTGTGAATCTCCGCTGGACCCGCTCCAGTGCCAGTATGTCCTTCCTGAGGTGTGGGGCCCAAAATTGCTCACAGTATTCTAAATGGGGCCTAACTAATGCTTTATAAAGCTTCAGAAGTACATCCCTGCTTTTATATTCCAAGCCTCTTGAGACAAATGACAACATTGCATTTGCTTTCTTAATTACGGACTCAACCTGCAAGTTTACCTTTAGAGAATCCTGGACTAGGACTCCCAAGTCCCTTTGCACTTCAGCATTATGAATTTTGTCACCGTTTAGAAAATAGTCCGTGCCTCTATTCTTTTTTCCAAAGTGCAAGACCTCGCACTTGCCCACGTTGAATTTCATCAGCCATTTCTTGGACCACTCTCCTAAACTGTCTAATTCTTTCTGCAGCCTCCCCACCTTCTCCATACTACCTGCCCCTCCACCTATCTTTGTATCATCGGCAAACTTAGCCAGAATGCCCCCAGTCCCGTCATCTAGATCGTTAATATATAAAGAGAACAGCTGTGGCCCCAACACTGAACCCTGCGGGACACCACTCGTCACCGGTTGCCATTCCGAAAAAGAACCTTTTATCCCAACTCTCTGCCTTCTGCCTGACAGCCAATCGTCAATCCATGTTAGTACCTTGCCTCGAATACCATGGGCCCAGAATGAAAAATGTATCTATTGACACTGAACTCCATCATAAACTCCAGTCAATCCCCTCCAGGCAGATCAAGACTAAAGCCCACAGACTGACATCCTGAGGGACATCCATACCACCAGACTGACATACCACTCGGGCTCAGCACTGAAATCATCAGAGATCATCCTGCTTAATTATGTCACAGTTCAGTAAAGACAGTTTTGCAATTCTCAGAATGTGGTATTTGCTTGCAAGACCAGCATTTATTTTCCACCTATAGTTGCTGGAGAAGGTGTTGATGCATTTGAGTGGCTTGCTGTGCTACTTCAGAAGACGATTTAGAATCAGCTACTTTGATCTGGTACTGGGGTCACTTTATAGACTTTATAGGATTCTCTAAAGGAATCAGTAGAGCCTTCCACAACCGTCCAGCATGATTACTTTTACCAACACCAGCTTTTTATTTCAGGAATGAAAAAAAATCTATTCATAAACTGCTATGGTGGCACATTCTCTTGATTATTAGTCCAGTAACATAAGCACTCAATTACAGTGCCTGCACTCATTTACCAATGAAAACATTCTCAAAAAAATTATGAATATATTTACGAATGTTTTCATTGGGAAATGTGTAAAAAAAATTGTTTTTCTTAAGTCTATCTAGTACTTGTGGGGCAACAGTGACTGCACATTTTTGATCCCCCTTCCTTCTACCCTTGACCCTGTTTCCCCAGTGACATGTGGTTAGTGTTAAATACAATCGGATCACTCAATGTTCCTGACATAGAACATTCTTAGATCAGCATGAGACCAGTAAAAATTAGGTTACTCTGCCCAGAATAACTTACTCATAATTTTTTTAAAAATATTTCTAAAATTATACCACATTGCGACTTGCAAGCTTGTCAGGTATGATAAAATATTGGCTATCTTTTTTAAGGGCTTAAATTCAGGTAGTCCACACTGACAGTTAAATTTGAGTCTTCAGTACACAAGTTTCCCTTATTCTCACTCAAGCATTAAATAGAACATTTACAGCAGTTGAGTTCTAGTCCGTTCCCATAGAAGTGTTCCTTGTATGAAAGAGTCAACACTAGCTGTGATGAAGCCTAATGGTCCTTAACTTGTTGCTTTTCTAGTTCACTAAAGAATGTATAATAGCAGATAACAGCACTGGGAATCAAGTGGTTTTAAACTGCACTGAGAAGTATTGCTGTTACATATTTCAAGTTGTATTTCTTATCATGTGACAGCGAAATTTGTGTTCTGCACATTCAGCTCATTAGGTTTCCTTGGCTCTATAATTACCCTGATGTACTGGCTGAGAAGTGTTTAATGCATTTGTCTGAAATGTCTCTCCATGCTATTTTAGGAGAGCCTTTAACCCCTTTTAAATTTTTTTAAAAGGTGGGTGACTCCATTGGAATAACAGAATAATTTCAGGCAAATGCATTTTGAGCATTCATATACTAACGTTACATTGTGTAATTTCAGGGAAGGTGAGGTGTCGGCAGACAGTATTTCATATATAGCCTGACTAACATCTTGTACAAATACAGTATAACATTTATGCTTTATGCTGAATTCTCCAAGGTAAAACTCTCCATGTCTTTTTCGGAGGTTTTCTACTTGCCCTCCCACCTCTGAAGGTTTGTGTCATGTCATGTTCCACTATATTATGAACTCTCAGTAAAAACCCATCACCACCCCGACCGTCCTCGCCATCCCAAGGATCTGATGGGACCGTGTGATGGAATGGCCAGCTCACCTGCAGGGATCACCCAGGTGGACAGTGGAAAGTGCTACCGTGGGCAGGAGTCAGACGTTGGCATGTGATGTGGAGCACCAGTGCTCATGGCAGAGCGAGTTGCCATCATCCTCCATCCCATGGACCAGACCCGGTGCTACTGCCAACCCAGGGCCCTAACCCTGCAATGCGGCAGGTATATATCATGGAGGGAGTTGCAGGCGGAGGGTGGCCTGGAAGGGGGGTGCTGAGAGGGTGTGGGGTTGGAATGCAGGGTCTTCCCTGGCCAATTCTCTTCCCCCCCCCCCCCCTCCGCCGCCCCCGCCTAGTCGGTGAACCGGGAGGTGATCAGAGCGTCCCGTTGGCCCTGGCGCACGCATAGTGTGGCCTCCCATGCCTTCCTGGGCCCCATGTCCTGCGCATTCTTCCCCCCTCCCCCCCGCCGCCTCCTCATCGCAGGAGGCCTAGTGTTCATCATGCAGGCGACCCTCCCAGCGTCATATTGGAGGGCCACGTCAGAGCAGTTCAGGCACCTGAACCGCATCTTGAGGAGGCCGAAGCACCGCTCGATCACTCCTGGTTGCTGTATGGGCGACGTTGTAGCGGGTCTCCGCGTCGGGCTGTGGCCTCCGGATAACCACGACCATAGTGGATAACCCCTGTCACCCAAGAGCCAGCCCCCCTTCCGTCGGGCGTCTTGAACATGTCAGGAATCATCGAGTGTGCCAGGAAGAAGGCGTTGTGTACACTGCCCGGGTATCGGACGCAGAGGTGAATGATGCATAGCTGATGGTCACATATCAGCTGCACGTTCTTCGAGTGGAACCCCTTTCAGTTGGTGTAGAGCGGCCTGTCATCTGCAGGTGCAAGTAGGGGGACATGCATCCCGTCGATCACCTCCTAGACTCGGGGCATTCCGGCGATAGTGACGAACCCCGGCGCCCAGGCAGCATTGAAATGGATGCATTGAGCTGCCTGGGCATATAGGGACTCCGATGCACCTGTGCACCGAGGTCTGTGAGATCACAGAGAGGTCTGCACTCAGTGCCTGGAAGAAGCCCGTCGCATAAACGTTGAAGGCAAGTGTCACCTTGACAGCCATCAGGACCGGGAGTCCTCCCCCATACCCCGCGGTGCCAGGTATACCATCATTTGGCAGTTATGTCGCACTGTCTCTCTGCTCAGCCGGTGTCTGGCAGCATGCTCGGTGTGCAAGTCCTCGAATGACGGCAGTGCCGTTGCACACGAGGTCTTGTGCGGCGCTTCCTTGGCACCTCCTCCTCCTCGGCCTGTTGGGCGGCTCACTCTCTATCCTGGGCAGCTGCCACATATTCCTCTGCGGCACGCTCCGCTGCTGCATGCTCCACTATTGCAACTTCCTCCTCGAGCAGCTCCAGCTTGTGCAGCTGCAGGGCATCTCCTAGGGCTGCGACAACTAGTAGGAAGGTCATCATTGCTGGTTGAATTCCAATATCCATTGTCTGCAGGGGGTGAAGCAACAGTGCTACCCACTAAAGCAGTGATACAACATTATAAAGCAGTAATCAAACTTGTTTTACTTACTAAATACTGCATCTTTCATTTTTCAGCTCCCATGTTCCGTACTGAAACAGTCCACGAGTTGCTTGGGTTTGCTCAAAAAAAATCCAAACAACAGGTGTTTACGAAAAATAGATTTACGGACTGAAGAGGTTACAGTGGATTAAGTTTTAAGAGTTAAATAGGTTCTTTTCCATGTAGCTGAGACCTGGTTACACAATGATTCCAGTTAGGTAAATCTACTTTCCAGTCATAGCAAAAAGAAACTTCACTGGCATGTTTTTTATGTGGAATTTGTCTAATCCAGGTATGGATAAAATGGAAATCATTTGGGTAGGATTGAGATACGCAAGGGAAACAAGACTCGTCCTGGACATCTGCTATAGATCTTCAGGTCAAGTGGAAGGGTTTGACAAAGAGCTTTGTAGTTAATGTCCAGATAAAGACATGAAGGAAAGAAATAGAAGATATGCTGATAGAGTTACAAGAGAGTTGGGAGAAGGTTAGTATTGAGCATAAACATCATACAATAATTGGGCTGAATAATCTGTTTCTAAGCTGTACAATCCATATAATTCTATAACTCTGCTAAGCCTCCTTCCCAAGTGGTATGTAACCTTTCAATACGCTACGTTTAGTACTTCTAAACATGATCCACTTTGCTTCTATGCTTTTCCTCTCCAGCAGCCCTGTCCAATCCAATTTCCTTAGTTCACCCCTCAGAATCTGTCTTTCTAAAGATGAATGCATCTATTGTACTCACTCTTGTTTCCATCATGAGATGAATCTTAAATACTACCATATTGTAGTTACCATTGCCAAGATGTTCTTTGCTATCCTATCCCATGTTAGTAACTTAATATTATGTTCAATAGCATAACTCTGTGGGTCCCTTGACCATGTAACAATCCAAGGTTGTGCCATGCAGCATGTTTTGACTCTTGGTTTTACACTTTACAAGTTTACCAATTTATCTTTGGGAAACAAAATCACCAAGAACAATTGCATGTATTCCGGTACACATTATACATATTTAACTACAAAGCTCTCGACCTGAAGATCTATAGCAGATGTCCTGAGCTAATCTTGTTTCCTTTACATTACCCAAATGGTTTCCGTCCTATCCATACCTGGATTAGACAAGTCCATCTCAGTGTAATGAAGTTCTCATCCACATAAAACACATGCCCATGAAGTTTCCTTTTGCTATTTCCGGAAAGTAGGTTTACCTAACTAGTCACTGCAGAACCTGGATTTGGATTTGGATTTTGTTTATTGTCACGTGTACCGAGATACAGTTAAAAGTATGTTTCTGCGAGCAGCTCAACAGATCATTAAGTACATGAAAAGAAAAGAAAAGTGTAATGACCTCCAATTGGCATTATTGGTTGGCCAATTGGAGTATGAGCTCCCTCAATGATATCTCATTGAGGGGGCCCATATACGCACCTGTGTAGGCTTTGTGAACCAGTCTTAAGTTGACTGGAATGCTAGCAGCACTGTTTGAAGCTACTCTTGGATATAGTTATTGCAAATAAAGCCTGGTGTAGTGATGGTACCCCTGCCTCCTGTGGATTATTACAAAAAGAAAATGCATAATAGGGGAACACGAGGTACACAATATAACTACATAACACCAGCATCGGGTGAAGCATACAGGGGTGTAATGTTAATGAGGTCAGTCCATAAGAGGGTCGTTTAGGAGTCTGGTAACAGCGGGGAAGAAGCTGTTTTTGAATCTGTTCGTGCGTGTCCTCAGACTTTTGTATCTCCTGCCCGATGGAAGAAGTTGGAAGAGTGAGTAAGCCGGGTGGGAGAGATCTTTGATTATGCCCACTTTCCCCAAGCAGCGGAAGGTGTAGATGGAGTCAATGGATGGGAGGCAGGTTTGTGTGATGGACTGGGCTGTGTTCACGACGCTGAAGTTTCTTGCGAATCAAACTACATGGAAAAAAAGTAATCCACTGTAACCACTCCAGTCTGGAAACCTGTTGTTTGGATTGTCTTTGAGCAGACCCAAGCAACTCACAAACTGTTTCAGTACAGAACTTTGGGAGCTGAAACATGGAAGTTGCAGTATTTAGGTAAGTAAAACAAGTTTGATTGCGGCTTTATAATGTTGTCTCACTGTTTTGTGTTTCAGGAAAGTTCTTACATCAAAGGTGTTTTCTGGTTCTCTCACTTGTGGTCAGGCATTGTAACATCATTCTATAAATCCATAAAATTCCAAAATCCAGGAAGCATTCAGTGGGGAGGTTACAGTACATATACATGATTGCCACCTGTTGCACTGAAAGAAGGTGCATCTTAAATGGTAATAGAGTTAGAATAGAATGGTAATAGAGTCTGGAGATGTAACAACTGGCGTGGACAGATTAAAAACATCCAAGTAAGCAACGATGGAAGTAATCACAGAATTTCTACGTGCAAAAAGAGGCCAATCGGCCCATTGAATCTGCACCAAACCACTGAAAAAGCACCCTCCCCAAGCCCACTTTTTAAAAAATAAATTTAGTGTACCCAATTAATTTTTTCCAATTAAGGGGCAATTTAGCATGGCCAATCTACCTACGCTGCACATCTTTGGGTTGTGGGGGCGAAACCCACACAAACAAGGGGAGAATGTGCAAACTCCACACGGACAGTGACCCAGAGCCGGGATCGAACCTGTGACCTCGGCGCCGTGAGGCTGCAGGGCTAACCCACTGTACCACCATGCTGCCCCAAGACCACTCCCTATCCCTGTAAACCCACCCAACTCTCTAGGACATTAAGGGGCAATTTAGCATGGTCAATCCACCTTACCTGTATATCTTTGGACTGTGGGAAGAAACCGGAGCACCCGGAGGAAACCCACGTAGCACAGGGAGAAAGTGCAAACACCACACAGACAGTCGCCCAAGGTCTGAATTGAACCTCGGTCCCTGGCGCTGTGAGGCAGCAGCTAACCACTGTGCCACCGTGCCACCCATTATGCAGGGCAGAAAGTGAAGAAATGACAGTTCATAAATTATGATGATACTGCTGGTATGGTGACCCAACAAATGTTAAATTTAAGATCATGGAGGTTAAGAATTTGGTCAGCTTAAATGAAAAATTATATTTGAACATCAAAGATATTTTTAAAATTATAATTGTTTCCAAATACAGGGGTGGGGGCTATTGATCCAATATATGACCCAAAAATATATCAATTGAATTTTTGTGCATTCACAGAGTCAACATCAAATTCACTCCAGGACAGAAATTAAATTGTATCGTAATAAATAGAAATGTCAGATAAGGCAGTCAAAGGAAAATGAAGGAATGATGAACCAGACCCAGGTGTATTTAATACAATAAAAACAGAATATGCTGGAAATAATCTGGCAGCATCTGTGGAGAGAGAGAAACAGAGGTCATGTTTCAGATCTATGGGTCGAGATTATCCGACCCTGCGCTGGGTCGGAGAATCCCCAGGGGGACGCGAGAATCGCGACCCGCCACCCCAACGCCAGCTTACCGATTCTCCCCCGACGATTCTCGGTCGCCTGCAGCACTCCCGTCGCGCCAGTCCAGGGCCGTTGAAAGCGGCCCTCTGGGCCGCGTTCGGCCGCGTCCCGCCGGCGTGGGTTACTCGAGTCCCACATGGTGGGACCTGGAAGGTGTGTCTGCGGGGGCCGTCCTAGAGTGGGGGGGCGGGGGGATCCGACCCCGGGGGGGGCCCCCACGGTGTCCTGGCCCGCGATCGGGGCCTATCGATCGGCGGGCGGGCTGGTTCCGTGGGGGCTTATGTTCCTCCGCGTACGGCCCCTGTAGGGCACCGCCAGATTGCCGGGGGGGGGACTGGCACGGAGAAGGGAACCCCCGTGCATGCGTTGGAATCACACCGGACGTAGCGCGCATGTGCAGAATCACGCCGGCTGTTCCGCACATTTGTGGAATCACGCCAGCCGTTCCGCGCCGGCTGGAGCTGCAGGGACCACTCCGGTGCTGACATAGCCCCTTAGTAAGGGCAGCATTCCTCAATGTTAGTTCTATTAACAGCTCCTCCAGACACATTTATTTTTCCTTCACTTGTTCCATTACTGCCTCATTTTGCCTCGTTTTGTAATTTAATCTTTCTTGCCTTCCACCATACCACAGAGCTTCCTTTTGTTCTCTTCACTGACCCCCTCACTTTTCTCCCTCACTTTTCTACCTCTGCTTACTTAAAACCAACTCTGTTGAAGTATAGCCGACCTGAAACATTGTGCTAGTTGTTACAAACCCCTCCTTGCCCCTCACCATGCTGGGCATGTTTTCAGTGATGGAGGGAGAGTGGGCACGTAAAATATGATGGGTGGCTAGCCCACCATGTCCACGCTCAACCTAGTCCCCATATTCATCGAAGCGGGCAGGTGCAGAAATCAGGCCATTTTTGAAAGAAATTATTCATGGCCGATTGCACTTGTTACCAAGCCAATTGACTGGAATGTTGCACTGCCCATGCCACAAAACAGTTATTACCATGGGAATAGAAACATAAAAAATAGAAGCAGGAGGAGGCCATTCGGCCCTTCGAGCCTGCTCCAACATTCATTATGATCATGGCCGATCATCAAGTTCAATTTCTGATCCCGCCTCTCCCATATCCCTTGATCCATTTAGCCCCAAGAGTTATATCTAATTCCTTCTTGGAAATTACACAAAGTTTAAGCCTCAACTACTTTCTGTGGTAGCAAATTCCATTTTCTGGGTGAAAACATTTCTTCTCACCTCAATCCTAAACGGTTTACCCCTTATCCTTAAACTATGACTCCTTGTTCTAGACTCCCCCACCATCGGGAACATTCTTTTTGAATCTACCTTGTTAGTTTGTAAATTTCTATCAGATCCCCTCTCACTCTTCTAAATTCCAATGAATATAATCCTAATCGACTTGATCTCTCTTTATATGACAGCCATCCCAGGAATTAGCCTGGCAAACCTTCGCTGCACTCCCTCCATAGCAAGAACATCCTACCTCAGATAAGGACACCAAAACTGCACACAATACTCCAGGTGTGCCCTCACCAATGCCCCATACAATTGCAGTAAAGGATCTCTATTCCTATACTCAAATTCTCTCGCTATGAAGGCCAACATACCATTTGCCTTCTTTACTGCCGATGTATCTGCGCGTTTACTTTCAGTGATTGATGCACGGGGACACCAAGGTCTCGCTAAGTATCCACCTCTCTCCATTAACACCCATTCAAATAATAATCTGCATTCCTATTTTTGCTGCAGAAGCGGATGACCTCATATTTATCCACATTATACTGCATCTGACATGCATGTACCCACTCAATCAGCTTGTCTAAAACCCGCTGAAGCATCTCGACATCCTCCTCACAGCTCACCCTCTCATTCAACTTTGTATCATCTGCAAATCTGGAGGTAATACATTTAGTTCCCTCGTCCAAATCATTAATATATAATGTGAACAGTTGGGGTCCTAGCTCAGATCCCTGCCTGACAATCAGAAAAAGATCCATTTATTCCAACTTTTTGCTGCCTGATCACCAGCTTTCTATTCATCTCAAGACACTTCCCGTAATCCCATGCGCTTTAACTTTACATATTAATCTGCTATGTGAGACCTTGTCAAAAGCCTTCTGAAAGTTAAATAAACCACATCCGCCGGTTCTCCCTGGTCGATTCTACTGGTTACATCTTCAAAGAATTCAAGTAGATTTGTCAAGCATGATTTTCCTTTCGTAAATCCATGCTGACTTTGTCTGATTACACCACTACTTCCAAATGCTGTGCAGTGAAATCCTTGATAATGGATCCCAGCACACTGTTGGCGGGGTTTGGAGGACACTGAGTACTCAGCAATTGTGGTGTCAGACCATGCGCCACATTGGATAGACCTGCGGGTAAGCACAGGAAAGTCCCAGCGCCCGCAGTGGAGATTAGATGCAGGGCTGTTAGCGGACGACGAGATCTGTGAGGGAGGCCATTCGAGGGTATATAAAAAACAATGACATGGGAGAGACCGCGGCTGGAGTGGTGTGGGAGGCATTGAAGGCGGTTATTAGAGGGGAATGTATTTCGATTCGGGCCGATAGGGAGAAGACTGAACAGGCGGAGCTGGACAGGTTGGTAGGAGAAATCTTTCAGGTGGACAGGAGATATGCAGAGTCTCCGAATGAGGAGCTCCTAAAGGGCATCAGAGACTCCAAATGGAATTTGGGCTCCTTTCCCCAGGTAAGGCGGCGGGACAGCTGAGGAGGGTAAAAGGGGCAATATATGAATATAGGGAGAAGGCTAGCAGGATGCTGGCACATCAGCTGAAGAAGCAGGAGGCAGCAAGAGAAATAGGGAAAATAAAGGATATGAGGGGGAAGGTGTAGTGATGGACCCAGGGGCGGTTAACGACGTGTTCCGTGAATTCTATAAACTATATGAGTCAGAACTCCCGGTCGGGGAGGAGGGTATGAATCAACCCCTGGAGAGGCTAGAGTTCCCGAAGATATATGAGAGCTGGTGGAAGTCCTGGGGGGCCCAATTGGGCTCGGGGAGGTGATAGATGGATTGGGGGCGATGCAATCGGGTAAGGCCCCGGGATCTGATGGATTCCCAGTGGAATTCCTTATTTTTTATAAAATTTAGTGTACCCATTTATTTTTTTCCAATTAAGGGGTAATTTAGTGTGACCAATCCACCTACCCTGCACATCTTTTGGTTGTGGGGGTGAAATTCCCAGTGGAATTCTGTAAAAGGTTTTCTGGGCTACTAGGGCCGCTTCTGGTCAAAGCTTTTAACGAGTCCAAGGAGCTAGGAGTGCTTCCCCCAATGCTATCACAGGCTTCAACCTCTCTCATCCTGAAAGCGAGACAAGGACCCGGAGAGCTGTGGATCGTACAGGCCAATTTCCCTTTTGAATGTGTGTGCTAAATTGCTGGCAAAGATCTTGGCCACCCGAATAGAGGATTGTGTCTCGGAGGTAATCAGGGGATGATCAGACGGGATTTTGTGAAGGGCAGGCACCTGATGTCCAATATTGGACAGCTTCTTAATGTTATAATGAAGTCAGCGGAGGGGCACGATGGTGGCAGTAGCCATGGACGCGAGAAGGTGGAGTGGAAGTACCTATGGGATATCCTAGGCAGGTTTGGGTTCAGGCAGGGATTTGTGGTTTGTGTCCGGCTGTTATATCAGGCTCTGGTGGCAAATGTAAAAACCAACCAAGCCCGGTCAGAATACTTTAGTCTCTGTGGGGGGACAAGGCAGGGATGCCCGCTCTCCCCATTACTGTTTGCCCTGGCCATAGAGCCTTTAGCAATGGCCCCTAGATCATTGAATGCCTGGCGGGGGATAGTGGGGGTGGGGGGGGGGGGGGCGGTGGTGGAGCACAGGGTCTCACTCTATGCGGACGGCTTGCTGCTCTGTGTCACAGACCCGGTTGGGGGTGGCCGAAATCATGGAGATACTAGGAGAATTTGGGCGATTTTCAGGTTAGAAGTTAAATATGGGAAAGAGCAAGATGTTTGTGATCCAGGCATGGGGACAGGAAAGGAGACTGAGGGAGTTACCTTTTAAAGTGGCTGAGAGGAGTTTTAGATATCTGGGGATTCAAGTGGCTAAGGATTGGGGGTAGCTCAGAAGTTAAATCTGGGCAAAGCGGTCGATCAAATGAAAAGGGACTTCCGCAGATGGGCCATGCTCCCGCTGGCGGGGAGCGTCCAGACGGTGAAGATGACAGTCCTTCCGAGACTGCTCTTTTTTCAATGTCTTCTGATTTTTGTCCCAATGGCTTTTTTCAGGAAAATGAATGCGGTGATCTTGGGTTTTGTGTGGGCGGGTAAAACCCCGAGAGTAAAGAAGGCACTCCTGGAACGGGGTCGCGGAGAGGGGGCTTGGCCCTCCCGAGCTTTATTAACTATTACTGGGCAGCCAACATATCGATGGTCAGGAAGTAGGTAGTGTGGGACGTGGCGGTTTGGGAGCAAGTGGAGGCAGCATCCTGCAAGATAAGAGTTTGGAGGCTTTGCTAATGGCGCCTCTGCCGTTCTCGCTGGCTCGGTACTCTACAAGCCCTGTGGTGGTGGCAGCCCTAAGGGTGTGGAGGCAATGGAGGCAACACATGAGATTGGAGGGGGCATCAGTGTGGTCACCGATTTGTGACAACCACCGGTTTGCCCCAGGGGGGCTGGATGTGGGCTTTAAGAGATGGCAGGGGATTGAGAGATTTGGGGACCGATTCATCCAGGAGGGCTTTCAGACCTTGGAGGTACTAGAGGAGGAGTTTGAGTTGCCGGGTGGGAACGGGTTTCGGTACCTTCAGATGCGGGACCTTGTACGGAGGCAGGTTCCAAGCTTTCCTTGCCTCCCCCGAGGGGACTACAGGACAAGGTGATGTCAGAAAAAGGCGTTGGAAAAGGGAGGGTTTCGGAGATATACATGGAGTTGATGGAGTGGAAGGGGCCCTGATCAGATAGGTGAAGAGGAGAGCTGGAAATTGAACTGTGGAAAAAACCTTGAAGAGAGTCAATTCATCCTCGTCTTGTGCCAGACTTAGCTTGATCCAGTTCAAGGTGGTCCACAGGCCCCACATGACGGCAGCCCGGATGAGCAGGTTCTTTGAGGAGGTGGAGGACAGATGTGGGCGTTGTGGGAGTAGCCCGGCGAACCATGTACATATGTTTTGGGCATGTCCAAAATTGAGGGGATTCTGGCAGGGATTCGCGGACGTTATGTCAGAAGTCCTGGAAGGAAGGGTAACTCTAAGTCCAGAACTGGCAATATTTGGGGTATCGGAAGATCCGGGGGCCAAGGGGGGGGGAGGGAGGCCAGTATCCTGGCCTTCTCCTCCCTAGTGCATTATGGAGTTCACCTGACCCTCAACTTTTAATAGATTGGAGTTATGGGGAGCACACGGGCCTACTTTACAGGTGTGGTGCAACAGAGAGTTAAAGTACTTTTAAATTAAAACAATGTTTATTTATGAAACCAGTTAACATTTTATAAACCTACAGTAAACATCTTAACAACTATCAACACCAATTATCCCCACAGATACAATATTCTATAAGTAACCCTTAATCTTTCCTTGCTACATCCATAAGACAAAATACCCTTTTTAACACGGAGATCAGGTTTAAGTTCTCTAGTGAGAACAGTTATCACTTTGAAATCACCCAAATGATCTGGAGACAGTCTTTAGATTGCAGAGAGATCCTTATACAGCTGCTTGCTTTTCCTGCAGCTATTCAGCTCTCAAAACGAAACTAAAAACCCACAGACACACACCAGCTTTTGTTCAAAGCGAAAGTGAAAGACAGCCAGCCCAGCTCCACCCACACACTGACATCACTGCAGCTATTCGATAAATACCCATTTCTTAACGGTACATCCGCTGCAGCTATTTAATAAACACCCATTTCTTAAAGGTACTCTCACACGACACCACTGCAGTTTTGTGGTCTGTATACCGCCCCATGAATGCCTTTTGCCCCTTGATGGTTTTTATCTCGACCCAGACAGATTCATCATCTGTACTAATATCTTTCCTCAGCAATTGTATCAATATCTTCTTTAATCAACAATGCAACTCCACCATCTTTTCCTTTTGTCTGTCCTTCCTAAAAACGGAATAGCCCTTAATGTTCAGTTACCATCCTTGGTCACCTTGGAGCCATGGCTCCGTAATCCCAACTGTATCATATCCTTTACATCTATCTGCGCAACTAATTCATCCATTTTATTTCAAATGCTCCTTGCGTTCAGGTACAAAACCTTTTAACGTCCCTTGTCCTGTCCCTACTATTTTTTTGTTTACAGTTTGGCAGGGTGCGGGTAGCCAATGTTTTAAGCATACTTCCCCAAAAGATGTTATCCCCCACTTTACCCAGATTTTATGCCTCCCGGCCTGGCCTCCAAAACTCTCTCCCCCTGGGCTCCTCAATCCTTCACCATCCAAAATCAAGGACCTGCCTGGATCCAGAAGCCATGTCCTGTTCAACTTGGGCCAGCTTGCAGTCCAAGCAGTACCCACAACTGAGTTCTGGTGCTGCTGGGGCCGATAGAGTTTGGTCTGCAGCTTTCAAGGGCAGGACCTACTCACACTGAGGGGGTGGACGTCCTGCTCTCACCTCGTTCATGCGGCCCAGAGCATGTTATTGCGGCAGGATGACCTTGTTTAATGTGGGTTGGCTGACATCCAACATTACTTCTGCGGGGGCGACTAATATAGATCCCTATAAAATTCAGCCCATCAGCACTGTTTCGCTCCCCACAGATGCTGCTAGAGCTACTGAGTATTTCTGGCATTTTCTGTTTTATTTCTGATTTCAAGCATGCACAGTATTTTGCTTTCGAGTTTAGTGCAGCCCTATTTAAAGACGAGGTGAGTGAATTGGTGATATCCTTGACCCTCCAAGATAGCAATAGAAGTAGTGTCCCAGAGTTAGAAAATTAACATGGCACCTATGTTTACAAAGGGAAGTAGTTACGATCCAAAAAAATTACATCCCAATAAACATTTGTTTTGATAACTTTTGAAGTTACCTAGAGAGGGATAAAAATACAGCTAGGCAGATATGCTATGATGGAAGAGAATCAACATAAATTTAAAGGATGGAGGTCTAAAGATTACACACTTGGACTATGGAAATGCTGTGACTTTCAAGATCTTTGCAAGGATTTGGGTGATGTGCTGTGCAAGATCAGTTCACGAGGGAGGAAGGCAGGTGTTATGAATTTGATTCTACCATAAGATATTTACCTGGATTTGACGGTCTAAGTTGTTCTCTTCAGCAGTCTAGTTGCTTGTCTTTTAAATAGAAGTTGCATCTGACTGCTCAGTATCTGCTAGTGCCCTAGTGGGAATCATACAAAACTGCCTTGTGATCCAGACCAAATCTCCGTGTCTTAAGCACATGTACTTCCATTAATCGTTTTAGGTGGACCAAGATGAGGTAACGTTTGGTTCAGTTCGGAAACTTGTCTTGCTATTTTTTAGACAATGTGCAGTGTATTTAATATGATGAAAATTGCATAACACAAACTATCTTATGTCTGCATACCATTACTAAAGAAAGTAAATGTGTACTCCAGCCCATTTGGGATTCTTAAAGTAGAAGGATTGATTTGCTGTGTAGTCTGCCTTACCAGTGGTAACAAAGTTACCTCTTCCTTGCAGCTTTTCTATTACCTTAGCCAACATTACAACCTCGCTGATGCCTTAACTGAGTACTTAAATATTTGTATTGATTCATAAAAATTCTCTCTTCTAAAACTAACAAAGATCTAAAACAATTGTCAACACCAAGAATCCAGATTGCACATGTGCAATGAAATCACCTTTGATTTGATTATGGGTAACCAACATGGTACTGTCTGGGAAAATCACTCTCTTCCAGAACAGCTTTTTCTGAAAATGTACATTATGATGGTTCATTTGGGGTAGAAACAACATTGTTTCTCAATTGTAACAGCATGGAAATGGAACAAGATCTTTAGGCTCAAGCTTAGAAGAGGGAAGTTCATAGTCAATTTAGATTTAACTACATTACCCAAAGGGTAGTGGAATGGAATGGACGACCCAGGGAGGTAGTGGAAAAAGATCCTATGGAAATAAGTAAGGATCAGACAGATATTTGAGGGATTTGGGGATTTGAAAGGTACTAGTTTGGGACCAGCCAGATGCAGAGCCGAATCTTTTCCAATTCTGTGCTTTCCTCTGTTTCTGAGTATTAGAAGCTGAAATTAAAACAGATGATGATTAAAATGCGCAAATTAGTTATTGTCTGAAAAACATCAACATTTTCAAGGAAGCCCTTCATTTTGAATCATTGTCGTTACTCCTTTGTAAATATTTCAAAACATTTAAATTGCTGACTACATGTTTTTGCATTTTGTATTACATTTTACCCAGAATGCAAGAACACCAGGAACCATCTAATACTTATATTTTTTGATGGCCCTTTGGGATTGAAGTTGTAATACATTTTTAAGGGCCAGGTGAATATTATAAGAATGATGGAAGGAACAGTCAAACTGTCTGGCAAGCTTTTACTGAAGATTATTTTGCACATAGCCCAGGAGCCTCAAACAGCTTAAATCTTTGGAAAGTGCTGTCAGGGCTTTCAGCAAGGTGTTGGCCTTGGGATGTGTTTTTTTTAAAATAAAGTGTTTGATACATTTATTGACTGTGTAGAATAATCCACTTCTGGAATTGATAGTATATGAGCTGTTATAGCCAAGCAGATGGCTGGAGTGTGGGGGTGGTTGTGAGGGTTGTAAACCAAGGTGTGGAAGGATAATCATTTAAATTTTTACATTGAAATGTAAGATGTTATTTTTGCCTGTGAAGGAAAATCCTGTAAGTCAGGGATCTTGGTCATACTGCATCAGAATCCATACAATGCAGAAGGAGCCCATTCGGCCCATTGATTCTGCACCCTACTTAAGCCCACGCCTCCACCCTATCCCACTAACCCCACCTAACCTTTTGGACACTAAGGGCAATGTAGCATGGCCAATCCACCTAACCTGCACACCTTTGGACTGTGGGAGGAAACCGGTGCACCCGGAGGAAACCCACACAGATACGTGGAGAAAGTGCAAATTCCACACACACAGTCACCCAAGGTTGGAATTGAACCCGGGTCCCTGGAGCTGTGAGGCAGTAAAATGGGGCCACCGTACCGCCCAGGGTTTAAGCCTGTATATATCCAACAAATGCATTTGGCACTCAATGTTTGGTTGATTGTCACACTATCGTAAACCAGATATTACTGGCATTGGGCTGTTTACAACTGTTTTAGTATGAATTTGAATGAAAAATTTGGGTTTAATGGAGGGAATATTTATATGGTTATCGTTTGAGGTTTTTTTTCTAATTCTCTTCTTGCATTTGTAGGTCCTTCAGGGGTTGGGCTAAATGAGCTGAAAAGGAAACTGTTGATCAGTGACTCCCAGCACTATGGTGTAACAGTTCCACGTGAGTATGAGACACTTCTCTTTCTCCATTTAAACAATAGCTTAAAGTTATTTATACCCTCAAACAATGACACAATGAAAGTAGAAAGAGTTGAATTTGCTCAGTTTGTTCATAATCAGAAAGGTCTTCCAATTATTTGTCAACAACATTTATTTTTAGAAGTTACTTTGGAGCTCAATGTTTTTTTAGTCATTCTTGCAATTCTTTACACTTTATAATTCTCATCCAGCTGCAATGAAGAAATGGTGATGTGACAATAATCTTTATTATTGTCACAAGTCGGCTTACATTAACACTGCAATGAAGTTACTGTGAAAATCCCCATGTCTTATGTTTATGGGAGGGGAACTTGCATGTGGAGACCTTTCCATGTGCCTGCTGTTGGTTACATAGTCTGACGGCAGGATTCTGTTTATATACTGCATGCATTGAATTGTGATGTACAGAATGGTTTCACAAGCAGCAAAATCACAATTTATTTTCCTGATACAGGGATATAACTTTTCCCCCTATGTTTTCTTCTCTTGTTCTCTCATACAATTTATAACATTCATGGGATTCCCCCCCCCCCCCCCTTTAGAAATAATGGCCCATAACTTCTGAGTTCCCCAGCATATCATTTATGATGTGCTGGGAATCCCTCTCGGAATGGGTGGCACGGTTGCACAGTGGTTAGCACTGCTGCTTTGCAGTTCCAGGGTCCCAGGTTCAATTCATGGCTTGGGTCACTGTCTATGCGGAGTCTACACGTTCTCCCTGTGTCTGCATGGATTTCCTCCAGGTGCTCCGGTTTCTTCTCACAAGCCCCGAAGGACATGCTGTTAGATAATTTGGACATTCTGAATTCTCCTTCAGTATACACGAACAGGCGCCAGAATGTGGTGACTAGGGGCTTTTCATAGCAACTTCATTGCAGTGTTAATGTAAGCCTACTTGCGACAATAAAGGTTATTAACTTAAATTATGAGCCTGGACCAGACTCCCAAGGTTTTGATGCAGCCCAGTTAAGGGACTGGCAATCTTTTGTTCATCCACAAAAAATTGCAACTTCTGACCTCGTGTTCGACAGAAGAAGCAGCTGAAAATGGCTTGGCCTTGGTCCTTACTCTAAGGTCTGCCTACTGGGATGTACTGAATCTAGGATAATTGGCCCCAACAATCATTTTTAAAAATATATATATTTAACACAATTTTTCTCCCTTACAAACAATAACAACCCCCCCTCCCCCCGTAACAAAACAAAATGAGAAATCGCGCAGAGCAAGATATATACATGGCAAAATGATATATTTACACAGCTTTGTACACTGGCCCTCACCCTTGCGTGCCAGTTTCCCCAACCCTTCATGCTCATCCACCCTCCCAGGCAGTCCCCCCTCTTCCCCCCCCCCCCCCCCCCACCCCCCCCCCCCCCCCTCCCAGGACGTCCCGTCCCGTCCCCACGTCCCCCCAAGGTTGCTGCTGCTGCTGACCGACCTTCCTCTAACGCTCCGCGAGATAGTCTAGGAACGGTTGCCACCGCCTGTAAAACCCCTGCGCAGACCCTCTCAAGGCGAACTTAATCCTCTCCAGCTTTATGAACCCAGCCATATCATTTATCCAGGCCTCCAGGCTGGGGGGCTTCGCCTCCTTCCACATTAGCAAGATCCTTCGCCGGGCTACTAGGGACGCAAAGGCCAGAATGCCGGCCTCTTTCGCCTCCTGCACACCCGGTTCGTCCACTACTCCAAATATTGCTAGCCCCCAGCTTGGCTTGACCCGGACTTTCACCACCTGAGATATTGCTCCCGCTACTCCTCTCCAGAACCCCTCCAGTGCCGGGCATGACCAAAACATATGGACATGGTTCGCTGGGCTCCCTGAGCATCTTCCACATCTGTCCTCTACCCCAAAGACCTACTCAACCTCGCCCCCGTCAAGTGCGCTCTGTGGACCACCTTAAATTGTATCAGGCTGAGCCTGGCACACGAGGAGGAGGAATTAACCCTACCTAGGGCATCAGCCCACAGACCTTCCTCGATCTCCTCCCCCAGCTCCTCCTCCCATTTACCCTTCAACTCTTCTACCAGCGCTTCCCCCTCTTCTTTCAACTCCTGGTATATTTCCGACACCTTCCCCTCCCCGACCCATACACCCGAGATCACCCTATCTTGAACTTCTTGTGCCGGGAGCAACGGGAATTCCCTCACCTGTCGCCTCACAAAAGTCCTCACCTGCATATATCTAAAGGCATTTCCCGGGGGTAACTCGAACTTCTCCTCCAGTGCCCCTAGGCTTGCAAACGTCCCGTCGATGAACAGGTCCCCCATTCTTCCAATCCCCACCCGATGCCAGCTCTGGAATCCCCCCATCCATCTTCCCCGGGACAAACCGGTAGTTACCCCTGATCGGCGACCACACCGATGCTCCCATTGCACCCCGGTGCCGTCTCCACTGGCCCCAGATCCTTAGCGTTGCGGCCATCACCGGGCTCGTGGTATACTTTGTCGGCGAGAGCGGCAGCGGTGCCGTCACCAACGCCCCCAGGCTCGTTCCTTTACAGGACGCCATCTCCAACCTCTTCCATGGCGCCCCCTCTCCCTCCAAAACCCACTTGCGGATCATCGCCACATTTGCTGCCCAGTAGTAGCTCCCCAGGTTTGGCAGCGCCAACCCTCCTCGGTCCCTACTGTGTTCCAGGAACCCTCTCCTTACTCTCGGGGTCTTATTCGCCCACACAAACCCCATAATACTCCTGCCTACTCTCTTAAAAAAGGCATTAGTGATCACGATGGGAAGGCACTGAAACACAAACAGAAACCTCGGAAGGACCACCATTTTGACCGACTGCACTCTACCCGCCAGCGAGAGCGGTAACATGTCCCATCTTTTGAAATCCTCCTCCATTTGCTCCACCAACCTCGTCAGATTCAGTTCATGTAGGGTCCCCCAACTCCTGGCTATCTGGGTCCCCAGATACCGAAAGCTCCCCTCCGCCCTCCTCAGCGGTAGGTCCCCTATCCCTCTTTCTTGGTCCCCCGCCTGTAATACAAAGAGCTCACTCGTCCCTACATTGAGCTTATAGCCCGAAAACTCCCCAAACTCCCTTAGAGTCTGCATTACCTCCACCATCCCCTCCATTGGATCCGCCACGTACAACAACAGGTCATCCGCATATAGCGACACCGATGCTCTTCTCCCCCTCGGACCACCCCCTTCCATTTATTAGACTCCCTCAATGACATGGCCAATGGTTTGATCGCCAATGCGAACAACAGGGGGGACAGGGGGCACCCCTGCCTCGTCCCTCGGTACAGTCGAAAGTACTCCGACCTCCGCCGGTTCGTCACTACACTTGCCATCGGGGCTCTGTAAAGGAGCTTAACCCAATTGATAAACCCTACCCCGAACCCAAACCTGTGCAGCACCTCCCAGAGGTACTCCCACTCTACTCGGTCAAAGGCCTTCTCCGCGTCCATAGCTGCCACTATCTCCGCCTCTCCCTCCGATGCCATCATTATCAAATTTAAGAGCCGCCGCACATTGGTGTTTAGTTGCCTGCCCTTTACAAATCCCATCTGGTCCTCGTGGATTACCCCCGGACACAGTCCTCGATCCTCGTGGCCAGCACTTTTGCCAGCAACTTTGCATCCACATTGAGGAGCGAGATCGGCCTGTACGATCCACATTGCAGTGGGTTCTTGTCCCGCTTTAGGATCAAAGAAATTGTCGCTTCCGACATTGTCGGGGGCAGGGTCCCCTCCTCTCTTGCCTCATTAAATGTCCTCACCGGTAGCGGGGCCAACAGGTCTGCGTACTTCCTGTAGAACTCCACCGGGAATCCGTCCAGTCCCGGGACCTTCCCCGCCTGCATTCTCCCCAAACCCTTACTCAGCTCCTCCAACCCAATTGGTGCCCCCAAACCAGCCACCTCTTGCTCCTCCACCCTCGGGAATCTCAGCTGATCTAGGAATCGTCTCATCCCCTCTTCCCCCGCTGGGGGCTGGGATCTGTACAGCTCTTCATAAAAGGCCTTGAATACCTCGTTTATTTTCGTCGCACTCGTGGCTCCCCTTCCATCTTTGACTCCCCCTATTTCCCTCGCTGCCATCCTCTTACGGAGCTGGTGTGCCAGCATCCGACTAGCCTTTTCCCCATACTTGTAGGTCGCCCCCTGCACTTTCCTCCACTGTGCTTCCGCCATCCCTGTGGTCAACAGGTCAAACTCCGTCTGGAGCCGTCGTCTTTCCCCAAGTAATCTTATGAGGAAAGGCTGATGGACTTGAGGTTGTTTTCGTTGGAGAGAAGAAGGTTAAGGGGAGACTTAATAGAGGCATACAAAATGATCAGGGGGTTAGATAGGGTGGACAGTGAGAGCCTTCTCCCGCGGATGGAAATGGCTGGCATGAGGGGACATAGCTTTAAACTGAGGGGTAATAGATATAGGTCAGAGGTAGGTTCTTTACGCAAAGAGTAGTGAGGCCGTGGAATGCCCTACCTGCAACAGTAGTGAACTCGCCAACATTGAGGGCATTTAAGAGTTTATTGGATAAACATATGGATGATAATGACATAGTGTAGGTTAGATGGCTTTTGTTTCGGTGCAACATCGTGGGCCGAAGGGCCTGTACTGCGCTGTATCGTTCTATGTTCTATGTTCTAATCTTTCCTCCGGGGCCTCTGCGTATCTCCTATCCACTCTCAAAATCTCCCCCACTAACCTCTCCCTTTCCATACCCTCTGTCTTCTCCCTATGAGCCCTAATGGAAATGAGCTCTCCCCTGATCACCGCCTTCAACGCCTCCCATACCACCCCCACCCGCACCTCCCCGTTGTCGTTGGCCTCCCAAGTACCTTTCGATACACCCCCTCACCTTCCCACACACCACCTCGTCCGCCAGCAGTCCCACATCCAGCCGCCACAACGGGCGTTGGTCCCTCTCCTCTCCCAGCTCCAGTTCCACCCAGTGTGGGGCATGGTCCGAAACGGCTATAGCCGAATACTCCGTCCCCTCCACCCTCGGGATGAGCGCCCTACCCAGAACAAAGAAATCTATCCGGGAGTAGGCTTTGTGTACATGGGAGAAGAAAGAAAATTCCCTGGCCTGCGGCCTTGCAAACCGCCATGGGTCCACTCCCCCCATCTGATCCATAAACCCCCTAAGTACCTTGGCCACTGCCGGCCTCTTTCCAGTCCTTGATTTGGAGCGGTCTAGTGCTGGATCCAACACTGTATTGAAGTCCCCTCCCATTATCAGGCCTCCTATCTCCAGGTCCGGAATGCACCCCAACATGCGCTTCATGAATGCTGCATCATCCCAGTTCGGGGCGTATACGTTTACCAACACCACCCACATCCCTTGCAGCCTACCGCTCACCATTACATATCGCCCTCCATTGTCCGCTACAATAGTCTTGGCCTCAAATGACACCCGCATTCCCACCAATATTGCCACCCCTCTATTCTTCGCGTCCAGTCCCGAGTGGAATACCTGTCCTACCCATCCCTTTCTTAGCCTGACCTGGTCCGCCACCTTCAGGTGTGTCTCTTGGAGCATGGCCAAGTCCGCCTTCAGTCCCTTTAAGTGCGTGAACACTCAAGCCCTCTTCACCGGCCCATTCAGGCCCCTCACATTCCACGTTATCAGCCGGATTGGAGGGGCTCTCACCCCCCCCCCCCCCCCCCACGCCCCGCCGACTAGCCATCTCCTTTTCTGGGCCAGTCCCGTGTCCACGCCTCCCTCACCCTCCAGTCCCCCAGAGGGGGGATCCCTGTCCCGACCCTCTCTTCTGTGTCCCATTCCCCTTCGGCCAGTGCAGCAGCAACCCTTTTCCCCCCCCTCCCCTCTCCCCCGCTAGACCCCTGTCTAGCTTTTTTGCTCCCCCATGTCACTCCCGTAAGTCAGCTGACGCCTGCTGACCCCGGCTTCACCCGCTGTCCCATTGACCTCCCCACGTGGGAGTCTCCCAATCCATATGCATTCCTTCGTTCCCCTTCCCGCCTTTCTTCCCGCGCGCGGGAAAACACCCCGCGCTTTCCAAAGCCCGCTCCGCCCCCTCTGGCGCAGCTCCTGTCTCTCTCCCCCCAGCCCATGTAACATTTCCTGCGCGTGATTGACCCCCTATATACAACAACCATCACACATCAAACCTCAAACATCCCCCCCACCCTCACAAACCCTCAGTTAGAGTCCAACTTTTCGGCTTGTACAAAGGTCCACGCCTCTTCAGGCGTTTCGAAGTAATAGTGTTGGTCCTTGTATGTGACCCACAGTCGCGCTGGCTGCAGCATTCCGAATTTCACTTCTTTCCGGTACAACGCCGCTTTGGCCCGGTTGAAACCCGCTCTCCGCTTTGCAACCTCCGTGCTCCAGTCCGGGTATATTCGGATCTCTGCATTGTCCCACTTACTGCTCCGCTCCTTCTTGGCCCATCTCAGGACCCACTCTCTGTCCGTGAACCGGTGGAACCTCACCACCATCGCCCTTGGCGGCTCATTTGCCTGGGGCTTCTTCGCCAGCACCCGATGTGCCCCGTCCAACTCCAGTGGCCTCGAAGGGGCCTTCGTGCCCATCATCGCCTCGAGCATCGTGCTCGCGTATGCCCCGGCATCAGCCCCCTCCACTCCCTCAGGGAGACCCAGGATTCACAGATTCTTTCTCCTCGACCTGTTCTCCAGGTCTTCGAGTCTTCCCGCCCACCTCTTGTGTAGCGCCTCGTTCTGCTCCACTCTCACCGCCAGGCCCACGAGCTCGTCCTCGTTCTGACTGACTCTTTTCTGTACCTCCTGGATCTTAGCTTCGTGGACCTTCTGGGTGAACCCAAGTCCTTCAATTGCCGAAAGCATAGGCGCCAACATCTCCTTGCGCATCTCCTCGCGCTGCTCCTCGAAGCAGCGCTTGATGAGCTCCTGCAGCTCCCCTTTGTCTCTGGCCGCCGCCATTTTGTTTTCTTTCCCTCGCTTCTCCCATTGCTC
This sequence comes from Scyliorhinus torazame, assembly GCF_047496885.1. Lineage (NCBI taxonomy): Eukaryota > Metazoa > Chordata > Chondrichthyes > Carcharhiniformes > Scyliorhinidae > Scyliorhinus > Scyliorhinus torazame. The sequence goes on from NC_092712.1 coordinate 83,790,782, forward strand.
CAGTGCCGCTCTTTTGGCCATTACACTTCTGGTCCGTTTAAAAAGTCTATGGAAACTCCTGAAAAAGGTCTGAGAGTCAGTTCCAGACGGGAGTTGCCGAATGCGTGACCTACTCCTCCATGGCCGCCACTGGAAGCCTCGTCCCTGCTTCTTCAATGGCCCTGGTAGATCTTTTCACAGTTGTTCCCTCTGCTGCTAGAATTCACCTTTGATAGAGTCAAGTCAGATTGCAGCTTTAAGCTTGCTCTTCCCCCGCCTGCATGCTGGAAGAGGCTTTTGTCTAAACCTGCAGCCAAAGCCAAATCTTTTACTGTTTTTGCCGGGTCTGGTAGCCAAAAGACACAACACTCCTGGGGGACACTGTCAGAGGAATGCTGCAGTCTTCTTCCCACACCGGGAAATGTCAAACAAATGCCGTGGGGGCCCTGTAAAAGAGCCCAAAAGTCCGTTCCAAGCGGGAGCTTCCGAATATGCGACCTAGCTCTGCATAGCCGCACCCGGAAGTCGGCCCCAACAATCATAACCATCTTCTTCATGCTAGGTATGGCTCTGGCCAGTGGAGAGTTTTCCATCTGATTCCCATTGACTTCAATTTTATTAGAGCCTCCTCATGCCACTGTTAGGAGAGGAGATAAGAAATGGTTCCAAAGGTGCAACAATGGGCTGACAGTTGTGCCGCTGGCTCGGGGGGCGTCTGCCAGGACCGGGGGGTCTAGTGGGTGGCGACTAGGAGATGGGCCGTGGGTCTGGAACCTATGTGGCCGGGCACTGATCGCCATTGCCGCGACCTTAAAAGCAGCCATATGGCTGCGCACTCCGCCGACTATCCACTGTGTCCCGTAAATGGGCAGAGTGCCACCAGCCATATGAGTGCCGACACCCCCCTGTGGACCCCAGACCCCCACCAGCAAGGTGGGCATGGTCCAGCAGGTGTTGACACACTGCAGAAGGAGAAGGAGGAGAACCGCACGCACCCAGAACAGACGCTCCCCTGCCCCATCAATTCTGCCACTCGGGCATGCAAGCACAACCATGCGTCACACACAGGACCACTGGCACACCGCAGCTACAGTTCCAACAGGGGCCCAGCTCCTCACCCGACCCCATCTGTGGGCCACGCCCACACAGATGCCACCTAACTTGGCGGCAGTCGATGGCACAAGGTGCCCTACCCCACAACCAGGTGCCATCCTGTTGGCGGGTTATCACATGGCCCACCCAAGGGGAACACTCTCAGAAGGCCGCAGGACAGGGGCCGCAGAGCTTAAAACCGGCGTAGATAGCACCAGCCAGCGGTCACCCTGCAGGCAGGATGCACGAACAGGAGCTGCTCGGCAAAACCGGAGCCTGTCCCAGAGGAGCAGGGGCCCACCGGTGAGAATGGAGAGCCAGCCGTCCAACACGCTGAGGAGGAAATATACCGTAAATGGCAAAACTGTTAGGAATATAGAAAGTCAGAGAGATCTGGGTGTGTAGGTCCACAGATCTTTGAAGGTGGCAACACATATGGACAAGGTAGTCAAGAAAGCATACGGAATGCTTGCCTTTATTGGACGGGGCATCGAGTATAAAAACAGGCAAGTCATGCTACAGTTGTATAGAACCTTGGTACGGCCGCACTTGCAATATTGCACACAATTCTGGTCGCCACACTACCAAAGGTTGTGGAGGCTTTGGAGAGGGTGCAGAGGAGGTCTACCAGGATGTTACATGGTCTGGAGGGTGCTAGCTATGTGGAGAGGCTAAATAGACTCGCACTGTTCTTAGAAAGACAGACGTTGAGTGGTTAACTGATATCTATCAGTCTAATCTTTGTCCTAATGCTCCGTTTAGGCGGGTTCCCAGGTACATCAGACGTGGAGGCAGCCTGCTACGTTTTCCGCCCCGTGACATCGGTCCCCTTTGGCGGCCGTCTTCTGGAGCGACCAGGCCTGGATGGGCCTGGCAATCTTCCAGGTATTACAGGTGGCGTGATGCCACCCTGTTCTGCCCGCTGCCCATCTGATACGCCAGGGACAAGTGGGGGGAAGGAATTCAGCACCTCTCCTGCAGGTCTCCGGCACGGACTCCATCACCCCCTCCTCACTCGGGATGCCCGATGGCTCCCGGGCTACTCCTTGGGACAGGTTCTTTGGCCAAAGCAAGCTCCTGGGGATCCATCGTCACCTGGTGCTTCAGACCTGGAAGCCCGCTCTCGTCTCGACCAGGGCCTCAATGCTCACAGCCTTGGATCACAGGGACTGTGCCATGTCCCTCTGGGACCGTGCCACGTCCCTCTGGGACCGTGCCACATCCCTCTGGGACCATGCCACATCACTCAGTGACTGGTTCAGGTCAGCCAGCGCCAAGAAAATACTCATAACACCTGCAGCCATGACCTGTTATGACAGGGCCACATTCTGGAGCTCCACAGCAATGTCCATGTGGTGCTGGTACATAGTCACCTGTGACATGGCTGCCCTGTCCTCTGCCTCAGCCTCTGCCTGCACGTTGTGCCGTAGGCTTTGGCCATTCTGACCCATGGCTGTGATTCTCGCACCCAAAGCTTCTACTGCGGACGCCACCCACGCAGTGTTGACCTGGGTAGCTCACATTGTCGGGAGCACCTCAGTTGGTCACCTCCAACTGCACCTGCAGGTGCTAGATGGTTGCTGATTGCCCCTCATCTAGTCCCCTGCACTGTGCCTGCATCTCCAACATTAATGGGACATCCCTTTCCAGAAGCCCGAGGCCTGTCTGGATGGCAGCTGTTCCCTGGAGGGGGGGGCCCCCCTCCGACCGTCCGCCCGGGAATTCCTACCTCTACCTGATGTACCGCAACATGTGTGTAGTGCACACCAGTGAGTGTCCCAGAAGCCTCTTCAGTATAATGACACAACAAGATGAGAGTCTCTGGGATGGTGGAGGGTGTTGGTTACTGACGTGACGAGAGGTCGGTGTCATTCCCGGATTGGTGCTCCGGGTGTTGCGGTGTTTTGGCTGGGGGTGAGGTACGCCAGCCGATCCCATCTCGTCGGAGGTGACCCTGCAAGACACAAGACAGGACACATGGTAAGATCACGGGTAGGCGTGGTATGGGGGGAGGGGTGTCTCACATGCCGCAGGGATATCGCTACGCATTGGGGCTGACTTGGCTGTCCCATACCGACTTCTGCGACTGCCTGCTTTCACACCCACCAACCTGGTCCATTGCCCTCTGCTCTGCTACGGTGAGGGTCCGCAGGCCCGGTGGACCCCTCCGGTCATCTTCTGCTCCTGGCAATTCTAGCAGTACAGGGGATTCGTAGCTAGTAGCATATATGTGCAGGGCGCCCGGTCATGGCGGGTGGTATGGGTTTTGGCATGTGCAGGGTGGAGTTCCTCTGGGAGGGTGGGGGTGGCTTACGAGAGTGTGGGACCGAGGTGGTGCCAGGAGAGTGGTGATGGTGCCTCATCCTGGCTGGCCTGGGGGGGTTGTCCGTCCTCACCCAGCATTGCTTACCGGTCCGCCTGGTGGGGGCCGGTGTGGTGTTTGGGGAGTGAGGAGGGTGGTGTGGTACAGTGATGTGTGTGGGACGGGGGTGGTGCCAGTGGCATGAGGCTGGTGACTCACCTGGGCTGCTCTGAGGAGGTCGTGCAGCTTCCTACGGCACTGCAGTCCGGTCATCGCGCTCGGGCCCAGGGCACTCAAGGCCTCTGCCACCTTCGCCCAGGTCCAGTTGACATCGGCGGGTGGGAGCCTCCTTCCAACCTTGGGGAACAGGGGGCGGGATTTTGTAATCGGCGATCGGGCAGAGAATCCCTTTTCACAATAAAATCGGGGGAGGCACTGTTTTCGGGTGCTCCGACCTCTCCAATACAGCATCAACAAGGAGCATGCCACACACTGTTGGGACAGCCTCAGGACGTTACCTGAATGCCTTCCCCCGACTCTCCACCCACGATGGGCCGAGTTCCCGACCGCGCGGTTGGCTCATGCTCTCAGCGGTCGGGAACTGCTGCAGACTGTGTCCAGCGCCGCCAACAATCGAGCTGCTGGCCGGAGAGGGGCCTCGGCGAGGGCTGGGGATGGTGGTAGCTGGACTGGGGGTGACGAGGGGTATCCAGGGGGGCACTGGGGCCACTGGCAGGCCTGGTCAGCAAGTGGCCATGAACCCGGCATTTCACCAGGCGTTTATATCAGGAAGGCATTTTCTGTGGGGCGGCTGCTAGCCCCTCACCGGTCGGAGGATCGGTGCTGGAGCCTTGCCGATTTTTCACACTTAAAAAGCCATGGATCCTCCTGACATAGTCCCAAAATCAGAGAATACAGCACATGGTCTCCCACCTCTCCCCCATTGCAGCCAGCAATATCTCCAGCTCTGCGTCCGCGAACCTTGGGGCTGCTCTCCGGGATGCCATCTTCCTGGCTGGCATTAGTGTGTGGGAAGTGGAGTACACATATGCAGCTGCAGCTTGTCAGTGGCATTCCCGACCTCAGTGAATCACACACTGGAATGGCACTGGTTCCACTTGGTGCGAGTGCTGGCCAATTTGACTGAACTGAATGGCTCCGGCAGTCGCACCCCTATCGGGAACGTGGAACACTTCCGATTCAGTCCTGGCGTCAACATCAGCCTCTCAAACGGATAATCCACCCCTTTGTCTCTCAATTCCGGCCTATACATCTGTAACTGTCAAATTATTGACTGGTTAGGTAAAACATCCTTTCCATTGTTTGGAGCGAAGTTATTGATTTGAAATTCTCTAGTTCTGTGCTTAGTGTAGAACATACAGTGCAGAACACGTTCTATCTAAGCTGACACAAAACAGACTTAAAGGTGCACCAACCAGAAAGTAAAGATCTAAATAAAATGTTGGCCTGGATTCTCCGCCCCACGACGCCAGAAACGTGAATCATGATCGGGCTGAGAATTGGGTGTCAGCCGAAAATCAAGATTCGCGCCAGGCGCCAAATCGAAAGTCATGCTCCAAGACCCCGCTATTGGTGGCAACATGGTTTGTGCCCCACACTGGCGGCAGAATGCTGCGAAACCGGTGTGGTGTTGGGTGATCTGGTGCACAGATGAGCCAACACAGTTGTATGTGGTACAACTCTATTTTATTTTAACTCTTATAATACAGTTCGTTCTGGATACTCTGCACGTGCTGTCTCCCTGAGTGTGTTTGGTAGCAGATCTGTCCTGGTCCTCCTCTGCAGCTAATACTGACCACCGGGGGTCGTGTCTGTGCTTTTATATCTTTCTGTCATTGGTTGTGGTGTTGTGTGTTCTGATTTGTCTGTTGGTGTGTCTATCATGATGTGTGTGTTTGAATATCATGACATCCCCCCTTTTTACAAAGATATGTGCCTACGTGGTTATAAATATAATTGTGTCGTGAGTGCATCTAAGAGTGTGTGTGTGTGTTGTGTACAGCGTGTGTATATGACGTAACTATTTACATGGGGCGATGTCGGGTGCGTCACACTAACAAGGTTGTACCATAACAAAACTTGGATGCGAGAGAAAAAAAAACTTGAACATTGGTCCGGTCAGACGATATCTGGAACAATAAACAACAACAGGTTATAATACAGAAGTGTTTGACTTTTTGAACGTATGAACAGCGTTATAAGTCCAGTCTAATGGGTGACCGCCTCAAGAATGGGCTGGTCCTCAAACCGGTTCAGCTGTGGAGATTTGGGGTCACACTGGTTCACCTTGGACTGTTGGAGGTGATGCTGTTGCCGAAGTCTCTACTTTACCATTTGTTGTACTTCGTGCAGTGCTTGGTTTTTTCATTCGTGCAAATATAACATTCAACATCTTTGTTAGTGGTGCCTTGGCTGTGGTTTGGTTCTGGTGGCGATGGAAGGGGCATGATCCGTGGCATCTCCACGAAGTCATCCTTGGGAACCAGTGGAGGATCCGGCGTGTGCGTACAGTTCAGTTGCGAGTGTGGAAGGCGGCGCAAAGCTCGCTGATTGCGCCTACGCACCAATCCATCCGCCCTGCATGCCAGGAACAAGGTGGAGTCTTTTTTCTTTTTATGTTTGTGGTGGACGGCATCTTGTAGCCGATGGGTCGTTGCCATCGAAGTAGCCAGATGTGGAAGTTGGCCGAGACCGTGCACGCTGGTTCCGGCCACCTGCTGTGCCGGAAGGGCGACTCCGCAGAGAAACGTCGAAGCATGTCGCCTTGGAGAGAGAATTGTTGCTCGCATCAACGTCTGGCGATGGCGCGAATTGGTGTGTCCATCTTGGACCGCCGGTGCTGGTTGCCACTGCCGACCCAGTGGGACTGCCACGCGATCCATTCCCTGTCGCCGTGGCATCCGCCGTCACCCTGAGCGTGCCATCACCGAGGCCGCGACACCGCCCGTCCGGAGCAAGGTCTGGCGTGCGCAAATCAGAGTCGGCGCTTGGCTGCTCCCCATCTGGAGTCCGGTCTGCCTTCCGTCGATGCCCCCCGTCCGGAGTCCCAACAGGTTCACTGGAGGCAGCCGAGATTCCCTGAAGCTGCACTTCTGGAGTCGGAACATGCAGGAATGCACCAACCAGTGGAGAGGGTCGAGCCATCGAGGATGGAAGCGGTGCGCCGCCACCGCAGTCGTCAGTGGTCCCACCGTGATCGTCGAGTGCCTCGGTACGCACTAGGCGAGGTCTGTCACCTTGCACCTTTTGCATGGGAAGTGGGATGCTGTCGACACTCGTCTCACATCCCGTGGATAGATCCTCATTAGCAGTTTGCTGTTCACTAGGGTTGGGTAAATTGTCAGAGTTTTCATCTGGTGGTGCACACCATGTCGGTGGACTGTCATTGTCTTGCCGCTGTCCTTCATTTGGGCTTTTCTTATTTGGAATTTTAAATCTTCCCACAGACATTGCAAAACCTTGTTTATTACCCCCAAATTCTCCCATATGTATGGTCTCGAATATAGGATCCAATGTTTCTATCGACATTGTACTATTTTCCAAAGAACATTCCGTTTCACTTTTCTTCTCAGGTACCTCATATGTATCTTTGTCTAATGTACATGCCTTCATGGTCTCTGGGTCTGATTTTGCTGGGACTGGCATGGTCACAGTCTCTCTTTTACTGTTCTCAATTGCCCACATTATACTCCCCATACATAACTGCTTAATCACTGGGGTTAGTGTGGTACAATGGATAATCGGGTCGACCTTATCTGCATCTTCACCATTAGTGGAAAGCACACTTGGTCCACTTGAAACTGCTGTGGGTTTTAAATTCGTTATCTGGCTACTTGATGTCGGTGTCCTCAGGATTCTTGCTCCAATGTTCTGCTCATTTATCAGTGGAGTGTGTATAGGTTCAATGCAATTAATGTTCCCCTCAAGGTTTGAAGAGTCATTACTGACTAACTGCTGGTCTCCGAAGTTGGGATTTTGCGGCGTTGTGTTGAAGGGAGACATTTGTCCCTGCTGTAGATATGATTCAGGTTGTGTTATTTCCATTACCTGAGGATCAATGTCTTGTCCATTTTTTCGATCCGTACTAAAACACTGGCAATTCTCAGTCTGCTCCTTGCAAGTTAAACATTCAATTAATTTCGTTAGAAAATCCTCAGCATCCTTCTGTGGCCGTGCAGCATTATTAATCTCTGTTCGGCTATAATGATCCTGAAGGTCAGCGCATAAACCTTTTTTCTTCGGGCTTGGACGAGGCGATTCCTTTGGCTTGTCTTCAGTTGGGCTTGAACAGTCTTCAGCGCTGTGCCCTTCATTGTAGCATGAGAGACCGTCATGGTCATGCTGCTGTGTAGTGGAGCATGGTAGGCTGTTATAGCCTTCTTGCTGTTCACGTGAGCATGGCAGACTTGCATCGTCTGCCGCTGGTTGGTCAGGAGAGGTTGCTAGACCCTCATGGTCTTGTTCCTGCAAGGACTGCACATTGGAGTCTTGCGTTGCTTCTATCGTGGAGGCTGTCCACGAGCTCTCTGAGGAGGCTTGTGACACTGGAGTCACTTCTTGTCCGTGCAAGGACTGCGCTCTGGAGTCTTGCATTTCTGCAATTGTGGAGTCTGTCCACGAGCTTGCTGTGGAAGCTTGTGACACTGGAGTCACTTCTGGTTCATGCGAGGACTGCGCTCTGGAGTCTTGCATGTCTTCTTTCATAGAGTCGGGAACATTGAGCGGGACGTGGACCACGCTCTGTGTGGCAGCAGGGCGCTCTCCGTGTGCTTGCACCGCTCCCTGTCTGTTAATGTCAGGCTGCAGCATCATCCGGTACTGATAAGTTGGAACGTCATATCTGCTGGATTGAAGATCCTCAAATCCGAAAAATGAATCCGCATCTGCGTCGGATTCAATGTGGGGGCCGCCAATGAGCAACACGAAAGGTTCGTCCGAGTCATAGTCGTATAGGACCACGGAGCTATCATTGGGCTCGCGAGGTCCGGAAACACTGTAAAGATCGTCATCGAAGTATTCGAGGTCGGAATCATCGGCTTGTGCGTAGGTAACTGCTTGTCGGAGGGTTCTTCGGAGGTCAAATTCATCTCCTGGGTCAATTTGCGGCAATGTGCTGTCATTCCAGGTGAGGGAAGGTTGTTTTACAGCTTTAACAGATTTTTGTTTTTTTGATTTGGGACGTTTCCCTTTTAAATTGGATTTGGGACATTTCCCCTTTAAATTGGTGCAGTCTGGGGCCTCTGACATCCTGACGCTCGGTATGTAGCACGTAGGAAGCGACTGCGCATGCTCAGATCGCTGTTCCTTTACCGATGGCCGTTTTCTTGACTACGCATGCGCAGCATCTCGCGCATGCGCAGCATCTCGCGCATGCGCAAACGAAACTTCCAGTTATGCGCACTGCTCGCGCAACTGTGCTAGCGTGATACCTTTAGCAAGATGGCCGCCGACCTCGACCCAGCCCTCTCTCAGGCCCGGGATTTCGGCCTCTGGGAATTCGGGCTCCGGGATCCCAGCCACGAGGTGAGTACTGCCGCTTTTCTTACCTTTACTTGCCGATTGGATTGCGTTTTCTTCACAGTACTTGGAGAATTTGTCCAGGACTGCCTGGTAATCGTACCTTTGCTGCCTCCTGAAGAACCTGAACCTTGTGAATATTTCTCTTGCCCTTGCACCGGCGATGGTGAGGAGAAATTCAATTTTTTCGCTATCATCCAGGTCTTGGAGTTCAGCTGCCACCAGGAACAATTCGAACCATTGCCGGAATCGCCGCCAGTTTTCGCGGAGATCGCCGTAGCACTGGAGCGGCTGCGGAACCGGGAGCTCTATCATTTTGCCTGGGCACTGCTGGTTGTCTCTGTACACTGAGGTATGCCGGCAGGTATCGATCCACTCCTGTACCATGTGGTGTTGGGTGATCTGGTGCACAGATGAGCCAACACAGTTGTATGTGGTACAACTCTATTTTATTTTAACTCTTATAATACAGTTCGTTCTGGATACTCTGCACGTGATGTCTCCCTGAGTGTGTTTGGTAGCAGATCTGTCCTGGTCCTCCTCTGCAGCTAATACTGACCACCGGGGGTCGTGTCTGTGCTTTTATATCTTTCTGTCATTGGTTGTGGTGTTGTGTTCTGATTTGTCTGTTGGTGTGTCTATCATGATGTGTGTGTTTGAATATCATGACAACCGGCACTTGCATGTGTTAACATATCATTACCAGTTTGAAACAGTCTGATCTGTGATGCTCCGCCCCTCTCTGGCAAAACTCCCATCGGTGTGTCCATGTCTTTGTCTATCTGTGGTTTGCTACAAATATTTACAAACGGGGACTGGGTGCCGTGGCTGCTGCGGGAGAGAGAGGAGGAAAGAAAAGTTTGTAATAATAATAATCGCTTATTGTCACAAATTCAATGAAGTTACTGTGAAAAGCCCCTAGTCGCCACATTCCGGCGCTTGTTCGGGGAGGTCGGTATGGGAATTGAACCCGTGCTGCTGGCTTTGTTCTGCATTACAAGCCAGCTGTCTTAGCCAACTGTGCTAAATCAGCCCTAAAATTGTTAAAAACCGTTGCACATGCTGGGAGGTGGCTGCCAGGGCCGGGGGGTTAGCGGGGAGCGACTTGCTGAATATCATTGGATTCGGGATGTCCCCTCGGAATCGGGGTGGTTGGGCCCTCACTGCCATTGCCGCAGTGTGTTTTAAAATCACACACTGGCCCTTGACTGTTCACTGTGCCCTGTAAATGTTCACAGAACCACTGGTCATTTCGTGGCCCACCCAGACAGTCCCTCTGGAAACCCTCAGACCCCAGCTGATCCATCACTGGGATGAGCGTTGCCACGCTCAGTCAGTGGCCCACCAGGTGCTGGCTCTCCTCAGTCACTAAACAGAAGCACTGCCCCACTGCAGGGGAATTAAAACAATAGCAGAGCTAACCCAAAGTATACATGCACGTGGCGTTTGGCACCCTCCCTGGCAGACTACCCATCTCAAGGCAGAGGCCCACCAGTGACACTCTGTGTCCCCCTCCAGGAGGGTGGTACCTGGTTGTGTGGTGGGGTGGGTAACAGTGTGCCACTAACTGCCTCCATGCTTAGAGGCTACTGGGAGACACAACAGGAGCCGCAGAATCTACCACTGACACTGGTTTGTGCAAACCGGGGGTGAGGGTAGAGGCTCCCCAGTGACACTTACTGAATGGGCCAGGGCTGCAGCGTGGAAGGCAATGTATCAGGGGGACGGCTGAGGGGTGGATTTGAGGGGGGTGGGGAATGGGGGGTGGAGCAGAAGTGCAACTTAGTGTCACTGTTTAGCTTGATGGAATTGGATGGGCAAGGCGTACTTCTATTGCGAACATTTCTTCTTTTTTACCCCCCACTGCAGAGAATGAATTTCGAGTAAAGCCAGGAATGCTCGCTATGTCCCTAACCGCAGCTGGCGTTGTGGATGCACAGAGACTGCAGGCACAGGTGCTGCTCAGGGAGGACCCTGCACAACATGAGCTTGCCCCAGAGGAACAGGAGCCAGCTGGTGAGGATGGAGAGCGGGTCGGCCATCAGACCAAGGGGAGCTGCAAAGGAGAGCCACACCAGGCCACGTTTATACCTCCGGCACCTGTCCTTCGAGGATCTACCGGACCATGCCTGTCGCCGAAGACGTTGGCTAACCAGGGAGGGAGTGCAACATCTGTGCCAGATGCTGGCACACCTGGAAGCACTGGGATATGGAGGAGGACATCCGCTCCCAATCAAGGTGATTGTCACCCTGAACCTTTTTGCCTTGGGATATTTCCAAGCGCTGATGATGGCACACCTGGAACTCTCTGGGATATCCTCTCTGGGATACCATCTGCACACAGGTACACCCGTGCCGTTACAAATGCCCCATATGCCTGGGCAGCAGACTACATAAATTTCAGTCAGGACCAAGCCCACCAGGATGCCCGGCAGTGGGATTGGCCATCACCGGCATGCCCCAGGTTCAGGAGATAGATGGGACACATGTCCCACTACAGGCACCGGCTCATGAGGCGCAGGTGCCCTTCACCATTGGGAAAGGCTTCCACTCCCTGAACGTACAGTTTGTGTGCGATCACCAGCTGTACATCATGCACGTCTGCGCTCGATACCCAGGCAGTGCGCACAATACCTACATCCTGCTGCACGAGTTGGTTCCCGGCACCTTCGAGGCGCTGCCTCAGGTGAGCGTTTGGCTGCTGGGCGACGAGGATTATTCGCTCAGGTCTTGGCTAATGGCGCGTGTCCAGAGGCCCCAGACCGAGGCGGAGTAAAACTATAACGTTACCCATACAGCAACCAAGAGCATCATTGAGTGGTGTATCAGACTCCTGACGATGCGGGTCAGATGCCTGGACCAGTCTGGTGGTGCTCTCCAATATACCCCGAGGAGGGTCTCGCAGATCGTGGTAGCCTGCTGCGTCCTGCATAACATCATGCAGCAGAGGGGCAGCATGCTGGAGGAGGAAGAATGCCAGGCCTCATCCAACATTGAGGATGTGGATGATGGCCAGGACGATGGGCATGGGGCCCAAGCAGGCACAGGAGGCCACCAGACATGTGCGCCAGGGCAGCCGCACACAGAACAACCTTATCCCCTCCAGGTTCACCAACTAGTGGACCTGTCCCGTGTCCCACCCCTAAATGCTCCCTCATAGCCACTCACATCTCCACTGTCCCTCCTCCCCTCACCCCAGCTCCCCCACCCTCCAATGGTCCTATCGGCATCACTACAGGTTGTGGGCCCTGGGTTGGCAGTCTCAGTGGTTCTTATGCATGGGACAGAGGATGATGACGACTCGCTGTGAGATGAGCTCTGGTGCTCTTCGTTGTTTGACAAAGTCTGACTCCTGCCTTCGGGATCGCATTCCGGGTCATCCCTGCATGGCTGCTGGCCTTTCCATTTCACGTGTACATTATGACTGTGATTCTCCGAAAACCCGGCCAAGTGTTGACGCTGGCGAAATCACTGGAGTGGTGTACGCTGGCGTCAATGGGCCTGGTCCAGCAATTCACCGGTATTAAGGGGGGCTAGCACTGCGGCGGAGTGCTGCGCGCTGCTCCGGCGCCGATAGGGCGGCCCTGCATAGCCGGCGCGGGTCCGCGCATGCGCATGACGGCCGTCTCCACGCCGGCACATGTGCATGGTTGCCGTCTCTACGCTGGCGCAGAGCAACATGTCGGGGAGCTTACAGCAGGCCTCACGGAAGGAGGTAGGCCCCCTCCAGATCGCGGCCGCCCATCGATCGGAAGCCCCGATCGCGAGCCTGGACCCTGTGGAGGCCCCCCCCGGAGTCAGATCACCATGGACTCCCACCATGCATGGACCCCCACCAGGACATCCACCGCGGCCGTGGGTCCGACCTCCCGCCGGGTGGTACCAGGTTGGAACCACGCCGGCGGCACTCGGCGGGAGTTCGGCCGGTTGCCCACGGAGATTCGCCGCGGGGGCCAATTTCAGCAACCCCTGATTGCCACCGATTCTTCGGTCGCTGGAGAATCGCGGCATGGTGGAAATTTCCCACGCCCTCGATTCTCTGAAATGGCGTGGGCTCAGAGAATCCTGCCCCTTCTGGATGGGTGGAGGGATGTGCTTGTGGGGGATGGTTGCGATAATGGGGGATGGCGAGCACCCTTACATACTGGCCCTGTTTCCTGGCAGTGACCCCAGGTGGAACGTCAGACCCCAGGTGGAATGTGCAATCCTCCAACACCCACGCCACAAACCTCTCTCTCTCTCTCTCTTTCTCTCACTCTCACTCTCACTCTCAACCTCTTCATTAGACATGGAGGCAGCCTGCTGCGCTTCTCGCCCTGTGACCTGAGGTGCCTTTGGCGGCTATCCTCTGGAGGGCCGGTGCCTGGAGGGGCCCATCCCTCTTTTGGGTGTCACAGGTGACGAGGTGCCACTGTGTTCTGCCCCATGTCCATCAAATGTGCCAGTTTAAGTGGGAGGGATTCAGAAGTGCTAGGGTGTTCCAGTACCTCCCCTGTGCGGGGCACCGGCAGGGGCCCAATCACTCCCTCTGGGTGCTCCTTGGGCTACTCCTTGGGACAGAGAATGAAGCCGGAATGAGATTCAGAGGCTGCATCCATCACCTGGTGTTGCCAGTCCCGCTCTTGTCTTAAGCAGGGTCTCCATGCCCTCCACCATGAAGCACAGTGACCTGGACACATCCCTCAGTGAGTGCAGCATATCCAACTGCGACTGGCACAGATCACCAGCGCTCAGGCAATGCTCTTGACACCCTCAGCCATGACACTTTGTGATGGGCCAAGCTCTGGAGTGCCGCAGCAAAGTCCATGTGTCCCCAGTGCATGGCTGCATGTGACTGGGCTCCTTTTGTAAGGGCCACGAAGAATCCAGCACGAGTTTTAAGGATACAAAGTAATAACGTTTATTTACTATAATAATATATACATAACAGTAACAGTAACTTCCCTTGCTACCTTCACCTTCCTGCTGGTTCCTGAACTGGCCAGCTTATTTATACTAGGAGTTTCTCCGCCCCCCTCATTGGGGAAGTTCATACTCCCATAGGATTGTGGGATAGTCATTAGTCCCCAGCCAATCGTATGTAGGCAGGTTATAACATCCCTCCCCCCCCCCCAAAGTCCAAGGAATCCACCGAAGACCCTAGCGAAGGAAGGCGCCAAACTCGTTTGGCCGCAGGCCGGACGCCATTTGCACGCGGCGCTGGATCAGGCGGCGTGTAACGAGACGGAGACCGGCGCTTCCGTGATGAACGGCGCGGTTGTACATCCACGGCCTGTGGACCCGAGGACTCCCCCTCTGATGCATCCTGTGTCTCCATCTCGGAGTCAGAGTCTGCTGCCTCCGTCATGTCAGCGTCTCTATCTCCATTCGGTCCCGTAACGACCTGCGCAGGCTTCGAGTGAGGCACCAGTGGAAGATTTTGATGACTACCTTCCCTTGTCTCTGGTCTTTGCGGCTGTTGAAATGAGCTCCGGGGGCGGGGAATCTTTTGAGGGGATGATCTTCTGGACCGGGCGTGGTCTACGTGTTTTCGCTGGAGACGACCCTGGACTTGCACTTGGTAAGATATAGGGCCCATTTGGCGAAAGATTACACCAGGAACCCACCAGCAAAATTCCGCACGAATACTGGGTCACCGGGCGCAAACTGTCGAATTGGACGATGCCGAGACAATCCCTGTCCCTGCCGTTCTTGTGTGCGGCGTACTTTTGCGCCAATTTCCGGGAAGACCATACTAAGGCGGGTGCGAAGTCTTCGGCCCATTAGGAGTTCTGCGGGAGCTACCCCAGTCACTGCATGGGGGGTGGTCCTGTACGTAAACAAAAAGCGAGCCAGTCTCGTGTCCATTGATCCGGAAGACTGCTTCTTTAGGCCTCTTTTCAATGTTTGCACTGCACGCTCTGCCAACCCATTTGAAGCCGGGTGGTAAGGGGCAATGCGGATATGGCGGATGCCGTTCATCTTTGTAAGCCTAGCAAACTCCTCACTCGTGAATGGAGTGCCATTATCCGTGACCAGCACCTCGGGGAGGCCATGCATACTAAATGATAAACGCATCTTTTCAATTGTTGCGCAGGACGTTGTCCCCTGCACCTTATGCACCTCCAGCCATTTGGACTGGGCGTCAATTGGTAGAAGGAACATGGATCCCTGAAAAAGGCCTGCGAAATCTGCATGTAAGCGTGCCCAAGGACGCCCTGGCCATTCCCAGTGATGTAGGGGCGCGGCCGGCGGAAGCTTCTGATGCTCCTGGCAAATGGAGCAGTTTTGGGCCACCTTCTCAATGTCGGTGTCGAGGCCTGGCCACCAGACATAACTCCGGGCCAACATTTTCAACTTGGTCACGCCCGGATGCCCATTGTGCAAGTCTGTTAATATCAGCTCCTGGCCTTTTTCCGGGACAATCACACGCGTCCCCATAAGAGGATGCCGTCTTCCACGCTGAACTCTGACAGCTTGGAGGAAAATGCCCGCAACTCGCCTGGGTACTGTCTATGCTGCCCACCATACAGGACTATGTGCCGAACCTTTGACAAGACTGGCTCCGCCTGGGTCCACTCACGGATCTGTGATGCCGTGACAGGCAAGGTGTCCATAAAATTTAGGGTTGCAACCACCTCACCGGTCGTGGGGGTCGACATGGGGCCGGTCGATAAAGGCAATCGGCTCAGTGCGTCGGC
Organism: Scyliorhinus torazame; assembly: GCF_047496885.1. Taxonomy (NCBI): domain Eukaryota; kingdom Metazoa; phylum Chordata; class Chondrichthyes; order Carcharhiniformes; family Scyliorhinidae; genus Scyliorhinus; species Scyliorhinus torazame. The sequence continues at coordinate 83,806,373 of NC_092712.1, forward strand.
ATTTGCTATCTGCGTACCTGGTTTGTGCTCCAGAGAATACTCATATGCAGCAAGCAACAAAGTCCAGCGCTGGATCCGTGCAGAAGCAATGGGTGGTATTGGCTTATCCTCTCTGAAGAGTCCCAGCAGGGGCTTATGATCAGTCACGATAGTGAAATGGCGGCCGTACACATACTGGTGGAAGCGTTTCACCGCGAAAACCACTGCCAGGCCCTCCTTCTCGATCTGCGCGTACTTTTTCTCCGCTGCAGTCAATGTGCGGGAGGCGAAAGCTATCGGTCGCTCGGCCCCGTTCTCCATCTTGTGGGACAGGACGGCCCCAATACCATACGGGGATGCATCACATGTGACGAGCAAAGTCTTTCCCGGATCATAGTGGGTTAGTAACCCAGACGACGACAATTGCGGCTGACCCCAAACCCAGGTGTGATTTTTCTTTAGCAGCAGGTGTAAGGGGGCCAGCGTAGTTGCCAGATTGGGGAGGAACTTCCCGTAATAGTTTACGAGACCGAGAAAAGAACGAAGATGCGAAGTGTCAGTGGGGGTGGGGGCATGTTGAATTGCACGCACCTTCTCTGCGACGGGGTGCAGACCCTCGCGGTCCACCCGATAACCTAGGTAGACTACTTATTTTGCCTGAGATGCGCACTTTGTGTGACGTAAACGGACTCCAGCCTCCGAAAGGCGTCTAAGGACAGCCTCCAGATTTTCCAAATGCTCATGCTCCGACGTCCCTGTAATCAACACGTCATCTAGGTAGACAGCCACACGTGGTAACCTCTCAAAATGCCCTCCATAACACGTTGAAAAATTGTGCAGGCAGAGGATATTCCAAAGGGCAACCATGTATATTCATACAGGCCCTGGTGTGTGTTAATTGTTACATATGGTCGGGAGGCAGGGTCCAGCTCCAACTGCAGGTAGGCGTGACTCATATCTAATTTTGTGAATGAGAGTCCACCTGCAAGTTTCGCGTAGAGATCCTCTATGCGAGGCATTGGGTATCGGTCGAGTCGGGAAACTGTATTCACTGTAAGTTTATAGTCGCCACACAAGCGAACTGTGGCATCTGGCTTCATTACTGGTACAATTGGTGCTGCCCAGTCAGCAAAACGGACGGGCCTGATAATACCCAAACTCTCCAAACGAGTGAGCTCCCCTTCTACCTTCTCGAGCAAAGCGTAAGGCACTGGGCGCGCCCGGAAATAGCGCGGCGTGGCTCCTGGTTCAACTTGGATACGGGCTACGGCCCCTTTTATTTTCCCCAAACCAGGCTGGAATACCTCTGGGTATCGTCCTAGCACCTCAGTCAACCCTCCAGAAACTGTTTGGAGGATGTGCTGCCATTGCAACCGCAAATGGCACAACCAGTCCCGACCCAACAAGCTTGGCCCATGGCCACGCACTACGATAAGTGGGAAACGCCCCTCCTGGCGTCCATAGACAACATGTGTCATTGTAGTTCCTGCAATGTCCAGTGGTTCCCCCGTGTAGGTGGCCAACCTGGCCTGTAAGTCAGTTAATGTAAGGGTCTGTATACCCTGCTTGATGCGGTCGAATGTCCTCTGGGCGATCACGGAGACCGCTGTGCCAGTATCCAACTCCATCTCCAGCGGGTGGCCATTGACCCGTACTGTCACCTTAATGGGGGCCACACGGGGAGCTGCCACACAATGCTGCTGCAGGCAGTCGTCCTCCGTCTCCACGTCCTCAGGAGTGGTCGCCGCAGGTTCATCCACATGGAAGGTACGGCCTCTGGGCTGGTCCCAGTTACGGCCCCTGGGCTGGTCCCAGTTTCGGTCGGAACGACGGCGCCTCTGGCGTCCCCAGGACCGCCGTCCGCGACGGGGTCGGCGCCTACAAGTCTGACACGGACATGGCTCCTCACCCATTGGCTCTGGAGAAGGCTCCCTTCGGGGTGGAATGGCCACTGGCGTCGGTCCGGTCGTTGCCTCGCCCAAGGTACCGCAGGAGTGCGGGGGGACGTTTTTGGGCAGAAAGGGTTGCACCCCAAGGCATGCACTTCCATTCCCTGTAGCTCCTGTACTCCTCGCCCTGCGCTCTCTCGGGACAAGACTATTTGTATTGCCTGTTGAAAAGTCGATGTTGGCTCCGCTAACAACTTTCTCTGGGTTGCTGCATTGTTAATACCGCAAACCAAACGGTTGCGTAACATTTCTGACAAGGTCTCACCATAGTCACAGTATTCCGCAATCCCGCGTAGCCTGGATAAAAAATCGGCAAGGGATTCTCCAGGGGTCCTCTCAGCGGTATTAAACCGGTAACGCTGGACTATCGTGGACGGGGTTGGGTTAAAGTGTTGCCCCACTATATTCACAAGTTCGTCAAACGTTTTGGTGTCCGGCGCAGCTGGGTACGTAAGGCTCCTAATCACCCCAAACGTATGCGGCCCGCAGGCGGTGAGCAATATGACCACCTGGCGCTCGTTTTCAGTGATATTGTTTGCCCTGAAATAGTAACGCATCCGTTGTGTGTACTGGTTCCAGCTTTCCAGCGCAGCATCAAAAACATCCAAACGTCCGTACAGAGGCATGGTATAATAGAAAACAACTTCCAACCTGTATCCAACAAAAATCCAGGGAGGTGGCTTCAGCTGTGTAGACAGCTATTCACTTTTACCTTCGTCGCCAGTTTTGTAAGGGCCACGAAGAATCCAGCACGAGTTTTAAGGATACAAAGTAATAACGTTTATTTACTATAATAATATATACATAACAGTAGCAGTAACTTCCCTTGCTACCTTCACCTTCCTGCTGGTTCCTGAACTGGCCAGCTTATTTATACTAGGAGTTTCTCCGCCCCCCTCATTGGGGAAGTTCATACTCCCATAGGATTGTGGGATAGTCATTAGTCCCCAGCCAATCGTAAGTAGGCAGGTTATAACAGCTCCCCTGTCCTGAGTCTCAGCCATCGATTGTACAGGGTGCCCCAAACCTTGGACATCTTGACCCATGACTGTGACCTTCTCACCAAAGGCTTCTACTGCGGACGCCATCTTTTTGGTGTTGGCCTGGGTACCATGCATTGTCGACATGATCTCTTGCACCTGAAAGCAGTTGGACTCCTCCAACTGCACCTGTAGGTGCCAAAAAGTTACTGTCAGCTCCTCCTGTAGACCCTGGCTCTGCATCTGCATCTCCACCAGTGACAGGATTAATCGTTCCAGAAGCATGATACTTGTCTGGACTACAATTAATTCCTATGTTCGGGCAGCCCTCCGACTGCCCGCTCCCTCCAGAGTTCCTGCCTCCACCTGATGTGGCGCAGCATGTGTGACATTCATACAAGAAAGTATCCCAGGAGCCTCATCACTGATATGATCCACTGAGGGTGGTAGTCTCTGGAACGGTGAAGGGTGCCAGGTGAATGCAGTGCCGAGAAGTCAGTGTTGTCTCCGGACTGGTCCTCTGAGATCTTCTGCTGTGGCTGGGGGAGGGTTACCCTGCACAGGCCGGCCTCGACAGAATGCGATTGTGCAAGACAACGGACAAGAAACATGGTAAGATCTCAGGAAGGAGTGGTGTGGGGAGAGGGGTTATTCGCTTGCTATATTTGATTTGATTTGATTTATTGTCACGTGCTGAAGTACAGTGAAGAGTATTTTTCTGCTGCCAAGGGAACGTACACAGTACGCACATAGTACACAAAAAAAGAATAATAGACAGAGTACATTGACAAATGGTACATTGACAAACAGTGATTGGTTACAGTGTGGAACAAGGGGACAAACAAAGCAAATAGATGAGCAAGAGCAGCATAGGGCGTCGTGAATAGTGTTCTTACAGGATACAGATCAGTCCGAGGCAGAGTCATTGAGGTGTCCAGTAGCTGTGGGGAAGAATCTGTTCCTATGTGTTATAACCTGCCTAATTACCATTGGCTGGGGACTAATGACTATCCCACAATCCTGTGGGAGTATGAGCTTCCCCAATGAGGGGGGCTGAGAAACCACTAGTAAACTCCTAGTATAAATAAAGCTGGCCAGTTCAGGAACCAGCAGGAAGAAGTATGTAGCAAGGGAAGTTACTGCTACAGTTATGTATATATGTTATAGTAAATAAATGTTATTACTTTGTATCCTTAAAACTCGTGCTGGATTCTTCGTGGCCCTTACAAAACTGGCGACGAAGGTAAAAGTGAATAGCTGTCTACACTGCTGAAGCCACCTCCCTGGATTTTTGTTGGATACAGGTTGGAAGTTGTTTTCTATTATACCATGCCTCTGTATGGATGTTTGGATGTTTTTGATGCTGCGCTGGAAAGCTGGAACCAGTACACACAACGGATGCGTTACTATTTCCGGGCAAACAATATCACCGAAATCGAACGCCAGGTGGTCATATTGCTCACCGCCTGCGGCCCGCATACGTTTGGGATGATTAGGAGCCTTACGTACCCAGCTGCGCCGGACACCAAAACGTTTGATGAACTTGTGAATATAGTGGGGCAACATTTTAACCCAACCCCGTCCACGATAGTCCAGCGTTACCAGTTTAATACCGCTGAGAGGACCCCTGGAGAATCCCTTGCCGATTTTCTATCCAGGCTACGCAGGATTGCGGAGTACTGTGACTATGGTGAGACCTTGTCAGAAATGTTACGCGACCGTTTGGTTTGCGGTATTAACAATGCGGCCACCCAGAGAAAGTTGTTAGCGGAGCCAACATTGACATTTCAACAGGCCATTCAAATAGTATTGTCCCGAGAGAGCGCAGAGCGAGGAGTACAGGAGCTACAGGGAATGGAAGTGCATGCCTTAGGGCGTAACCCCTTCTGTCCGAAAACATCCCACCCGCACTCCTGCGGTACCTTGGGCGAGGCAACGTCCGGACCGACGCCAGTGGCCGTCGGACATTCCTCCCCGAAGGGAGCCTTCTCCAGAGCCAATGGATGAGGAGCCATGTCCGTGTCAGACTTGTAGGCGCCGACCCCGTCGCGGACGGCGGTCCTGGGGACGCCAGAGGCACCGTCGTTCCGACCGAAACTGGGACCAGCCCATGGGCCGTAACTTCCATGTGGATGAACCTGCGGCGACTACTCCTGAGGACGTGGAGACGGAGGACGACTGCCTACAGCTGCATTGTGTGGCAGCTCCCTGTGTGGCCCCCATTAAGGTGACAGTACGGGTCAATGGCCACCCGCTTGAGATGGAGTTGGATACTGGCGCAGCGGTCTCCGTGATCGCCCAGAGGACATTCGACCGCATCAAGCAGGGTATACAGACCCTTGCATTAACCGACTCACAGGCCAGGTTGGCCACCTACACGGGGGAACCACTGGACATTGCAGTAACAACAATGACCCCTGTTGTCTATGAACGCCAGGAGGGGCGTTTCCCACTTATCGTGGTGCGCGACCATGGGCCCAGCCTGTTGGGTCAGGACTGATTGCGCCATTTGCGGTTGCAATGGCAGCACATCCTCCAAACAGTTTCTGAAGGGTTGACTGAGGTGCTAGGACGATACCCAGAGGTATTCCAGCCTGGTTTGGGGAAAATAAAAGGGGCCGTAGCCCGTACCCAAGTTGAACCAGGAGCCACGCCGCGCAATTTCCGGGCGCGCCCAGTGCCTTACGCCTTGCTCGAGAAGGTAGAAGGGGAGCTCACTCGTTTGGAGAGTTTGGGTATTATCAGGCCCGTCCGTTTTGCTGACTGGGCAGCACCAATTGTACCTGTAATGAAGCCAGATGCCACAGTTCGCTTGTGTGGCGACTATAAACTTACAGTGAATACGGTTTCCCGACTCGACCGATATCCAATGCCTCGCACAGAGGATCTCTACGCGAAACTTGCTGGTGGATTCGCGTTCACAAAATTAGATATGAGTCACGCCTACCTGCAGTTGGAGCTGGACCCTGCCTCCCGACCATATGTAACGATTAATACACACCGGGGCCTGTATGAATATACACGGTTGCCCTTTGGAGTATCCTCTGCCTGCGCAATTTTTCAACATGTTATGGAGGGCATTTTGAGAGGTTTACCACGTGTGGCTGTCTACCTAGATGACGTTTTGATTACCGGGACGTCGGAGCAGGAACATTTGGAAAATCTGGAGGCTGTCCTTAGACGCCTTTCGGAGGCTGGAGTCCGTTTACGTCGCACAAAGTGCGTATTTCAGGCAAAGGAAGTAGTCTACCTAGGTTATCGGGTGGACCGCGAAGGTCTGCACCCCGACGCAGAGAAGGTGCGTGCAATTCAACATGCCCCCGCCCCGACTGACACTTCGCATCTTCGTTCTTTTCTCGGTCTCGTAAACTATTACGGTAAGTTCCTTCCCAACCTGGCAACTACGCTGGCCCCTTTGCACCTTCTGCGAAAGAAAAATCACACCTGGGTTTGGGGTCAGCCGCAAGAAACCGCTTTCCGGCGGCTAAAGCAACAATTGTCGTCGTCTGGGTTACTAACCCACTATGATCCTGGAAAGCCTTTGCTCGTCACATGTGATGCATCCCCGTATGGTATTGGGGCCGTCCTGTCCCACAAGATGGAGAACGGGGCCGAGCGACCGATAGCTTTCGCCTCCCGCACATTGACTGCAGTGGAGAAAAAGTACACGCAGATCGAGAAGGAGGGCCTGGCAGTGGTCTTTGCGGTGAAACGCTTCCACCAGTACGTGTATGGCCGCCATTTCACTATCGTGACTGATCATAAACCTCTGCTGGGACTTTTCAGAGAGGATAAGCCAATACCGCCCATTGATTCTGCACGGATCCAGCGCTGGGCTTTGTTGCTTGCTGCATACGAGTATTCTCTGGAGCACAAACCAGGTACGCAGATAGCAAATGCCGACGCACTGAGCCGATTGCCTTTATCGACCGGCCCCATGTCGACCCCCACAACCGTTGAGGTGGTTGCAAACCTAAATTTTATGGACACCTTGCCTGTCACAGCATCACAGATCCGTGAGTGGACCCAGACGGAGCCAGTCCTGTCAAAGGTTCGGCACATAGTCCTGTATGGTGGGCAGCATAGACAGCTCCCAGGCGAGTTGCGGGCATTTTCCTCCAAGCTGTCAGAATTCAGCGTTGTGGGGACGCGTGTGATTGTCCCAGAAAAAGGCCAGGAGCTGATACTAACAGACTTGCACAATGGGCATCCAGGCGTGACCAAAATGAAAATGTTGGCCCGGAGTTATGTCTGGTGGCCAGGCCTCGACACTGACATTGAGAAGGTGGCCCAAAATTGCTCCATTTGCTAGGAGCATCAGAAGCTTCCGCCGGCCGCGCCCCTACATCACTGGGAATGGCCAGGGCGGCCTTGGGCACGCTTGCATGCAGATTTCGCAGGCCCTTTTCAAGGATCCATGTTCCTTCTACTAATTGACGCCCAGTCCAAATGGCTAGAGGTGCATAAGATGCAGGGGTCAACGTCCTGCGCAACAATTGAAAAGATGCGTTTATCGTTTAGTACGCATGGCCTCCCCGAGGTGCTGGTCACGGATAACTGCACTCCATTCACGAGTGAGGAGTTTGCAAGGTTCACGAAGATGAACGGCATCCGCCATATCCGCACTGCCCCTTACCACCCGGCTTCAAATGGGTTGGCAGAGCGCGCAGTGCAGACATTCAAAAGATGCCTAAAGAAGCAGTCTTCCAGATCAATGGACACGAGACTGGCTCGCTTTTTGTTTACGTATAGGACCACCCCCCATGCAGTGACTGGGGTAGCTCCCGCAGAACTCCTGATGGGCCGCAGACTTGCACCCGCCTTAGTATGGTTTTCCCGGACATTGGCGCAAAAGTACGCCGCACACAAGAACGGCAGGGACAGGGATTTTCTCGGCATCGGCCGATTCGGCAGTTTGCGCCCGGTGACCCAGTGTTCGTTCGGAATTTTGCTGGTGGTGCCCAATGGGTTCCTGGTGTAATCTTTCGCCAAACGGGCCCAATATCTTACCAAGTGCAAGCCCAGGGTCGTCTCCAGCAAAAACATGTGGACCACGTTCGGTCCAGAAGACTATCCCCTCAAAAGATTCCCCGCCCCCGGAGCTCATTTCTACAGCCGCAGAGACCAGAGACAAGGGAAGGTAGTCCTCATAATCTTCCACTGGTGCCTCACTCGAAGCCTGCGCAGGTCGTTACGGGACCGAATGGAGATAGAGACGCTGACATGACGGAGGCAGCAGACTCTGACTCCGAGATGGAGACACAGGATGCATCAGAGGGGGAATCCTCGGGTCCACGGGCCGTGGATGTACAACCGTTGCGCCGTTCATCACGGAAGCGCCAGTCTCCGTCTCGTTACACGCCGCCTGATCCAGCGCCGCGTGCAAATGGTGTCCGGCCTACGGCCAAACGAGTCCGACGCCCTCCTTCGCCTGGGTCTTCGGTGGATTTCTTGGACTTTGGGGGGGGGGAGGGATGTTATAACCTGCCTAATTACCATTGGCTGGGGACTAATGACTATCCCACAATCCTGTGGGAGTATGAGCTTCCCCAACGAGGGGGGCGGAGAAACCACTAGTAAACTCCTAGTATAAATAAAGCTGGCCAGTTCAGGAACCAGCAGGAAGGAGTATGTAGCAAGGGAAGTTACTGCTACTGTTATGTATCTATGTTATAGTAAATAAATGTTATTACTTTGTATCCTTAAAACTCGTGCTGGTTTCTTCGTGGCCCTTACAAAACTATGTCTGGATGTGCTGGTCCTCTGCCTGATGGAAGGGTCTGGAAGAAGGCAAAGCCTGGGTGGGAGGGTTCTCTGATAATGCTGTCTGCCTTCCTGAGGTAACGGGAGGTGTAGACAGAATTAATGTGAGGGTGGCAAGCTAGGGTCATCACTATGCATTATGTCTCACGGTTGACCAATGCGACCTCTGCCTGGGGGATAGCCCTCTCTCCCAACTCCCCGGATAACTTCATCATCCAGCGTCCCCTTCCACTCTTGGCAGTTATGGACCATCTTCTCCTGGGGGACAGGAAATGGACATTGTGAGACACTTGGACACGGGTTACACGTGGATCTCTAACTGGTGGCCTGTGTGTGGAAGCCACATTGCCAAAGAGGACAATACAGCTGTTGAGGTTCGGTGCAGGGTGAGTTGTAAGGAGGTTGCCGACAGATGGGTTTTGATTAGCCTTTAGGATGTGGCGATTGTGCGAGTGATCCCACAGGCGCAGAGGTGGTGACTCATTCGAGCTAATCTAATGAGGTTGTTCATCTTTTTGCGGCACCGTATACCCGTGGTGCTGGTGAGGCCCACTGTGCTTGCTGCCTTTGCCACTTCCACCCAGGCCCAGTTAACATCGACGGGCGGTAGCCTCCTGCCCACTCTGAGGAAGAGGGAGTCCTGCCTCTCCACCATCACAACATCCTCAAAGACCCCTCCCACCCGGCTTACTCACTCTTCCAACTTCTTCCATCGGGCAGGCGATCCAAAAGTCTGAGAACATGCACGAACAAGCTGAAAAACAGCTTCTTCCCCGCTGTTACCAGACTCCTAAACGACCCTCTTATGAACTGACCCGATTGACACTACACCTCTGTGTGTTTCACCCAATGCCGGTGTTTATGTTGTTACATTGTGTACATTGTGTTGCCCTATTATGTATTTCTTTTATTTTATTTTATTTTCATGTACTTAACGATCTGTTGAGCTGCTCACAGCTAAATGAAAGTTAAAAATTGGGAGATTATGCAGAAATGAGCAAAGTGGTGGGCAAACTATGGAAATTGGAACAGAGCACTGAAGTCTTAATGATCTGTTGAGCTGCTCGCAGAAAATACTTTTTACTGTACCGCGGTACACGTGACAATAAACAAAATCCAAAGTCATTTTGAGATATTTTCAGACACTTAATTTTGTTTCTGAAATTGTTCAATCTGTAATTTTCCTCTCTCACAACATAGTTTGAGTTCATCTTCCTGTCCAATCCTCACTGATACCATCACGCAGAAATTGTTTTGTCTGCTCTATTACTTTTTAATTATACCCTCATTGAATTTAATTGTATTTTGGGTACCTTTTTGTCTGAGCTGCATTAATAAAATATTTGCTTGCATTTGTTGAATTTCCTACTGTAGGTAGTCTAGTGAACAGGGGAAAAAAAGATATGCTGCTTTTGCTTTTATATATTGGTTGCTGTACAAATTGAAATATTTGGAGCTACTTGGTTGGCAACAACTAACAGCAGTCAAATAGAGAACATGTAAACCATTCTGCTATGTTACTAATTAACCTTGGGGGTTTTGCATCTTTAATAGTTCATAAATATTATGCTAACAAGACTTATAAAAGATTTTTTCATTATCTGCTAAAATAAAGAAAACCCTTATTACAGAAACAGTAATTTTATTTTGAATGGAGGGGATTAATGACAATGATTACGTTTTATGGGGTACTTTAGGAATTTGCCAAAATACATATGAGAAATTCAGTCACCCCATCCTAAAATTTTCCATCCATTAATATTCTGGGAAACGCTCCATGCCAGAGAGTGAATTTGTAAAGTCACACCTTTAATTCCTAAAGGAAAAGTTAGAACGAGTGATATTTATTCTCTGGTAAACTTTCGATACTGATTGAGAAAGCAATAAAAAGAAACCAGTCAGGGTTGATCAACGTTGCAACTTTTCCATGGGGTAATAAAGATTTCTTATACACAATAATTCATCAAAAATTGACGGCTTCGAGCCAACTTTTATATTGGGCCACATTCCAAAAATCACTCTGGTTTATGGCATTAACTTTACACTCCCTATATTCTGTCTAAGTCATTCAATTTGTTTCCATTATCATTGTTACTATCTCGTTCTACTGTCAATCATAAGAGAGTAAGTTAGTCTGCAGTATTTTATACAGGAGCCAGTTCTACTCAAAACATAGTGCACTTGCCAGGAACATTTATGAAATATTTAATGAAATGTGATGCTTTCCCTTTGACTTAAAAAAACAAATGTAATTTTAAAAGGCTCAGGATGTGTAGTGGGAGCATGAAAATATCACTTTCACGATTTTTGTGTCACTTGTATGCCGTGTACAAAACTGTTTATTGTTTAAATAAACATGCTTTAGTTGTATTATTCAGGTGGAGGAAACAATATGAATTTAATTACTTTTCTTAAATCAGCAAGGATTTCCCTTCTAAGTATGGTATTATTCTTTTTATTCCACATAATTGTCAGCTTTTCGTAGCTATCCTGACATTTATGAGGTATAGAGGAAAACTTTTCAATCTACTACATAAAATACCATTCCAGTGTCTCATTTCTTGGCTTTAAAAAAGATTGTGCTGAGGAAAGAAGACAGTTTGCCATATTTCTGAATAGCAACAGTGGTGCTGACATTAGAATTAGATCGCATAACATAGCTAGATTTTCTGTTCGCAGTAGGAATAGTGCTGGATTATATACGGTAATATGTCAGTTGTAATTTATTTTAATTTAGGAACTCTCTAGACTCAGCACCATGAAGAAATATTCAAGTGCTTTAATTATGTTTCTGTAGACGGGCAGGATTGCCAAATGCTCCAGTAAGATAGAAAAATAACGTTACAACCTTGTTTCTTTGGTTACACTAAAATCGTGCGGCTGTTTAGAATCAACAAAAGTTTAAAAACTTAAAGCTTTTAAGGAGGCTAATGGCATCAATAGTATCTGATTCTGAAAATTTGACTTGATTTTGAATAACCAGCCTACTAATATTGGCAGTGCTGAAGAGACTCATTTTTGTGTTTTGTCATCAACAGATACAACGAGACCAAAAAGAAGCCAGGAAACTGATGGAGTGGAATATCATTTTATTTCCAAGCACTTGTTTGAGACAGATGTACAAAATAACAAGTAAGTTGAAAAATGGCACACTCTGTTTCAAGCCAACGCATCTGGAAACTTTCAGATGCAGTGATGAAAAGTATCGGAATATTTGAACAATAGGTTACTTGGGAAATCAGATTGGCAAGTTGCTGAGGGAATTAAATGTTACTATTTTATTCTGTTATTGAATTCCTAAACTTGGCATCACTGTGTTCTCTTCATATAAACTGGTGCCATACATTCAAAATCTAATTAGTAAGTATTAGAAATAATTTGATGTATTCGATGAACGTTTGATATGCATTTGTTTATTTGTGAGCGGAAAAAGTGAGTTGCTTAGTTGTATAGAATGTTTTCTGTTTATGCTACAGGCTTCATTTTAATTTACTTCACTGACTAAAATAACTAACGGTGCGATTCTCCCACCGCGTTGCACTCAAACGAGAGCACGATGTGACCAGAGAATCCCGGGAGAGCCCTCCAGCGAGCCTCCCGACGGTCCCCGCACCTCGCGGGATTTGGCAAAGTACCGCGAGACGTCGGATTCGGAACTCCGCTCCAAATGTGCGTGACCAAACTCCACTCCCGGAAGTGGGTCATAAACCTACTTACGACCTACCTGCCGGGATCCACCGGCCTCCCCAGGTAGGAGGCAGCCAAGCACCGACCAGTGCTGGTCCACACTAATGTGGACCAGATGGAACGGCATCCAGGGGGATGTCCCGGGACATCTGAGATCCCTGGGTGGTCAGGGTAGGTGCAGGATGGCTCCCGGGCCCTCTCCCTGGAACGCGGGCACCTTTGCATTGCCCAACTGACACCATGGCTCTGCCAAGCCAGCAGGAGCATTGGGTGCCTGGGTGACAGTGCAAAAGTGCCTGAGTGCCAGGGTGGCACTGCCAAGGGTCAGGAGCGAGGGTGGCCATGCCCATGAGGGGGGTGTAAAGGGTTTTAACGGGTGGGGGAGTGCATGGCAGGTAGGTAGGGGCCTCTCAAAGGTTGGAAGGGTGATGGGTGGGGGTCCTAGGAGGGAGCAAGTGCTGTCAGGGGGTTTGGGAGGCCTGAAGAGGGGGGTACCCATGGTCTACATAACAGGGTGTCCTCACTTGGAGGGTGTGGGGTATTGTCCATGTGTGTGGGGGTGACATTGCCCATGGGTGGGAAGTGTGGGGGACCCACCAGCTCACTTAGAGATCGGGGCACCCTTTCAAAATGGCGGGGCGATCTCGGAGTTCAGCTCCCCAGTGCTAAAAAAACAATTCGAAGTGTGAGATAAACCGGTGAGAAACTCCCCAGGGCCCAAAATAGTGACTAGGTTTAGCGGTGAAGAACTCGCCAGCAGAGCCAGTGGGAAACTCCCTGAAAAACCCTCCACCTATTAATTTAGAAATCTTTTGGGAGAATCGCACCCTAAATGTATTTCCGAACTAAATTGCGTGTCTGTATGCATTACGTACACCTTCAACTTTTTAATAGTCTTTAAAGAAGTATAGGTCAACAGTTGATCAATTTTTGATTCTAATTTTCGCAGGTTTATTGAACATGGAGAATACAGAGGAAACTTGTATGGTACAAGCATCGATTCTATTCGACATGTATTGGACAAGAATAAAGTGTGCCTATTGGATGTACAATGTCATGTAAGTAAACCCATTTCTCAAAACACAAAGGCGTTTTGGTTTGTTAGTCTTCATGAATTTGCTAAACTTGGGGTGATATATGGTGACTAATTATAAAAGTAATTACTAAAATTATTTTAACTCTTTGAATCCAAGCATTCTTTCATACTGCAATTTAATTATTCTACTGTAACTTCAAGCAATAGATTAAAGCCCTGATGTAGCAAAGAGCATTTTAGTCCTCTTGTAGGCTCTTCTAACCCAGCCAAGGAGTGAAGGAGAGCAGGACTGGCAATTTATGCCCTGAGGAAAATCTTCTCTGCTTGTATTGAGTTCATCTCTCAGATGTTTGTTTGCACAGTACTTAATTCACTGACCTTGTTCAATAAAATAGTCTTTCAACTCTTGAGCATATGAAAGTATGCCAATCTTCCCAGAGGCTAGAATAAATACTGTTTTTTCTTTATTCTGAATATTTTTTATCTCCTGTTGTTGTGCACTAATTACCAGGCAATATGGCAGTCATGTGACTTGCGTCCAGGCCTTTTTCGTATTGTTCCAACTGTTAGTTACTGATGAACAAGTTCAACATTTTGTAAGACTGTGGGGAAAGGATACCTCGCTTCAGGAGTGATTTCAAGAAGAAATAGGGATTTGCAATTTTAAAACAAACTTTATTTCACAGTATTAAAATCTTTAACATCACACCAAAATATAGCTTACAATTACCCCTTAAACAACACTACTTAATACAGTGAATACAATACCCTTAACTGCAATCTTTATTCCCACTTAAGCAACAAGAAAAACCCACCTCTGCTCTCAATCCAGTTTTACTAGATAGGAATACTTGTTTTCCAGAGGTGTTCTTTGAGAAAGAGAGATCTCTTGACACTGCTTTGAAGAAAAGTTCAGACACCTGTCGGGTCTATGCAGAAACTCTAGCTGTATTTCTTCAGAAGGTGTTTTTCTACTTGTTTCTCAACGGCCTCAACACGGCCTCAGGATAAGCAATTCTGGCCCCTACAGGGGGCCAGCACATCACTGGAGCCTCCCACGCCGCTCCAGCTGCTGATCCTGGCGTGAACTGAGCGCCGTGGGGTCCGTGCATGCGCAGTAGCACCGGCGCCAATGCGCGCATGCACAGTGGCTCCCTTCTCCGCGCCGGCCCTGACGCAACATGACGCAGGGCTACAGGGGCCGGCGCGGAGGAAAGGAGGCCCCCAGCCAGAGAGGCCGGCCCGCCGATCGGTGGGCCCCGATCGCGGGCCAGGCCACATCGGAGAGCCCCCCCGGGATCGATTTTCTCCCCCCCCCCCCCACAGGCCGCCCCCGGACCCTTCCACGCCGAGGTCCCGCCGGCTGAGAGCAGGTGTGAAAGGCGTCGGCGGGACTCGGGTTTTTTGCAACGGCTGCTCAGCCCATCCCGGGCCGAGAATCGGCGGGGGGGGGCCGACTGGCGCCGCGCCGACCATGCAGGCGCTAATGGCGCCGATCCTCCGCTCTGCAGAGAATTGCGAGGCGGCGTGGCGCGATTCGCGTCGGTCGCGGGCTGAGAGAATCCCGCCCCTCATGTCTTAGCTCTACACAGCAACGACGTTACCTTACCAAGCTGAAATCTAATTAATTCCACAGGGAATCCCCTTAATCAAAACAAAATTCCATAAGCCCAAGCTTTTTTACAATGGTTTAGTCGCACCCCTGACCCCCAGCCTTTCAAACTATGATTGATTTTAAAACATGAGTGCAGCAGTCTCACACACACACACACACACACACACACACTAATACAATACATCTTAAATTCCTACATTCATCACACTATGCATAAGGAACAATATGTATGGACAATACAGAGGAATTGAATCATTCATTTCCGCTATTGAGGGTGTGAAAGGTACTTTATGAATGTAACTTCGGCCGTGGATTGTGTGATTGGATTTCCCCAAAGAGGAAAATGTATATTTTCCAATTCGATCATGTAAATAGTTGATTAGTTCCCTTGTGGAAAATCCATCAAGTCACGCTTGCCTTCATTACATCAGCACACTCCAGGTAGAATTGGCTAAATCAGCACAGGTAATCTGTGAATTTTATGCATAAGTGAATTACACCAAAACCCACTTGCACTCATATTTTCTGTGATTATTCCCACTGATTCAAGATTTGATTCGCCAAAATCAAGCCCCACCCATAAAACTGGCCCCCAGGTCCAAATTGTCAAATTCCATCAGTTGTATTGGTTTTTAAAGGTTCTTCAAATTGCATTCATATTGCTAGACATACAGTAGGCACATTTCATAAAATTTTCATATCAGTACTTATTCTTTTTTTAAAAGGTGCCTGGTATACACCCATGGAACTGTTAAATATTTCAATGGTTCTTTGAAGTAATTTTCAGTGATTTTGGGTTGGACTTTGGGAGTCAGGAGACCTTTAAAAATAGTAGCCGGGGCCCAATTCTGACATTTCCCAACCCCATTCCTGGGGTTTCTGATTTTCGGGAGTGACTTTTTAAAGATATGGACTGGTTCAGGTCAAATGCCCGCATCCTGTATGCCTGACTTTCATGGAGGCAGGCTAGATTTTCAATGAGTCGTGGTTCGTGGCAACTCAAGTGGTGTTGTGAACCATAGTCTATATGAGGGGTGTTATATTACTTGGAGTAACATATGTTACTCATTTGTTTATGCCCAGTTGAACTTAACTTTGATGATGATGAATACTCGAAGGTGTCCAGTGATAACAAATAATTTATTGAGTAACTAAGCAATTAACTTGTGAGTTTGATTCTTCAATACATTTACTCGTAGTCAAATTAAACAAGATTGAATTAGATTAACTATGAATAATATACTTTATACTTCTGTTCCCTAGCTACAACACACCCGAAGAGAGCGGGAAAACAGATTGAGCTTGTATTTATACTCCGTTAATGTTGCCCTCTAGTGATCATCTGACTGTACTGACTACATATTAACCCTTCATGTATATACATATACAGCGATCAATCACTACAAGATGACCTTTAAAAACGTTCTCTCATGCTCCCTAAGCCAAGGTATGCCTCCCTACCCACCTACTCCTAAACAACACCTATGGACCCTTGTGCCCCTCTGTCCCTCCCCCACTCCTATGGCTCCTCATGCCCCCTATGCCAAGATATAGCATATGGCACCTAATGATGCCAAGGCAAGGAATGCGCCAAGCAACGCCTTAACCTTCATGGCTTCTATGCCAAAGCCGTGGACCCTCATGTCTCCATATTAAGTTATGCCCTCCAAACAACCTCCATGCCCCCCATGCCAAGGTATACCCTCAGATAGATGTCTGTGCTCTCAACTAAAAATACATATTTAGACTTGGCTTAGAGCCCAGACATTGCTTAGTGCATTGAAACACCTGAACACGGGGAAAGCATTACCTGATTGACAGCTCTATATCTCTGGTGTCAATTGCCCAATATTTATTTACACAGTGTTAAAACATTTCAAGTGCTTGCAGCTTCAGCTATTTTTATGGATATGGATGACCACTTTTTTTAATTGCCCTGTACTAAAAGGACCTTTTCTCAGAGTGAAAAGTTATGAACATCCTATTTTCGCTATAGGGTTCATTGGTTCTATACAGTGCATAGTGGGTCAATGAGCATGGAAGTGCCACAGCTTGGCATCGGGGGCATGAACCATAAAAAGGTTACAGCACAGAAATTAGCCACTCAGGTCATTGTGTCAGCTATGTTCAAAAATTAAAAGATAAAAATCTAGCTGCCCACCTTTCAGCGCCTGGCCCATAGCCTTGCACATTAAAGCACTTTAGGTGCAGATCCAGGTACCTTTTAAATGAGTTGAGGGTTTCTGCTTCCACCACCAAACCAGGCAGTGAATTCCAAACATGTACCCTCTGGGTGACCGTTTTTCCTCATGTACTTTCTAATCCTTCTACAAATCACCTTAAATCTGTGCCCTCCGTCTCTCCAATCTCTATCCAATCTCTCCTCTTGGTTGCAATTTCCAAGCCCTGGCAAAATTCTTGTAAATCTCCGGTTGTTTCTCCACAGCAATTGTGTCCTTCCTGTAATGTGGCGACCAGATTGTACACAAACGACTAGCTGTGGCCTAACCAGCGTTTGATACCATTCTGTCATTACATTCCTGCTTTTGTATTTTGTACCTCATCCAATGAATGGCCATGTAGGTTGGGTGGAGGTGCATACCTTGACATGGAGGGGGGTCATGAGGAGCCTACAGGTTGTTTGGGGGAGCATAGTTTGGATGAAAATCCAGGCCTGTAAGCATTTAGTGTTTAAATGTATTGCTTTCTTGTGTTATTTCAGTTTCTGCAACATTAGCCTCTTTGCCAATGAGTGTAAATTATTGTAAATGAGTCGGTTCTCAATTGACTTACCTGGAAAAATAAATGTTAGTATAATAAATAATAAACCTATATAATAAAGTATAATCCAACTACCCACAGGTGGAAGACTGCGCACCATTATTAAAAATAAATAACTGTTTATTTTTGCTGTTCAACCATTTTCAGCTATATTAATAAATCTACACCAGGTAGCCACTCTTAAATACTTATTCAATGGAAAGATGTATTCCATTTTATTACGCTGCTGGATTGCTCTGCTTCATAGCAGATTTTATATTTCTGCCAATAAATGTTAATGGAAAGTTGAAGCCTCACAAAATGTGCAATTCCAGGCACATTTCTGTACATCATCCAATGAGTGGCCACGTAGGTTGGGTGGAGGAACAGACCTTCGCGTGCAGAAAGTGTGCAACTTCAGGCACATTTTGGGTGAAATTTCCTGATTGTGCCCAAGGTGGAAATTGTTACCCCCATATCATTAGTCATTTCAAAATGAACCAACACTTAATCTCTCTTAAACTCCCAACTTGTAAACATTGGATGTGGAAGATATGAACAAAGTTCAGAAACAGAGTAAAATGTTTGGAGTACCAGAGAATTTGTTTTATTACAAAATAACTGCAGTCCACAAATTCCCAAATACAACAGTATAATGGTTTGGGTACTGCAACTAAGACCAGATTTACCAGTTGTCATGATGGCAAAACTGTCACTGTTTGCCATCATTTCAACTGTGCAACTGACGATGATTTCTGGCACCCGTACAAGCATAAACAGGTAAATCTAGAAGTTGTT
This sequence comes from Scyliorhinus torazame, assembly GCF_047496885.1. Classification (NCBI taxonomy): domain Eukaryota; kingdom Metazoa; phylum Chordata; class Chondrichthyes; order Carcharhiniformes; family Scyliorhinidae; genus Scyliorhinus; species Scyliorhinus torazame. The sequence goes on from NC_092712.1 coordinate 83,824,940, forward strand.
GCCAGTAATTTCCCCGTTCCTCCACAGGCTGTGCTGTTGAAGTCATCACCAGTTGACAATTGGGGGCGGGATTCTCTGTTGGTCGACGGCAAAATTGGGAAAGGTGATTGGGCAGAGAATCGGTTCTGACTCTAAAAATGCGGCGTATGCCGATTTGACGGCAAATCGTAATTCTCCATCACCTCGACAGCGGTGTCGATGCATACCGGAATGCAAGTACAATAGACAGGTTTGCATGTCATTAGCGGGCCCGACCTGGTATTCTCCAGGGCCTCCAGGATTCTCCGCCTCCGATGGGCGCGGTTCACTTGTGCTTTTAAAATTAGTCAAACCGGCTTGGTGGCTGTTGAGGGGTGAGAAAGCGAGGACGTAGACCCGGAGATGAGCAACTGTGGATGCTGGGCCGGACACTGGCCATTCTGGCTAGGGTGAGGGTGGGGGGGGGGAGACAGGCTGAGTCACCGGGATACCCCCCCCCCCAACACGGGATTGGGGTGGTGTCCAGGCCACAGACCTCCATTACAGTGGCCATCGTGCTGCGCACAAACTGACCACCCACCTTGGCCCTTGGTTCTGCAGAGTGACATCGGTCGTATGGGTGCACGTACCTGCACCCCCCCTCAACCCAGCCACCACCCACTGGCAGCCCACACAGGGCAACACCCACAGTGCAGCCAACAGAATCCCTGGCATCAGGGACGGGTGCCAGGGCCAGAGGCCCCCAGGGTGCGAGAATGGGTGGGGGGGGGGGAGGAGCATGCAGGGGCAGAGCCCGCAGTGCTAACCGTGGCCACCATGTAGCCCTTTTGGGGGGGGGGGGGAGACTGGCCAAGGGTCGGACACTGCACCCCAGCCCCATACTCCCTCACTTCCTCCCCCCTTGACCACTCCCGCCTGCAATCCCCTCCATGATACATATCTGTGGCACTACGGGGTGGGGGCCCTGGGTTGGCAGTAACACCGGGTCTGGTCCATGGGATGGAGGATTATGACTACCCACTGTGCGATGAGCTCAGGTGCTCCCCATCGTACAATAACATCTGACTCCTGCCCACAGTTGCACTTTGCGCCATCCAGCTGGATAATCCCTGTTTGCGAGCTGGCCATTCCATCACATGGTCCAATTGGATCCCTACGGTGGTGGGGTCGGTCAGAAAGGGGTGGGGGGTGGGGCGAGGTGGGGGGGGGAGCATGGGCCTCTTCCCCCCCCCCGCCCCCCAATGCCCACTCAACCCCCCCCCCGGCAGGTTGTAACAGTGGTAACAGGTGTTTATTGTAAGCTATTATATACAGGCTTGTGCCCTAGCCCCTAAAACTAAATGTGCCCTACCGTGCCAACTTAACTGGTGTTTACCTTTCTGCCTTACCGGCCCTACCGCTACGTCCAAGTGGACCCCTAGACAGTACAGCAGGAGTATGTCGCCCTGCGACATATGTCCCTGTTGGCGTCTTCTGGGGCGACCGTGCCTGGATGGGCCCGTCTTCTGCACAGGTATCCCAGGTGGCGTGGTGCCGCCCTGTTCTTCCTGTTGCCCACCAGATGTGCCTGGGACAGGAGAGGGGAGGGGAGGGGGCAGGAGTAGCCCCAGGTGCTGCGGTGTTCCGGAGTCACTGGAATGGGCGCCATCAATTCTTCCTCCCACGGGGTTCCCGGTGGCCCCCAGGCTATTCCATGGGACAGGGGTGCGAGTGGAGCTATCACCTGAGGCTCCCCCAACACCTGGCTCTGCCAGTCCTGGAGGCCCGCTCTGGTCTCGACTGGGGTCTGCATGCTTGAGACCATGGAGCACAGGGAATGGACCATCACCATCCATCTGGGATTGCTCCACATCACACTGCGACTGTGCCTCCACCTTCTGGGTTTGTGTCACATCAGCCAGTGACTGCGCCACCTCCCTCCATGACTAGGCCACCTCCCTCTGCACCACGTTAGCCAGCGCCTGGGCAATGCCGTCGACGTTCCCAGCCATGGCCTGCTATGCCTGGGCCATGCTCAGGAGCGCCGCTGCGATTTTCAGGTGGCTTTGGGGCATGGTTGCCTGTGAGGCAGCAACCCTGTCCTGGGCCTCGGCCAACACCTGCACAGTATGCCCGAGGCCTTGGACATGCTGATCCATAGCCGAAACCATCTGGAGGATGCCAGATGGACCTGCCCAATCTCCAGCAGGTACTGCAAGACATAGGCAATATTCATGGTTAGACCGCCGGCCAGGGGTGGGAGGGTAGTGGTGTGGGGTTGGCGTTGTGGTTGGGTGGGATTGGGGGGTTGACACACGTGTCACAGGGGACCGCAACTCAGCAAGGCATCCTCCTTCCCGTGCCGGGTACAGGGTCTTCTGCCGCTCCTCCACCGCGTCCAACAGGGTATCCAGCTTGGTGTCTGTGAATTCTCGGCTGCACTCCTCGCTGCCATCTTGCTGGCTGGGATGGTGTGAGTGGGGGGGAGAATTTTTTATATGTGCCTGCAGCTTGTCAGCCTTTGCGTATCAATCGCGAAACTGGCGAATCTGGCACCGTTTTTCATTGAAATCGATTGTGTTCCACATGGCGCCAGTGCTAGCCCCTTAACAGTTGCGGAATCGGTCCAGCTACGGCGCTGGTTTTTCTGTTGTGAAAGTCCACGGATTCTGCGTTGGTGTCAACACTTAGTCTCAGAAATGGAGAATCCCGCCCTTGATTTTTAAAAATCCTTGAAAATGTTATATCTTGTTAAATAAGGTTTAAGTGTGTCTTCAACTTTACACATTCTTCCCGTGTTTGTGTAGGGTTCGCCCCCACAACCTAAAGATGTGCAGGCTAGGTGGATTGGCCAAGCTAAATTGCCCCTTAATTGGAAAAATTTAATTGGGTACGCTAAATTTTTTTTAAAAGTGTCTTCAACTGCATTGCATGTTCATAATTGCTGCTGAAGAACCTCTTTTATAATTTTATGTATGTGGAATGTCAAATTTCTCCATTATGAATAAAAAGAATCCATGGATTTAAAAAATTGATATTCCAGCTTCTACCTCCCCAGTTTTTATTTCACTATCTGAAAAATGACCAAAATGTGAAGATTAATCACTGAGAATTTTTCAATGTGATCAGTTGCTTAACCTGCTTCATATGATATCACCATCGCTGCAAAGTGGATACGGAGAGCACTAGTTATTTGTGGACAGTTACATTCAGTGTTAATGCTGAGCGCCATGGCTGCCCCATTGACCAAAAAAATGCAGGACTGCATATTTAATTAACAAGTATATTGATTAGGCCATATGTTGACTGCCATTCTTGTTCCCTCTAAAGATTTTGACTGTTCTATCTCAGTGGGTAGTAAAGAATGAATACTGCTGAAAATGTCCCAAGTTCTCTTCCAAACAATGTTTTGGACATGTTTTTTCAGATACAATCCAGGGATTACATCACATAAGGGACTTATTAGAAAGGCTCCGTGCTGACTTTTTAATGACCGCATTATTACTAACATGACCATGAGTAATTTAACAAGTTATTTTGTGCAGCATTGGCTTTAGAATACACACAATGCATGAGACAGGATAACTGGAGCTTCAATTCTTCATGTTCAGATGTTCGATACACAATCAGTATTTAGTCATCAGGTACCATCCCATATTTGATACACTATGTGACTGACTTTGAAAAGTTTACGTTGGAATCCATCCAGGTCTATGAGACTTTGTACTTGGCTCACTCTCATACAGTACGTACAGCCTGCCTAGTTGGTTTAGTTTGCTCCACCATCCAGAACATTTCACTTCTCTAAGTTAGCTATGAAAAATGCAGAACAAATTTCTGGTCAACTTTTTTGTTGTATGTGATATTATGGGCGGCAAGGTAGCACGGTGGTTAGCATTGTTGCTTCACAGCGCCAGGGTCCCAAGTTCGAATCCCGGCTAGGGTCACTGTCTTTTCAGAGTCTGCACGTTCTCCCCGTGTCTGCGTGGGCTTACTCCGGTTTCCTCCCACAAGTCCCAAAGGACGTACTGTGAGGTGAATTGGACATTGTGAATTCTCCATCAGTGTAGCTGAACAGGCGGCGGAGTGTTGCGACTCGGGGCTTTTCACAGTAACTTCATTGCAGTGTTAATGTAAGCCTACTTGTGACAATAAAGATTATTATTTTAAAAATGTCTCTGGCATGGGTCAACCAAATAATTTAAACAAGCTTACTGACTTCACTGGTGACAGGTAGAAATAGTAAAAGCAAGATTACTCCAGTTACAAGGCTTTTCCCAAGTTATAACGAGGTGATTTCTGTTTCCTTTTTTCAAGGCATGACACATAGTGGAACATTAGATTCAGTGTGCTTTTTAATACTGGAAAAGCTGTGTAAAATAACATGGATAGTCAAATCTGCCAAGGGAGAAAGAAAAGCTTTGAAAACTGGAAATGAACAGTGCATCTGAGCATACAAGTTAAGAGCAGGAGTAGACAGTTTGGCCCCTCAAGCCTCCTCCGATCAACACTGTTTAAAAAATTTTGAATGGCTCTTCTTTGCCGGCTCTGATAACTATCTGAAACATTAACTTATCTCTTCCTTTTATTATTTATTATTGCATTTTATTTTGTTTTTTAGTCAGGTTGTACCATATGCATGTTCCAAATGGAAGTGAGACCAATCCTGGAAACTTCAAATTATTACAAGCAATGCAATATTTTAGTCTGGACAAGGTGTACTCGGCAAAGAATGGGAGTGTTTCTCTGAAGCCATTTCAGCCAAAAACAACCCCTTGAAGAAATGGGGTGGGATTCGGCCGGGCGGCCCACTCCGGCGCGAAGGAGTGGCGTGAACCACTCCGGCGTCGGGCCGTCCCGTAGGTGCAGAATCCTCCGCACCTTCAGGTGCGAGGCTGGCGCCAGAGTGGTTTGCGCTGCGCCAGCCAGCGCGGAAGGGGCTTGGCGCCACGCCGACCAGCGCCGAAGGGCCTCCGCTGGCCGGCGCGAGTTGGTGCATGCACGGGAGTGCCAGCGTGTGCTGCCGTCATCCCAGTGCATGCGCAGGGGGGTTCATCTCCGCGTCGGCCATCGCGGACTTTTACACTGGCCGACGCGGAGGAATAGAGTGCCCCCACGGCACAGGCCCGCCTGCGGATCGGTGGGCCCCGATCGCGGGCCAGGCTGCCGGGGGGGCACCTCCGGGGCCAGATCCCCCCCCCCCCCCCGAGGACTCTGGAGGCCACCCACGCAGCCAGGTCTCGCCGGTAAGTACCTGTTGTAATTTACGCCAGCGGGACCGGCCTAAAACAGACTGCCACTCAGCCCATCGCGGGCCGGAGAATCGCCGGGGGGGGGGCTGCTGCCAGTGGCCGCCGACCAGTGCGGCGCAATTCCCACCCCCACCAAATCCCCGGCGCCGGAGAATTTGGCAGCCAGCGGGGGCGGGATTCACGCCGCCCCTCGGCGGGGGGTCAGAGAATCCCGCCCATGGTCTCTGGAGCATTATGTAGAGAAACCTGTGGAGTGGTGGTGAAAATAGCATGATCAAGCCTCCCCTCTTCTTGCAATCTATTTGTCAAAGGATAATTTTGCTAATTGACTCTGATCATTAAATGTTAGATGTGATGCTTGCTACAATATTAAATGGCATTGCTTTCATACCCTTGGTGGATAACAAACTTTGGAGATCTAAGTGTTGCTCCCATTTCCGCAGTCAATAATGGCATTGTGTTATTTCTGTTCATCTTGTTTTGATTTGATTTCAATGGACTGCTGAAGTCACTTTATTCAGACCTTATCACAGAGACCAGCGCTGCCTCAGGGACTTGCATTAAAAGAAAAGTGGTCAAAGAGTTCAATTAATGGGCTAAAATGTGCTAGTGCATAAACTGACCATTCCAGCATAATGATACTTACATTTCTATAGAGTAACAAATATCATTTGTGTACCTAAAGCAATCAATTCTACCCAAAAATGGAGAAGTAGGTATCCAAGTCTCCTATTTTAGCTGGCCCCTTACAGAAGATGCTCCTGAAACTATGTGCAAGATTTCTTCTGGGCTTCAGGACCCTGCCATTAGGCTGAAATGGGGATCAGAAATAGATGCACTGGGGGCCCCGCTCCCTGAGGTGAGTTTGGAAGCAGGGTAAGCGGTGAGATTGGGTGTTAGGGGTTAAGTCAAGGGCAGGAAGGCTTACAGGCAGCTATCCTGCCTGACAGCCAATTGAGGCCCTTAGCAGTGGGTAGGAGAATCGCCACCATGAAAGGCTGCCCATCAAACCCTGACAAATGTGTCTTCATCTTTCTGGAGTTGGGGGGTGGGGGGAGCATCATCAGGCATATCGGAGGACCCGGAATCAAGATGTGGGGTGCCCACAGTAGCCAACGCCCCCCTCCCCACCTTGCATTTGCTGTTGGCCACCTCCTCTCTGGTTGATGCCCCCTCCCTGAGACTTCCATTCCATCCTAACTGTGTCTGGAGGATTCATTGCTGATCTCTGGGTAGGCCCTACGACAATATAGGCAGTGGCCATCTCTCCCTCTGGCGCTGCTGGTGCTACAGAGCTGATCGATTGAGCAGCAACTCTCAAGAACGGGATATCCATCCCAGACACAGCACTGCAGTAATTAAATGTCCCAATGGAGCTGGGAACCCCAGCAGGAGTGCCCGCTGCAAATCAGAAAATTTATTTTTTCAGGACTCCTGGAGATCAGGTCGGCATTTCCTAGCTGATGATAGGCTCTCCCGCAGCCCACACTAAATTCCACCAACAGTATGGGGACCAGTCGTTCAGCTGTGATTTTCCACAGATCAGCCAGAGGCATGGCCCATTAACCTATGAAGGACATTGTGGGCTTTTGTAGCTGGTGGGCAATAGGAGGCCCTCCAGCACCAAAGTAGCAGCAGCTGCTTTTCACAGTATCTGAGTGATGCACGATCAATGACGACTAAAGCGAGGTTGTAGTCCAACTGTAGGCTTTAATAAGCTAGATGTTTCCCCCAGCAGCTCAGGTACAGAATGAAGTCTGCTGGGGCGGCACAAGCGCTTATACCCCGCCTTGCAGGGCGGAGCTACCATACAGCTTGACCAATAGGAAACATACAATATCTACCAATGGTGTTCCAGCATTACCAGGTGCTGTAATACCTCTACACAGACTACCACATTCACCCCCTGTTAAAAAAGAGTCCGGCGGGGGTGATGGCCTGATATTACAACATGGTAACGTGGCAGAAATTATAGTTATGGAGGTACCGTAATACCTCCGTACAGTGTTTTATAACTATTTACAATTCTATTTACTATTTACAATTTATGATTCATAATTAACTATACACTTTAAAATGAAGCAATCAGTCAATCGAGGGCCCTGGTCCTCTGTGATCGTCGAAGCTTCAGTGGTGACTCCGGTGGAGGCTCGGGCATCTGTGACTCCGGGGGCGTGGCTTTGATCTTTGTGGCAGCTTCGACACCCCTAGACGGCGCTGGTGGGGAAAACGGTTGACCTGGGAAGGGAGCGTCTGCGGGGTGCGTCGGTGGGTGGGGGGGCCTAGACGGGGCCGGCGGAAGGACCGGTCCTCCTGTAAGGTGCACTGGTGGGAGGGAGGGTGGGACTGGTGGCTGGGGTGTGCGTGGGGCTCCTGCGGGCGGCAGGTCTCGTAGGGAGACCGTATCCTGTCAGCCGTCGGGGTATGCCACGTAGGCGTACTGGGGGTTAGCGTGGAGAAGATGGACCCTCTAGACCAACGGGCCGACTACTGCGCCCGCACGTGTTTTCGGAGCAGGATGGGTCCGGGAGCTGCCAGCCAGGTCGGGAGCGAGGTCCCAGAGGAGGACTTCCTGGGGAAGACAAGGAGACGTTCGTGAGGTGTTTGGTTGGTTGTGGTACAAAGCAGTGACTGGATGGAGTGGAGGGCATCCGGGAGGACTTCCTGCCAGCGGGAGACTGGGAGATTCCTGGACCGTAGGGCCAGTAGGACGGTCTTCCAGACTGTTCCGTTCTCCCTCTTAACCTGTCCATTACCCCGGGGGTTGTAACTGGTCGTCCTGCTCGAGGCAATGCCCTTGCTGAGCAGGAATTGACGCAGTTCGTCGCCCATAAAGGAGGATCCCCTATCACTGTGTATGTAAGCAGGGAACCCGAACAGTGCAAAGATGCTATGGAGGGCCTTGATGACGGTGGTTGCGGTCATGTAGGGGCAGGGGATGGCGAATGGGAATCAGGAGTACTCGTCAATCACATTCAGGAAGTACGTGTTGCGGTCGGTGGAGGGGAGGGGGCCTTTGAAGTCCATGCTGAGGCGTTCAAAGGGACGGGAAGCCTTTATCACGTGCGCTTTCTCTGGCCCGTAGAAGTGCGGTTTGCACTCCGCGCAGATTTGGCAGTCCCTGGTGGCTGTCCTGACCTCCTCGATGGAGTAGGGCAGGTTGCGGGTCTTGATAAAGTGTAAAAAGCGAGTGACCCCCGGGTGGCAGAGGTCCTCGTGGAGGGCTCGGAGGCGGTCCACTTGTGCGTTGGCACATGTGCCGCGGGACAGGACATCAGGAGGCTCGCCGCGGTACAGGACATCATGAGGCTCGTTTAGCTTCTCCCAGAATGATGCAAGATCTCGTAGTTGTAGGTGGAGAGTTCGATGCTCCACCGCAAGATCTTATCATTTTTTATCTTGCCCCTCTGTGCATTATCGAACATGAAAGCAACCGACCGTTGGTCAGTGAGGAGAGTGAATCTCCTGCCGGCCAGGTAATGCCTCCAATGTCACACAGCTTCTACTATGGCCTGGGCCTCCTTTCCGACTGAGGAGTGGCGGATTTCGGAAGCATGGAGGGTGCGTGAGAAGAAGGCCACGGGTCTGCCCGCTTGGTTGAGGGTGGCCACCAGAGCTACGTCAGACGTGTCGCTCTCTACCTGGAAGGGGAGGGACTCGTCGATGGCGTGCATCGTGGCCTTTGCAATGTCTGCTTTGATGCGGCTGAAGGCCTGGCGGGCCTCTATCGATGGGGAAAGCTGTGGATTGGATCAGGGGACGGGCCTTGTCCGCATAGTTGAGGACCCATTGGACATAGTAAGAGAAAAACCCGAGGCAGCGTTTCAGGGTCTTGGAGCAGTGAGGGAGGGGGAACTCCATAAGGGGGCGCATGCATTCAGGGTCGAGGCCTATAACTCATTTTGCACTACGTAGCCGAGGATGGCTAGGCGGTCGGTGCTAAACATGCATTTATCCTTTGTTGTATGTAAGGTTAAGGATCTTTGTGATCTGGAGGAATTTTCGGAGGTTGGTGTCGTGATCCTGCTGGTCGTGGCCGCAGATGGTGACATTATCGAGATATGGGAATGTTGCCCGTAAACCGTACCGGTCAACCATTTGGTCCATCTCGCGCTGGAAGACCGGGACCCCATTGGTGACACCGAAGGGAACCCTTAAGAAGTGGTAGAGCCGCCCATCTGCTTCGAAGGCAGTGTATTTGCAGTCACTAGTGCGGATGGGGAGGTGGTGGTAGGCGGACTTAAGATCTACCGTGGAGAAGACCTTGTAATGCGCGATCCTGTTTACCAGGTCGGATATGCAGGGGAGAGGGTACGCGTCCAGCTGCGTAAACCTGTTGATGGTCTGACTGTAGTCGATGACCATCCTATGCTTCTCCCCGGTCTTTACCACCACTACTTGAGCTCCCCAGGGACTGTTGCTAGCTTCAATGACTCCTTCCCTCAGTAGCCTTTGGACCTCTGACCTAATAAAGATCCGATCCTGGGCACTGTACCGTCTGCTCCTGGTGGCGACGGGTTTTCAATCCAGGGTGAGGTTTGCAAACAGGGAAGGTGGATCGATCTTTAAGGTCGCGAGGCCGCAGACGGTGGGGGGGGGGTATAGGGCCGCCGAATTGGAAAGTTAGACTTTGGAGATTACACTGGAAGTCTAAACCCAGGAGTGTGGCCACGCAGAGGTGGGGAAGGATGTAGAGCCTGTAATTTTTAAACTCCCTTCCCTGGACTGTGAGGTTTGCGACACAAAACCCCTTTATCTCTACTGAGTGGGAACTGGAGGCCAGGGAGATATTTTGAATAACTGGGTGGATGAGGAGAGAACAGCGCCTTACCGTGTCGGGGTGTATGAAGCTCTCCGTGCTCCCAGAGTCGATTAAGCAGGACGTCTCGTGCCCGTTGATTAGTACTGTTGTAGCAGTTGAGTGTTTGAGGCCGGGACTGATCCAGGGTCACCGAAGCTAATCTCAGCAGTTGAGTGTTCTCTTCGGGCGGTGTGCGGTCAGCCGAGCTGGGGTCCTGGGAGTCCATCCAAGATGGCGGCTCTCATTGGTCGCACATGGCTGGGATGCACAAAATGGCGACGCCCATCCATCGAACGTGGTGTCCGCGGGACAAGATGGCGGCTCCCGGGGGCCGCACGTGGCCCTGGAGTAGGAAGATGGCGGCGCCCGCTGGCCGCACGGGGACCATGGAGAGGTTTGTGATGGCGGTCTGCATTCACCGCCGGTGACCGCACGGACCTGGCATACCACCATGAAGTGGCCCTTTTTACCGCATCCCTTGCAGGTGGATGCGCGGGCTGGGCAGCGCTGCCGGGGGTGCAAGGCCTGCCCGCAAAAGTAGCAGCGGGACCCCCCCCGGGGTTGCCAGGCCGCCTTGCAGCACAAGCTTGTGGGGGGACGGGGGATGTCTCTGGGTCGGCTGCGGAGGGGTTCCACGCTGCCCAGGGGGCTGCCACACGGTCGGGAACATAAGCGCGGGCGTTTCTGGAGGCCACATCCAGGGAGCCTGCAAGGGCCCGTGCCCCCTTGAGGCCTAGGGTGTCTTTTTCCAGCAATCGCTGGCGGATTTGGGAGGACAGCATACCTGCCACAAAAGCGTCCCGGATTAAGAGTTCTGTGTGGCCGCTCGCCGAAACCTGCGGGCAGCTGCAGTTTCTCCCCAACACCAGGAGCGCACGGTAGAATTCTTCCAGTGATTCCCCAGGGATTTGTCGCCTCGTTGCTCGCAGATGTCTGGCGTAGACCTGGTTTACCGGACAAATATAATGTCCTTTTAGCAGCTCTATTGCTGCATCAAAGTCTTCCGCGTCCTCGATGAGGGTGTAAATTTCCGGGCTCACCCTCGAGTGCAGGACTTGCATTTTCTGTTCTCCCGTGGGTGTGTTTTCGGCCATTCCGAGATATCCTTTAAAACACGCCAGCCAGTGCTTGAAGATTGCCGCTGAGTTCGCCGCGTGGGGTCTGAGTTGCAGACACTCCGGCTTGATTCGGAGCTCCATCCTTTTAAATCTAGCTTATTAAATTGATGCACGATCAATGACCACTAAAGCGAGGTTGTAGTCCAACTGAAGGCTTTAATGAGCTAGATGTTTCCCCCAGCAGCTCAGGTACAGAATGAAGGCTGCTGAGGCTGCATGGGCTCTTATACCCCACCTTGCAGGGCGCAGCTATCATACAGCTTGACCAATAGGAAACATACAATATCTACCAATGGTGTTCCAGCATTACCAGGTACCGTAATACCTCTACACAGACTACCACACTGAGGTAGAAGGCGTCTCCAGATGGAGGTGTCCCCCTCTTCAACTTGGTGAAATTTATATTAGAAAACAACCTCAGCAGCCGTGCTGGGATGGGGGTTTGGAGGGTGGGGTTGCTTTAGCCGGTAGCTGAAGACAGACAGGCATGGAGGGCATCTGTGCCTACCTGGCCCACTGTGGCCGCCCTCCCCCTCTTACCCCCTCCCACCCCCTGCTACCAGTCAGCTGTCAGGAGATGCCTCTGGGTAACTACCCCGTTCCCCAGGAAACCGACTGGATTGTAACAATAGGCCTTAATTAGTCACATTGGTTCCAACAACCCTCAACAACACCTACCAGGGTGAAGCAGCCGCTTGATCAACATCTTATCCACCAACCTAAGCATTCATCCCCCCTATCACCGATGCACAGTGGCAGCACATGCCACAGCACAACAACGAATCAAGACCTCTTTGACAGCACCTTCCAAACTCACGACCTTTACCACCTAGAAGGACTAGGGCAGTAGAAAACCACCTCAAATCTACACACCATCTTGACTTGGAACGATATCACCATTCATATACTGTCACTGGACCACATTTCTGGAACCCGCTTCTGTATGACCTCAACCTTCTTGAGAGCGATTGCCATTTATGAGCAATAAATGATGGCTTAGCCTGTGACACACATATTCCGTCGAATACTTTTTAAAAACATACCATATATGGGCAGGTTGTCCTGCCGGACTCCAATCCCACTTTGAGGAAAATAACCTGGGGCAGCAAGGAGACAGAGAACAGGCACACCAGCCGAAGCTGTGAATTTTGAGGCCTTCACACCTCTTCTGCCTGCTCCCACAATGCATTAGGGTTCACACCTAGAAAGTGTTCTGCTACCACTGATACAATAAACTAAAATATAAGCATAGAGGGTACTTTACCTGTAGTACTCCAAGTCCTGTGTTATTTGAGTGCTTCGTTCATGCTTGTGAGTGAAAAACACTTCAGAGAAATGTGAAATCTGTAGGTATCCCTCACCCAGCAGAACCCAGACATCCTTTGTCAAATATAGTCTGGCTGAAGGAGTTGGCATACATAAGGGTGGAAACTTTCAGAGAATCATTCCATACAAACAGTTGAGTTCTGTAGTCCCTCAAAATGAATGTAATGGAAATAACAGGTTTGAAAAAACAGAAATAAGAATAGCTGGGCAAAGGATGAGAGTAAGTGAGGATTATTAGAGACCACAGCTCCCTCAGCCACCATCCATAATATCGGTCTGGATTTTGCAGTCAGAGGCGAAGTGACAGAACTTGCCTCCTAACTTGAAGAAAGTTGCCTACGGTGATCCAATCATCTCTGTGGTGTGAATAGCCCCTTTTCTTCTCTGAATTTGAATGTGGCACCAAGTCGAGGGGATCTCAGGGCGTCCAGAAACAGTGATGTCAGCAAGCAGGGTAATCAGTAAATCACATTGAAGAATTCTCTCAGGCAAACCCGGAAGTAAAAGCCGTTTATTATTTTTTATTTCCTTCATTTTTTAATAAAATTTATAGAAGACAAAATAAATGATTAGACAATATACATTACAAGCTAAAATATTTTTAAATATTAAAAAATTTCATATTCTTAGCAGCATGCAAAAATTTGGAGTTACAAAAATATAAAGCTATCTTTCCAGAGTGGTTCTCCAGTAGTAGCTATGACTTGAAAGTTCTCATCAATGTGATGATTTCTAATTGTTTGTAGACTGCAGGGGTTGCAGGACATCCTGCCTTTAACTGTGCAAGTTGTGGTCAGTTTCAGAGGGGAAATGATGGCAAACATTGACCGTTCCAGTTTTCTCTCATCATTACTATTGAAAAAAACTTGGGTCATTATAAACAGAGGTTTGTTCAAATCATTCTACATTGCATTGAATGCAGCAGTTTAACACAAGGTGGAAGGAATGTGAAGAGACACAAATACCATGACATACCATCTGGCAGTGGCTCAGAATTGAAACTTTCTGGAATATTGTTTTGACTGAGCAGGGTGACCAGATCAGCACTGCCATTGTCGCAGACTAAGTCAGACTAAGTAACATTCCAGAATAGCCACTTATAAAGGAAGCTGATAAATTTATGTGTGAAGCCTGACACTGTATTCTCTTTCCTTAACGCCAGATGTTTTTGGTATGAATTAGGGCATGCCTCCAAAATGTGGGAGGCAGTTACTTCAGAATAGGTTCTGAGTACAGTTGACAGGTGCTAAACCCTCAACAACTTGGGATCATTTTCTTGAGCAATACTTAATTTGACAATTCTCTGATGCATCATTGTCAACAGTCAGTACCTGTCTCCTTGAATAGCTTCCTTAAACATTTTGTTTGTGATAGCAAATATCCGCACCATCTGTTGTATACTGTCTGCTGCATACCAACTTTTATTTTACAGCTTGATGCTACTGATGGTAAAGCACAATCTTTTGGCTGTGCTATATTCTAGGAATTAAAATATTTAATAAACAACAGGTTCAGGTGAATTGTAATAATGAACAGGTTCATTATTACAAGAACCACAATGGTTTGGGGTGGGGAGCAGGCTGGAGTGTGGGGCTGGGAAGAGAGAGTATAATTTCTGAGCTCGTACCAGAAAATATTACCATGAATATTGCTGGATTGTCATAAAAACCCAACTAGCTCACAAATATATTTCAGGAAAAGGAAATTCGCACCCTTACCTGGTCTGACGCCAGCCACATAATATGTAGTTCACTCCAATAAGTATCCTCCGAAGTGACGCCCATCACCTTCTCTGCAAAAGAAGGGATGTGCAATTAATGCAGCCCTATCAGCATCACACACATTATCAGAATAAATAAGGAATAATGTGTCTGTGAAGCATTATGAATCACTGAGAGGAGACAAAGTCATACCAGTTGTATAATGTGTTTATTGGTAGAACGTTAGAGTTAAATTTAACTTTTCAATATGATTTTGCAACCTGATACGCAGAGAACTAAAACAACGTTACACCACTTAAATGTTTCAGACAATAAAACATCTGAGGACATTGGAATTTAAACCATATGTGATATTCATCAAACCACCATCTCTTGAACGCCTCAGAGAAACCAGAAAGAATGCAAAAATCATTTCAAGCAAGGATGACAAAGGCTCTGCCAAACCATTCACGGTATGTTTTGCAGTTTATATAGACAGTAAAACTTTTTCTACTCAAACACGTTTCAGATGAGTATAAGGTTTTCATTCATATTTGTGTTTGTTTTGGGTAAATATGGGGTATTGGACGTGATTCTTGTTCATTTTTGTGTGACCCAGAATATATGTGTAGGTCTCCCATTAAACAATGTATCCGTGCTCTCAATGTAAAAAGTGTACATCAATGAATGATTTTACGTTTTTGAAGTTATCTTTATGATGTGTGCGGTTGGACTAGTAGCAGACGTTTGGCCAGTCTACAGAAGGATGGTTCCCATTAGACTCTTAACAGCCATCCTTCAATGAGATGTCTGCTTGAGTTGTGCTAGGACATAATTTCCAGAAGGAGAAGTGCATCTTCTAGCCACTCGCATGTCAACTTTATAATGCTTCAGGGCTTCTTGGATGATAGAAGAATGTAAAATTTTCACAAGTGGAATATGAAACTACTTAAAGAAACAGACAGAGTTGCATTCTTCCTTATTTTAGATTAGCAAAGCAATAGATTGGGTCAAATCTTTCTGGGGAGAAAGTAAATCACAATGCACAGCATTGTTAATGTGGAAATCAGCCAGCAATATCAGGAGAAGATATATGACATCACCTTATTGAGAGCAATTCGAAATGGACAATAAATGTTGGCCTTGTCACTGATGCCTACATCCCATGAATGAATAAAAAAGATCTCTGTAAATTGCTGATCAATTTACAATGCTCCATTGTTTGCTTTGCATCACAGCAACTCACCCTCAATTTCTACATTATTTTTAAGAACCTGTTGGATTTACACATTTATTGCCAATTAAACCTGCCATAGAAAGTTAGAACTTTAAGAGCTTAAGTATCCTTTTAACTTTGTGATAATTCATTTAATGTCAATCAACCTCTCCAGCTCAAAAATAAACCAGTTTAATCTGTTGACTCTCATTCCAGCATGTAGTAGACTCTTCTTGGAGTTGTTTAGAATTAAATTATTTTTTGAACTTTTCCTCTTTTTCTTTCCCCTCCCCTTTGGTTTGACTTGAATTGATCATTCCTTCTCCATCATTCCTCTGCATTTTTCTTAATCCTAAATCTCAATGGTTAAGGAAATGAACTGTTGTTTCTGTTCACTTAGGTCCCAGATTTCCCCCATTGCCTACATTTGACTGTTACCAGCTCACAATTCCTGGAATTTAGAGTGTAAGTTATGTTTGGGCAGGATAGTGCAGGAAAAAGTCTAACCAAATGCTCATGCTATTGTTCCAGTAGGATATGATACATAAATTAAATATAAGTGGACCCTGCTGTTAATTATCTGAATTCAAAAGCTGATAGGCCTACATCCATATACCTATTTGGATTGAGTTTTGTATTGCAGAAGATACATTATTTTGTCATCTTTCACGGGTATGAGCATTGCTGGCAAGGTAATTTATTGCCCATCCTGAATTGCCCTTTAGAAGCTGGTGGTGAATTGCCACCTTGAATCGCTGCAGCCCATGTGGTGCAAGTACACCCACAGTGCTGTTAGGAAGGGGAAAATAACTTAATAGTGGGAGGTTACTTTTTCTACTGTAATTTTCCCAGCAGTACAACAAAACCTTTCCAAAACGTTTAGAGAGTTTGAACAATATCCATTGTCTCTGAAGTACAGAATCCAAACCAGCTAGATTAATGGGATGAAGGTTGCCTCTTGGAGGCGGAGGTCCATTGTGTAATAGATGCAATGATTTGGCACTCGCTGGCACTATATTAGCAGTCTCGATCAGGAAGATCGCAAAGATGGTCAGTATGTGAAATGGATACACCATAACAAATACATTAAAGAGTGTTCCTCAGAATGTGGCTTTGAAGAGTTCTGCCTGAAATTACAGATAGGATTTCCATTCTATCTCTCTACATATTAAATTATCAGTAATGAATCTGGCCTAAACAGTATTCATAAGCCTCTTTGTAAACCTACATTTCTACTTGCAAGCGATATTACAATTTCTAATGTCTATTTTTGATATCCTCACCTGTATTACTATTTTCCACATACTGTCTTGATTTCCAGAGTTTATGTGGTACTCTTTAAATTTTGCCATATTTGATCACAATACTTAGATGCTGCTTTCCTACCCTTTCAACGATTTGGTGATCTTGCCTTTCTGTGCTTTAAACATTATAGTGTACCGATAATGCCAGTTTCTTTTTTTCCCAAACCAGCAAACCTCTCATGACTTTCTCATGGTGAGACTCATTATGTAACCTTTTATAGTTATAAGGGTGGTTATACCATGTAGGGAAAAATATCAAGGCCACTTAACAGCAACTGAATAAGTCCAATGCAGTGTTGTCTTCGGATTTTTGCAAGTGTTTTCGGGATTGAACGTAGTCTTTCGTTATTCAGTGACAATTGAAAATTTGTCGTCACCTTCCCAGTTGGTTTTCTTTCCATGCCATAGGGCTATCTCCATATCCATGTACTTCCTGATCTTGTGCTTTATTATTTGTTGAAAATTGCACATATATGGACATGGTGATAGGAATGTGTTCAGCAGTGGTGCCATTCTTTATTGTCCCCTTGCATTTAAATAGTTGACTGACACGATTACATTTATGGAAAGAGAAAGAATTGATTATCTGTTTTAAGACTTCAGCATCAATTACACCATACATTAGCTCAGCAACATGGTGGGACAAAAAACTTTCATTTCTTAGATGAAGATGTCATTCTCAGGCTTGCTTACAGATAAGATAAAGTGTCTTCAAGAAACAACCAGATATCTCCATTTTATGTACCACAGTCTAGTATTTTGTCCATTATTGAAGGTCTATCTTTGGCAAATTGTGTGATTGGAATGAAGAAAATGCTGCTATCCTGTTGAAGAAAATGGACAGTTCCATCCAGAAGTAACAGGTCGAACGTACCATTCGTTGGTATCTCTTGGCATAGGTATTGCTGTATTAATTTACTAAAAAGCATTGCTGACTGCTTAGAAAAATAAATTGTCAGCAACCGATGTTTAAAATATATGTACAACACCCACACACAGGCAAGGTTTATAGTCACAACTTTCTAGAGACACAGGAAATCAGCCGAAATAATCATTCAAGAATTTTTGGATATTATCCATTTTTTATAAACCTTTCACTGTTGCAACACATTTCTGGCTACCAATAGGCTTGACCAGTTATGCAAGCAGAGGGGGAAAAAAATGTGAAAATACACTTTTGATGTTAACACCTGGAGTTGTGGGTAATGATGATGTAGATCTGTGCAGGGATTTGGAAACCCAAGTTATTAAGTAAAAGATTTTACTACATTTGTGCAAACAAAAAATGGAATAAGTGCCATGGTTCTTGCTTTGAATGCAGGTTTGCAGCATGCAAGCAATACATGGTATTCTTCATTAGCATATTTGTGTTGTGATGAGATGGAAAAGAGAGGGCTAGTATTGGGATGTTTCCAACATAATTTCATGTATTTGGACCCTATCCCTCTCTATTCTATTCACCACACATTCTACCACCAGGCAGCAGTGTAACATTGAAAGTGATCATGAATTCCTAATGTATTTGGTACCTTTCTTGTTACTGAATTACCCATGACCTTGCATATGCAGTGTGGCCACCAATCATAGTCTTCAGCTGAAGCAAGATTAGAGGGCAAGCGTTGACTGAATCAGATCATGCAAACGGACAATTTTTAATTAGATTTTTCAATATAAACTTTTTCCCATTCCATAAAATGTGGACATCACTGACTAGGCAATTTATCTTCAGAAGATGGCGGTAAGCTACTTTCTTGAACTAGTGCAATTGGTGTTATATGGGTACATCCACCACCCTATTAGATAAGAAGTTCCAGGACTTTTACATAAATATATGGCAGAAAAATGGGCCATTCTGCACCAATCGTCCATGCCAGCATTTATGCTACACTCGTTTCTCCTCCCATCTACTCATCTAAATCTGTCATGGGAACCCTCTATTCCCTTTTCACTCATAAGTTGATTATCCTATATTTCCCTGGGTGAGTTCTGTCCCCTTTCTTAAATGGAGGAATTGCAATCTTTGGCATGACACATTTTTCTAATTAATTACTGATGGAGCGATTTAACGGGTCTGCAAAGCCGAGAACGACCCTGCTATTAAACGAGACTCTCTTTTTTTCTGGCCTCGATGAGAAACGCTCGGCTGAGGCCACAATGTCCTTCATTTCCTGCGTTTTTAAATGCCGCCCCAATCTCTGAATCCCCCACCATAGCCTCCAGACCCCCCAATGCTCCCAACTTACTTGTTCGGAGGTCCTCAAGCCCCCTCACCCCACCTCATAAGTGCAAGGCATCCCATGGGCCCGATCTCCGGCACGGGCAACCTTCAACCCGGGCATCTTGGCACTGCCAGCCTTGCACCATTGCCAGGGTGCCCTGTGGCACTACCAGGGTACATTGGTGGCAGTGCCAAAGTGCCCACACAAGTGCCAGTGTACCACCCTGCCCAGAGCCTGATCACCCAGGAACCTCCGATGGCTCGGGAGACCCCCAGATGCTGTTTCGCCTGCTCCACGTTTGGGTGGACCAGTGCTAAATGAGGTCTCCCAGGTGCGGCCATTCGATCCGGGCCTTGGGAGACTCCGGCGCTGACATCTTTAAGTTAGGCTAACTTGCCAATGAGGGTGAAATCCAGATTGTGGCATCTCACTAAATCTTGCAAGGCGTCCTGGGCGTCGCAAATCTCGCGAGAGGATTTAACGCCCTTGTCACGGCCCGAGTTGGGTGTGACGAGGCCGTGCGATCGTACCCTAAGTATGTGTAGTAATGCTTCTGCTATCTCTTCCCTGGATCGTTTTTAAATGTGTAGATGCAATCCATCCAGACCAGGAACTTTATCCACTTTGAATTTAATTAGTTTATCCAATACACCCTCTTATTTTAAATGTACTTATCTCATTAGTCATCTCATCATTCATAAAATATTTTACTTTCTTGTTTTATGTTCCTTGATAATTTAATTTCATAGTTCCACTTCGCTTTCCTCATTGTTTATGTTAATTTCTCTCCTAATCTCTTTCATCCATGAAGTCTAACTAATGTTTAGTTTGTTCTTTCCTCTTGGAACAATATATTTTTCTTGATCTTTGTTGAACACCATTTTAAATGTGTTGTTCTACATCAAAGTTTTGCAATACTGTTCCCCATATTAATTTCTTAAATTCAATTCTGCACCCTCAAAATCAGTTTTTCTCCAATCTATAACCTGTTTTTGTCCTTCTTATGTCCTTTTCTATCACCATATTAAAGTATTATGTTATGGTTATTATTGCCTTGTTGTACCCCCATTTCTACTTATCTGCTCTGGTTTATTCCACATTTCTAGATCCAATAGCCACCTTCTGATACCCCCTAAGTCTTCAACATTTTCTGGCCCTAACCATTTCTTCTTCACTATGTAAGTCCAATTCCTCTGCACCTCCATCCAACACCAGAACAGTCACAGAGCTCACTGCTTCTTTCTCAAACAGAAGTCAAACTGGCCCATTCAACATGCTAGTGCGTGGTCATTCCAGCCACATGACCCCAGAGTCCCAACACCAGTAAATTAACCAATAATAGAATCATGCCCAGCTAATCTACCACTCCTCCCTTTTACCATCCCACCCTTTATCCAAACACCACACACTAGACAGAAACACACAGAGGGTGGGGGGGGGTAAAAATAATAAGAGGATTAATATGAAATGGAAGGTGAGTTCTTTGCATCAGATGTTAAAGTCATTGCAGCAGCAGGCTGTCCTCCCAAAATGCGGAGTGATTGAAACCACCGGTTGGATTGCTAACGAAGATCTTTGGGCAGTACCATTCAGTCAGAACTCCCAGGCTGTAGGATTCCCTCACTTTAACTTGTATTAACCTGTGCCTTCACTCAGAAGATCCGCCTCTGGCCGGTTTAATTCTTACTAGTTTCCAACTCCACCAGAATGACCAACTGCCTTTCTGGGATAAGAGTTCCCCACATTTTTCGAGAGTTTTCAAACAACTGACCTTATCTGAGCTGCTGCTGCACTGGATTATCTTGCTGTTCAATCTGGCTATGCAAAGAGAAAGGTCTTTACTTTGGATCTTTAGACAATATCCATCAGGTGAGTGAGAGAATCAAAGCTGTGAGCCTCCAGCTTCTGGTCAAAACAACACTCAAAACGAGATTAAAGCCTCCGAGCCCTGCAGAACATTCCTGAACTGTCAGCACCAATCACTACCTGTCCTCAAGAAGAACCCAGCTTACAAGACAGCTCATTGACCACCAACCAAGTCCATGAAGAGGTGTTATCACTGATGTCAGACCAAACAGCACATCTGCTGCAACATCCTGTTTTAAAATTAAAGGTGCAGTTCATCTTAAAGGCATAGGTCCCAGCAATTGTCCTTTTCACAGTAACTTCAGCGCAGTGTTAGTGTAAGCCTACATGTGACACTAATAAGGATTATTATTATTACAAAAATTTAAAATAAATGTAACTGGGATTAACAGGAGGATCTTTACAAGCACTATGCTCCTCTGCCTGGCTGAGCTTATTCTCATTCTGAGTTTCTCCTTCAACTCCACTCACTTCCTCCAAATAAAAAGTGTCGCCAAGGGTGCTCACATGGGTCCCGGCTATGCCTGCATCTGTGGTGGAATATACAGAACGTTCCTTATTCCAGTCCTATTCAGGCCCCCTCCCTCATCCCATCCCATCTCATGGTACATTGATGACTGTATCAGTGACAAGTACTGGAAAATTTCTTTGACTTTGGCCGGGACAATCCATTGCAAGTCCACTCCTCTACCGCTGTTAGTGAAGACGGCGAATGTGGCACTCAGCCAAATATCTTGTTCACTGCAGCGGGACTGGAGATTCCAGTTGCTGTGAACGGACGGAGAATCCCACCCTTTCTATCCAATTTCCTCACTTGCACCTGGTCCATCTCTGACTCTTTCCTCCCTTCCTCGACTTCTCTGTCTACATTTCTGAAGAGGATCTTATCGACTGATATTTAGTACAAACCCATGGACTTCCATAGCTACCTCAACTACAGAACCTCACGCCCTGATTCCTGGAGGAATTTCATGACATTCTCCTTGTTTCTCCATTTCCATCATCTATGTTCCGATGATGCATCCTTCCACAACAGCACTTCCAACAGTCTTCATTGATCCTCGAGGGATCCTCACCCATTGTGGTTAATGAGGCCAACCAACATATTCCATTCATTTCATGCACCTTTGTTCTCTCCCTTACCCTCCCTCCCAGACCCGTGATAGGATTCCCCTGTCCTCACCTTCCAACCCACCAGCCTCCGTATTCAACGGATCATCCCCTGCCATTTCCAGCACATGTTACTCTTTCAAAGAACTCTAATAAATTGATTAAACACGATTTCTCTTTTATTAAAGCATGCCGACTGCCATTTCCACCAACTCCAGCGTGATGGAAACACATCTTATCCTGCCCTCTTCTTTCAGCATTTATAGGTATAATTCCCTCTGCGACACTCTAGTATGCACACGTCACAGGATTATTATGGCACAGAAGGAAACCATTTGCCCAGCATGTCTTCACCGAATCTCCAAACAAGTATCATGCCCCAGGCACCACTACCCTCTCCCTTCCCTACACCATCTTTCCATGCAAGCGTAGGAGATGCAAAACCTGTCCTTTCACCACGTCCCTTCTTACCATACACCTTCCAAATGAAACAGCAATGTAATTGTACTTCTTTCAATTTAGTACACTGTATTCGCGGCTCTACATTGGGGAGGCTAAACATAGGCTGGGTGACTGCTTTGCAGAACAGCTCTGACTAGCCCACAAGCGTGACCCTGAGCTCCACCTTGCTCCCACTCTGATCTTTCTGTCCATGGCTTGCTGTAGTGTTCCGGAGAAGCAAATTCAAGCTTGAGGGACAACAACTTATCTTTCAACTCAGTACATTACAGCCTTCTGGACTCCACATTGCGTTCAACAACTTTAGATTGTAACTTCTTTCTCCATCTTCTCTTTGTTTTGTTGGGTTGGTCACCATTTTGTTTGCGTTTTTTTTTAGTTCCTAACGTTTCATAACCACTCCATTCAAGAAGAGAGAGCGGCAGGAAAATGCATCTTGATATATGCCATGGGGAAGGTGTTAGAATCAATTATTGAAGAGGTTATAGCTGGGCACTTACAAAATCTCAAGGTGTTTGGTAGAGCCAGCATGCTTTTATGGAAGAGAAATCATGTTTAATCAATTTATTAGAGTAAGAAGTCTTACAACACCAGGTTAAAGTCCTACAGGTTTGTTTCAAATCACTAGCTTTCGGAGCACTGCTCCTTCCTCAGGTGCACTTCAGGTTGGACTTATCCTGGTGTTGTAAGACTTCTTACTGTGCTCACCCCAGTCCAACACCGACACCTCCACATCAATTTATTAGAGTTCTTTGAAAGAGTAACATGTGCTGTGGATAAAGGGTATGCTATAGGCTAATGGAATGTACTTGGATTTCCAGAAGGTATTTGATAAGGTGCCACATCAAAAGTAATGGCAGAAAATAGAAACTCATGGTGCAGGGAGTAATATATTTGCATTGATAGAAGATTGGCTGGCAGAAAACATAGTATGCATGAATGGGCCTTTGACTGATTGGCAAGATGTAATGAATGGTGCGCTGGGGCCACAACATTTTAGAATTTACATCAGTAACTTCGATGAGAAGGGCATAGGTATGGTTGGTAAATTTGCAGATGACGCAGAAGAAAGTATGTTGTGAAGAAGAAATAAGGATTTCAGGTGATGTAGATAGGTTGAGTGAATAGACAATAATCTTGTAGATGGAGTATAATGTGGGAAAATGTGTAGGAGGAGGGGAGAACTCGCAAAGCATATAATTACACCGAAAGACAGCACAGGACATTATTAAATGACAATGATAATATTTGCAGCATTGACAATGTTCAGCCATGCATCACTTGTGATCAAAATTTCTTGATTTTGTGTGGCCTACTACTATGGGCAGGTGGTGCCCTGACATCCGCAGCAGGGGTGGAGGCGTCCTTTGCAGTTGTATGCCCTGTTGCCTTCCTGTCCTCTGGTGAGCCAAGGCCCAGGAGTGCTGCGGCTTAACTTGTCGTTCCACCAGTAGACCAGCTGCTCCCACTGCGGTGTCATGCAATGGAGTGCAGGTCTGGCAGAAACTGGGCATTCTGCTGGATGAAGGTCTCCATGGCATCCACCAACCCTTATGGAGAATCAGGGTGCATATATGTGGGCACCACCACTTTATCAGAGAACATGTGGATGGACTCCTCTACTAACGTGCTATTCTGTTGAGGGCTTCCTATCGCTGTACCTGATATTGCCCCGCCTCTTGTTGACTTTCCACCATGCATTGTATGGCTGATTCCTAAGGCTCGCCATCAGACTAGAGCTTACAGATGCCTCTTAAGCAGAATGGTGAGCTGAGCTGAAATTGTCCATGCGGTGACCACCAGATCGAGAGAACTTTCTTGACCTAGCACTAAAATCCATCAAGGTATGTGTTTCTAAACTGGTGGAAGGTGTAACTGACCACTGTGTTGCCTCTAAAGGTGTGGAGCTCTCTTCTTCCATTCCTTTCTGGGCTGCCCTGTGCTGGGCTTGAAAGGAAATCCTCCCCCGTCGCAGGCCTTGGTCCCTTCTTGGAGGCACTTGAAAGTGAGAAAGGAGAGTGCAAGTGATAATATCAGCTACTTCCAGAATGTATTGGCATCCGCATTAGTTTCACTGCTTGGCTTCCTCCTCCCGTAATACACATAGCACATTCCTGCACGTCTCGATGTGGTCCAGAAGGACAACTAGGGAGGCATCACTGAACTTCAGAGTAGGACTGGTGGATGACCTTGCAGATATCTCTCCGATTTTGGTTTTAAATTGAGGATCTTTGCGTTCTTTTAAATATGGCATCCGGACAAGAGGACGGAATGCACACCAAAAAGCTTCTCCCCGCCACGGAGCCAGCACAAAATCTCCAGATGCATAATTTTTTTTTAAAAATGTTCTTATTAAGGCATCAAACACAACCAAAAGCAAAAAGAGAACAAACAGGAAATCTCATGACAAATAAATAACCAACACCCACGCACCGCCCTCTCTGCCTCCCCAAAGTATCATCCCCCTACCACCACCTGATGGCCCGACGCTGGCTCCAAGAGCGGCGCGAACCACTCTGGCGCCGGGCCATCAGGAAGTTGCGGAATCCTCTGCACTTCCGGGGGCTAGGCTGGCGCTGAGGGGTTGGCGCTGTGCCAACCGGCGCCGAAGCGCCGCCGTGGGCCAGTGCGAATTGGCACATGCGCAGAACCGCTGGCGTGTTCTGGAGCACGCACAGAACCGCCGGCGTGTTTCCTGCGCATGCGCAGGGTGTTTCTTCTCCGCGCTGGCCATGGCGGAGCCTTCCAGAGGCCGGCGCGGAGGGAAAGAGTGCCCCCACAGCACAGGCTGGGCCCCAATCACAGGCCAGGCCACCCCCCCCTGGTGGCCGGATCCCCCAGCGCCCCCGCGAGGACTCCTCTAGCCGCCCTCCAAGCCATGTCCCGCCAGGATGGACCATGTCCATTTCACGCCGGCGGGACTGGCCGTAAACGGGCGGCCGCTCGGCCCATCGGGTCCGGGAGAATTGCAGGGGGGGCTGCTGCCAACGGCCCCCGACCAGCACGGCGTGATCCCCGCCCCTGCCCGAAAACCGGCGCAGGAGAATTCGGCAGCCGGTGTCGGAGCGGCTGGGCAGGATTCACGCCGCCCCCCCGCGGATTCTCCGACCCGCCGGAGGGGTCTGAGAATCCCGCCCAAAGCCTCTCCGGGTAGATGGGAATATGGAACTCGAAACACACACAAATCAACCATGAGCAGATTCAAAGAGCTGAATTGTTCATTTTGCTCCTATTTAGTATGTTCATATCTTGGATTCTTGTAGCAATCCATACCTCATATGGACACAACCTTTCTTTCTTTAAAACCATTACTACTCTCTTTGACTGTTGAATTAGGAAATCATTTGTTATTTAAGCTCTCCTGCCCTCTGTCCTGTCACAGACCTCCCTCCTCCACTTCCCTCGCCTGCTTCCATTGGCTTATAAGCTCTTGCATTTCTATCTCTCCTCAGTTCTGATGCTGTCTGACCTGCTGAGTTCCTCCAGATTTTTCTATTTTTATTTATATTCCCAGCTTCCCCAGTGTGAGATGGAATGAGGGAGGGTGTGAGATGGAACGGGGGAGGGTGTGAGATGGAGCGAAGGAAGGTGCAAGATGGAGCGAGGGAGGGCGTGAGATGGAGCGAGGGAGGGCGTGAGATGGAGCGAGGGAGGGCGTGAGATAGAGCGAGGGAGGGAGGTGAGATGGAGCGAGGGAGGACGTGGGACGGAGCGAGGGAGGGCATGAGATGGAGCGAGGGAGGGCGTGAGATGGAGCGAGGGAGGGCGTGAGATGGAGCGAGGGAGGGCGTGAGATGGAGCGAGGGAGGGCGTGGGATGGAGCGATGGAGGGCGTGAGGTAGAGCGAGGGAGGGCAGGAAGGTGAGGGATGGAGCGAGGGAGAGTGTGAGATGGAGCGGGGGAGGGTGTGAGGATGGAGAGAAGGAGCGTGTGAGGATAGAGAGGGGGAGCGTATGAGGATGGCGAGGGGCAGCGTGTGAGGATGGCGAGGGGCAGCGTGTGAGGATGGAGAGGGGGAGTGTGAGAGAGAGGCCAGCATTCTCAGTTCCAGAGTCTTAAGTACTCCCGCCAGTGGATACTTGGGATTGGTCTCCACTGCCGCTAGGAGTGCCCCCAACGTGCCATTTCATGACATGCCAGGACCCACGCCAATCTCTCAGACAGGTCCCGCACTTCTGAGATAGGGGACTCCAGACTTTATTTTATGTGTTCTCAGGTGCTTCATAGAAAGTATTCACCAAGGAGAGGGACATGACGGATGTTGAGGCTAGGGATGGATGTTTAAATACTCTAGGTCAAGTCGGCACAAGGAAGTGGGAAGTTTTGGTATTCTAAAAGGCATTAAGGTGGACAAGTCCCCAGGTCCGGGTGGGATCTATCCCAGGTTACTGAGGGAAGCGAGGGACGAAATAGCTGGGGCTTTAACAGATATCTTTGCAGCATCATGAGCCCGGGTGAGGTCCCGGAGGACTGGAGAATTGCTAATGTTGTCCCTTTGTTTAAGAGGGATAGCAGGGATAATCCAGGAAATTTTGACCTGTGAGCTTGACGTCAGTGGTAGGCAAACTGTTGGAGAAGATACTGAGGGATAGGATCTATTCACATTTGGAAGAAAATAGACTTATCAGTGATAGGCAGCATGATTTTATGCAGGGAAGGTCATGCCTTCCAAACCTAATAGAATTCTTTGAGGAAGTGACAAGGTTAATTGATGAGGGAAGGGCTGTAGATGTCATATACATGGACTCCAGTAAGGCGTTTGATAAAGTTTCCCATGGTAGGTTGATGGAAAAAGTGAAGTCGTATGGGGTTCATGGTGTACTAGCTAGATGGATAAAGAACTGGCTGGGCAACAGGAGGCAGAGAGTAGTGGTGGAAGGGAGTGTCTCAAAATGGAGAAAGGTGACTAGTGGTGTTCCCCGGGGATCCCTGCTCGGACCACTGTTGTTTGTGATATACATAAATGATCTGGATGAAGGTATAGGTGGTCTGATTAGCAAGTTTGCAGATGATGCTAAGATTGGTGGAGTTGCAGATAGCAAGGAGGGCTGTCAGAGAATACAGCAAAATATAGATAGATTGGAGAGTTGGGCAGAGAAATGGCAGATGGAGTTCAATCCAGGCAAATGCGAGGTGATGCATTTTGGAAGATCTAATTCAAGAGCGGACTATACGGTCAATGGAAGAGTCCTGGGGAAAATTGATGTACAGAGAGATCTGGGAGTTCAGATCCATTGTACCCTGAAGGTGGCAACGCAGGTCGATAGAGTGGTCAAGAAGGCATACAGCATGCTTGCCTTCATCGGACGGGGTATTGAGTACAAGAGTTGGCAGGTCATGTTACAGTTCTTTAGGACTTTGGTTAGGCCACATTTGGAATACTGCATGCAGTTCTGGTCGCCACATTACCAGAAGGATGTGGATGCTTTAGAGAGGGTGCAGAGGAGGTTCACCAAGATGTTGCCTGGTATGGAGGGTGCTAGCTATGAAGAAAGGTTGAGTAGATTAGGATTGTTTTCATTGGAAAGACGGAGGTTGAGGGGGGACCTGATTGAGGTCTACAGAATTATGAAAGGTATGGACAGGGTGGATAGCAACAAGCTTTTTCCAAGAGTGGGGGTGTCAATTACAAGGGATCACGATTTCAAGGTGAGAGGGGGAAAGTTTAAGGGTAATGCATTTTGGAAGGTCTAATGCAGGTAGGGAATATACAGCGAATGGTAGAACCCTCAAGAGTATTGAAAGTCAAAGAGATCTAGGAGTACAGGTCCACAGGTCACTGAAAGGGGCAACACAGGTGGAGAAGGTAGTCAAGAAGACATACGGCATGCTTGCCTTCATTGGCCGGGGCATTGAGTATAAGAATTGGCAAGTCATGTTGCAGCTGTATAGAACCTTAGTTAGGCCACACTTGGAGTATAGTGTTCAATTCTGGTCGCCACACTACCAGAAGGATGTGGAGGCTTTAGAGAGGGTGCAGAAGAGATTTACCAGAATGTTGCCTGGTATGGAGGGAATTAGCTATGAGGAGCGGTTGAATAAACTCTGTTTGTTCTCACTGGAACGAAGGAGGTTGAGGGGCGACCTGATAGAGGTCTACAAAATTATGAGGGGCATAGACAAAGTTGATAGTCAGAGGCTTTTCCCCAGGGTAGAGGGGTCAATTACTAGGGGGCATAGGTTTAAGGTGAGAGGGGCAAGGTTTAGAGTAGATGTACGAGGCAAGTTTTTTACACAAAGGGTAGTGGGTGCCTGGAACTCGCTACCGGAGGAGGTGGTGGAAGCAGGGACGATAGTGACATTTAAGGGGCATCTTGACAAATACATGAATAGAGGGATACAGACCCAGGAAGTGTAGAAGATTGTAGTTTAGTCGGGCAGCATGGTCGGCACGGGCTTGGAGGGCCGAAGGGCCTGTTCCTGTGCTGTACGTTTCTTTGTTCTTTGTATGTGCGTGGAAAGTTTTTTCCGCAGAGGGTGGTAGGTGCCTGGAACGCTTTGCCAGTGGCGGTGGTAGAGGCGGGCACGATAGCATCATTCAAGATGCATCTAGACATATATATGAACGGGTGGGGAACAGAGGGAAGTAGATCCTTGGAAAATAGGCAGCAGGTTTAGATAAAGGATTTGGATCAGCGCAGGCTGGGCGGGCCGAAGGGCCTGTTCCTGTGCTGTAATTTTCTTTGTTGTTGTTCTGAAGGAACAGCCCCCATAGCTGTTTATTCCACTTTTTCACAGCAGAAAGCACTTTGCTGCTTTGATGAGGTGAGGAGTTGTCAATCATAGCAAGAGTGTTTATAAACATTGTGGTTAGCATCAAAGCAGGTTAATCGAGATGCATTCAAACTTGAAGTGAAAGATAGATCAACAATCCACCAAGTACCTGTGTCTGGAGTAATAAAACTGTCAATCACTGGCTAATGCAATATACTGCTGTGTGATATTGAAAGGAAGATTTACATTTCAAATGCTGTCAAGGGATTTTAAGCCCTTTGAAGTGTACTTGGCTTGGAGGAAGCCTCTGACACTTGCAACAGATTCTGCTTTGGACACTTTGTCTCGGGCATCAAATGTTAGGAAAGGGTAAGTGAGAATGCAGTTTTCACCTACTGCCTTGACTGCTCAAGATGGAGGGGTTTCTCTGATAGGGAGGGGGTCTCCTGTGGGGGCCTAATGGGCGGCATCTCTGATGGTCAAGTCTGATTGTGGGGGTTATTGGATCACCTTCGTGCTTGCGTGCTGTGGGGGAGGGGGGTAATCCATAATTCCCGTGGTGGTGGGAAGGATCCTCTACTTGTCAGCGGAGGGGGATGCAGGATTTGCCCAACCCCCTCTCCCCGACAGAATCCCATGAGCTCGCATGGATCCCATAGATTTGCATGAAAAATGGAGGGAATCATTTATGGGTGCTGCTTCTAGTGCTAGCAGGGACCAGTCACATGTTTCCACTGGTGGGATCACTCAGTCTCCAGAACTGAGAATCCAGCCCTAAGTTTTGAAGGACTTTGTAACTGAGATTGTTGGCAGATATGCTGAGTGGACTGCTGAGCCAATTCATACGATCTATATAAGTTACCTTTCATTTAATCTGTAGTTTATAATTGAAGCAATTTTCTTGTGTGTTTAATTTGTTTATTCTGGTTGTAGAGTATAGGTGGTTAGCCAAGATTATGTTTGCTTTGTTTGACTCTTGTACATTACAGCTTAGTTTGTTTTATTTCAACTGTGTAATCTTTATGGCTTCATTCTTTCAGTAAATAACTGGGATTTTGAATTTCTTTCTTTGGAAAAAAAGTTACTGGTCTCGACCGAGATCATGACAAAATTGGGAGAACTCTGCAGGATTTTGGATCCAGAGATGGATACAGGTTCTGGGATTTTATTAATTTGTTTCAACTAACAGGATTTCCTGCTGAGTTTTATGAACTGTTTGAATCCGGTGTATGGTTTATCTCTGATCCTTGTTCAGTTGTTGCCCATTAATTAAGTATCCACGACTGTGAAAATAATTTAGTTATACCTAATATATATATATTCTTAGTGGTTTAATCCCAGCACTTTACATAACATTACACAACAAAATATTTCTATCTCAATTAGTAATAGATGTATTTAAATGTGAAATCTAGTACTATCTAGATATTCCTTTGAAGGGGAAAACAGAACATCCAAAGCAAATCCAACCTTGATGACAAAGAAATTAGACGTTAAAATAATACAGGAAAATCAGATTTATCAGACATCAGAAACAAAATTTGATTAATAAGCAGAAAGATTATAGATATTGCTGAGGGGAATTGGAAAAGTTAATATTGGAGGCAAAGAGAAGTTACAAGAAAAGTTTAGCAGGCAGCATTAAATTGAACTCTTAAGACATTTTATAAACATAGAATGTGGAAGCCCATTTGCCAGGGAAAAGATTGGGCCTATTAAGAACCCAAACAACAATCTTGATGTGATAGAGGACATGGCAAAAGTAATATATGAGTACTTTGCATCTTTCTTCACATAGGAAGTGGATGATGTGGAGGTTACACACAAACAGATAATAGCGAAAATGTACAAAAGCTATTATCATTACTGAAAGTTGGTAAGTCAGCTGGTCCATATGGATCAACATGCTAGGTTCAAAGAAGCAAAGTTGGAAAAAGTAAAGGCATTTATCGCAATCTTTCAATCTGCATTGGATATAGGAGTAGTGCCAGAGCACTGGAGTGTTGCTAATGTGATGCCACCAAGGGATAAAGAAAGAAACTTCAGATCAGTCAGTTTAACATGGTGGTGGGACATTATTGAAAATCATTTTCAAGAGAAAATAAACTTTCATTTGGAAAGGCATGGGCTAATCAAGGAGAGGCAGGCTGGATTTGTTGACGGTGAATTGTGTTAGATTAACGAGATTAAATTCTTTGAGGTAACAAGTGATCAAGGCAATTCAGTAGATTTAGCATTTTGGACTTTGGGAAAGTATTTGTCAAAACACCACACGGGAAGCTTATTAAGAAGATGGAAGCCAGTGAAAGTGGTGGCATGGATATGAAATTGGCTAAGTGATAGAAAGCAAAGGGCGGTGGTGGATCAATGTTTTTCCGACTGGGAGGTGGTTTTCTGTGATGTTCCCCAAAGATCAATTTTGGGTCCATTATTCTTTTCATTTTTTTTACAATGACCAAGACTCAGGCAGAGGGAGCAGCAAGTTTGCAGATGATATGAAAATTGGAAAAGTAGTAGATAGTTATGGGGGGATAGTTGTAGACTTCAGAATGACAGCTGCAGGATGATGAAATGGGAAGAAGAATGCCGTATGCAATTCAATGGTGGGGTGGGGGATAAGTGAGAAGTGATACAATTTGGAAGGACTATTATGGAACCATATGTACATCTATAGTATGCTATAAATAACAGTTTTGAAGAATGTAGTTGGGCAGAGCAACCTAATGCACAAAACTTTACAGGTCGCATGGTTACTTGATAAAGTGGTGAAACAACTTGTATAAAAGCATGTGGATTACTTGGGTTATATGATTATTATGTTTATATCTTTGATTTGTAAGAGGGTTATTGTTTGGGACTGTATCTTTAAATATAGGATAAATAAGAGGGATTTTGAGATTGTGGTTGAAGTCTACCTGACTGTAAAAGTTGGGTGGTAACTAGTAAGGATTAAAGGGAAGACTCAAATGGTGTACTGAAAGACTGATATTTACGTATGAAGATAATCGCACTGTTGTTATGTCCACAATCAAACAATTTTAAACTTTAAGTCTCTGAAACCCATAACGGTGTTACCGGTTTCAAGATTATAAATAGTTGTGCTGAAGCTCCTCTTTTGTTTCTAAGATGTAAAGCTGTTGTGGTCAAAGATAGCTAATTCCCATTTCTATTTGGAGACTGAGCTAAAGTGTTTCCCATGGATATGGAGAAGGGAATAGGCGAAGCCATTTTTATAATTAAGTTCTAAGCTTTCCTGCAAGCTCAGGATTATCAAAGATAGAGACAGTTTTGGTCTTGTGTAGTTTGCAGCTCACTAAGAATCGAGAGAGCAAAAGAGATGCATGTTAGCTAGGCCTGTACCTTAAGCAGAGCAATTGCTAATTTCATTGTTCACCCCACGGAATGTGGGCAAGAACTCACACTCAGTTTGGAGACAGGGAAAAAGAGGCTGGAAGATTTACCTAGCTTGGAGCTAGAGGAAGACGTCTACAGGGGCCTCATAGTGGAAGACAATTAGTCTGGAAGCAGACAGGGGCTGGTTTAGCACAGGGCTAAATCTCTGGCTTTGAAATCAGACCAAGGCAGGCCAGCAGCACGGTTCAATTCCCATACCAGCCTCCCTGAGCAGGTGCCGAAATGTGGCAACTGGGGGCTTGTGACAGTAACTTCATTCGAAGCCTACTTGTGACAATAAGCGATTTTCATTTCATTTCATTTCACAGGGAGAAAGTTGTAGCGGAATTTGGCCAGACAGTTTTGAGGTTGTGTGTAAGCCCTGAGATCCGAAGACAGAGGAAAATAATTTTCCAAGAGCTATGGAACAGGAGAATGAGGAGAATAGAGCTATTAGAAACCATGGCTTTTTTTGATTTTCTGTTTAAGTTACTGAGCAGGAATTATGTGTGAAACTCTGGCTTGAGCTGAAAAGTCAGAGACCTCAAGGGTGCTGCAAAAAAGTTTGGAGTTTGTCTCAAGTTTGTCTCAATAACCCGATAAGTAGCCAAAGACTTTCTGGGGAAGTCATAGGGGAAAAGGCAATGTTCAGTTAAGAGTTTTAGTCAAAAGTATTTGTGGTTGTATTTTATTATGCTTTTCGATGTAAAGTATAAGGAATTACCTAAGAAGGTGTTTATTTAGTAGTGTTTGCTTTACATGATTTATACGTAGTAAAAATCATTAATTGTAATTTGTGAAATCTTGTGCCTTTATACTTTCTGTAAATCAATGGGAGTTCACATTTCTTTTTGTCGAAAGAGTTGCAGGTTTCTGCAGAGACTTTAACAATATGGAGTCAAAGAATTCACACTAGAACTTTATTCACTGGTTAGATCTCAGTTGGTGTATTGTGGGCATTTCTGAAAACCACAGACAGGAAAGCTGTAAAGACCTTTAAAAAAAAATACAGAGGAAATTTACCAGGATCTTACAAGGGATGAGGCACTTCAATTAAGAGAAGAGGTTGGAAAGTTAGAACTGTTCCCCTCAGAACTGAGAAGGTTAAGAGGTGATCTAATAGAGATTTGCACGATAATAGATTATGATTTTTTTTTTTTTATCCTCTGGCCAATGGGTCAATAATTAGGGGCCATGGATTGAAAATAATTGAAGATTATGCAACTCCTTCAACGAAAAGAAATGCAAACTCCAATTGAAGAAAAGATCTAGAGGGGAGACGAGGAGAATTTTTTTCTCATTGTGTTAGTGGGACCTGAAATTCTCTACCTGAAGAATTGTGGTAACTGAATCCACGGAATCATGACATGCTCCATGGCGGACTCCGACCGCGGAGCTGGACCTCCCAAATAGTGCCCCCGATCGTCCATGTGCCCGACCTGGACAGCCCACCCAGGAATACCCCGGGCCCCTATAGTGCCCTCCAATCAGCCCGCCCCCGACCATGGCGGCCGCGGACTGAGTCCGCAGCCGCCATGCAAGTATCCTGAACAGCAGGACCATGAGTGGTCCACGCCATCAGGACTTCGGCCGGTCGGCGAAATCACGCCCGGTGCTGGGGTGAGAATCTACTTTCTCGCACGGAATCGGGACCGGCACCGGTTCCCCGATTCTCCAGGCCCCAAAAAGCAGCGCACTCTCCGAGCATGCCGCGCCATGCATCCCCTACCTGTGACCATTGCTGGAGGCCCGCACTGCCATTCTCCGACCCCAACCGGCCAAAGTCCCGACTACGCATTTCAGTAAATAATCTTTAGTTGAGTATTCAATTTCTGCCATTTCTTTGCAGGAAGAAGATCTTCAAGAAATGATCAAATCCGGAGAGCTTATTGAAGCCCAGTGGTCACATCTCTTTGACAAAATTCTGGTGAATGGTGATCTTTCAGTTGCCTACAAAGAGCTGAAATCTACTTTGGATAATCTGGAGAAAGATCCTTTCTGGATTCCAGTCAATTGGCTACATTCATAAAAACCACAAAAGGGAATAGTAATAACAATGTAACTGGACGTTGTTTGGAAGCCTGGTAATATTGATGGTCATTCCTAGAATGGATGGTGCTTTGAAGTAAAACATTGCCACTTTTTTTTGCACTTTTAATGTCCAATAGCAAACCATGTTACTTTTGCTAATTGCAAGCTTTCGTCTACCTGAAGTGAGCAGTGCTAAAATAGTTTCACGACTTGGGGAATAAATGTAGACACATTCTGGTTTTACTACTGATTGTGAACTTATGAGGTGACAGGGATTTTATTTTTTAAATACTGAACTATGAGTGTATTTTAGTAAATTATAGTTGGTATTTGTTTTAAGTGAAAAAATATATGGTGCAGGTTGCTGATGAAGAAAATGTGATGTATCCAAACAGGATGCGTTGGTGGTTCAGTCTTAGCATGCCATCAGAACCAGAGGAATGGAATTCATGTGCGTCTTGTATGATAAAAGGAAATCTGGTGAAATATTATATAAGGAAAATTATTTGGAAAAATGGTATTTTGCCATGTTGATGATGTGGTTATAAGCGTATTTTAAAAGGTGTTGGTTATTAATGCCTGTACAAAACCTGGTATTAAATCATGCTCAACATTCCATGTAAATTTACCTCGCTAATCTGTGCTGATAATGCCACCAGTATGTGCATTGTAATTATATTTTGCTAGGTGAGATGCACATGGTTTATAAATTCGAGTTTATTATATGTCAAGAATCTCATGGATGAAATAGTTATACTTCATTGCATCTTTTAATTTTAAAGAAAATTTTCCCAGATATCCAGATTAATAAATTAAATAAAACTTAATTTCTCTGTGATGTTTTTAGTGACGTGAATGGTTATCTTTATGATATGCCAAGCAGCTCAATGAAAATGTTACTCAGTTGTAATGTGCAATTTTAAGTGAATTTGATGTATTGCAATATCTACAAAATTAAAATCTTGACTTGTGTTACCTTTATCAGAAATGTTAGGTCCATCTGTCTTCTGTGCTTTCAGTCACTTCT